>NC_044401.1:20508409-20820000 GCF_006542625.1 Nomascus leucogenys | reverse complement strand
TTTCTTGATATAAGTCATTTTTCTTTTTTACTTTTTATTATGAAATAATGACAAGAAGTTGCAAATAAATGTACACGGAAGTCCCATGCATCCTTCACCTACTCTTCTAATGTTGACATCTTGTATAACTATAGTATAATGTCAAAACCAGGAAATTGACATTGGTATAATCCATATAACTTACTCAGATTTCACTAGCTATGCACACACTCATTTGTGTGTGTGTGAATGTGTGTGTGTAGTTCTGTGCAATTTTAGCACATCCATAGCTTTTTGTAACTGTCACAATCAAAGTACAGAACTGGTCTATCATCAGAAAGCTTCCTCAAACTAAACTCTGATAGCCACTTCCTCAATCTCTAACCCATGGGAACCACTAAATCTGTTCTTCATCTCTATGATTGTGTTATTTAAAGAATGCTATATAAAAATTATTTCTATTTATATGGAATTATATTTTTATTTATTATAAAATTCCTTTTGAGATTGAACTTTTTTATGCAGCATAGTTCTCTTGAATATGGTAGGTTGTGTGTATCAAGCCTATATATTCATCTGCAGGCTCCTGCATGAACATAGGTTTTAATTTCTCTAGGATAATTGCCTAAGAGTACAATCACTGGGTCATATAGTAGATGTATTTTTCGTTTTAGAAGAAACAGGCAAAGTATTTTTCAAAGTGCCTGTACCATTTTTTATTCCCATCAGCAATGTATGAATGATCCAGCTTCTCTGCTTCCTCTTCAACATTTGGTGTTAATACTCTTTTTAAATTTTACACATTCTGATAGGTATGTAGTAATATTGCATTGTGATTTTAGTTTGTCTTTACCTAATGGCTGATGATGTTGAACATCTTTTCATGTACTTATTTGCCATTTGTATATCTTCTGAGATCAAATGAGATTGGGTACATTCAGGGCGTTATGGCCATAGACACCATTTGTATATCCTTCTCAGTGAGATGTCTTTGATGTCATTGGCTTGTTTTCTTGTTTTCTTTTCTTTGCCTGCCTGCCCTGCCTGCCTGCCTGCCTTCCTTCCTTCCTTCCTTCCTTCCTTCCTTCCTTCCTTCCTTCCTTCCTTCCTTCCTTTTTGAGATGGTGTCTTTACTGTCACTCATGCTGGAATAAAGTGGCATGATCACAGTTCACTGTAGCCTCAACCTCCCGAGCTCAAGCGATCCTCCCACCTCAGCCTCCTGAGTAGCTGGGACTACAAGTGCATGCCACCATGCCTGGCTAGTTTTTTTTTTTTTTTTTAATTTATAGAGACAGGGTCTCCCTATGTTGCCTAGGCTTGTCTCAAACTCCTGGGCTCAAGTGATCCTCATATCTTGGCCTCCCAAAGTGCTGGGATTACAAGTGTGAGCCACCATGCCTGGCCTTTGTTTTCTAATTGGATTGTGTGTTCTCTTAATGTTGAAATTTGAAAGTTTTTTAAAAAATATATTCTAGTTACTAGTCCTATGTTGGATACACCAGTCTTTATCTTACTTTTTTCATCCTCTTAACAGGATCTTTCATAGAGCAAAAGTTTTTAATTCAGTGATGTATAATTATCAATTTTTCCTTTTATAGATTATGCTTTTGGTGTCAAGTCTAAGAACTCTTGACTAGCTCTTGATCCCAAAGATTTTCTCCCATGCTTTTTTTTTTTTTCTAAAAGTCTTACAGTTTACAATTTATATTTAAGTCTGTGATCCATTTTGAGTTCATTTTTGTGTAATGTTCTCTTTTTATTTTTTGAGATAAGAGTCTTGCTCTATTGCCCAGGCTGGAGTACAGTGGCATAATCACGGCTCACTGGAGCCTCAATCTCCTGAGCTCAAGTGATCCTCTTGCCTTGGCCTCCCAAAGTGCTGAGATTACAGGCATGAGACACTGCGCCGGGCTGAAGACTCATTTTTTTAAACTGTGGATGTTCAATTGCTCCAACACCATTTGTTGAAAAGGCTATCCTTCCTCCATTGAATTGCTTTTGTACTCTTTCCAAAATTCAGCTAGAAATATATGTGGGTCTCTTCCTTGATTCTCTTGCTGGGGCAGTTAATCTGTATTCCATTCAGGCCTTCAACTAATTGGACAAGGCCCACCCACAGTATGGAGGGAAATCTGCTTTACTCAAATTCCACCTATTTAAATGTAAATCTCATCAAAAACAGCCTCACAGAAACATCCAGAATTAATGTTTGACCAAATATCTGGGCACCATGGACCAGCGAAGTTGACACATAAAATTAATTATCACCCTGTATTGTATTTTATTTTGTCACCTATTTTATTTTGAGAAGTTTCCTTTGTCATTAAATCCTATGATTTTTGATGATTGCATAGAATTCTATTATATAAATATATCATAATGGATTAGCCTGATCTCCAGTTGTTGCACTTTTAAGATGTTTCCACATCTTACAAGTTTTTGCTATTTTAAATAATGTTACATGAACAAACATCCTTGTATGTACTTCTTATTATCCACTTGTAAGAAATAGAGAAATTTCTGGGTCAAAGGATGCAAAATTTTTTTAAAGCTTTTAAATGCACCTTGCCATATACCTTTCCATAAAGACCTTATTCCTGCTAATAACATGTGATATTTGATCCTCAGAAAAGATTGTTATGGAGGTTCATTTAAGTTTTTTTGTTTTAATAGTCTGAAAACTTCACATTATTTTTTGACTCAAACTTTAATTTTTGCAATTTATTTTCCTAAATGTTGTATTTTGTCAGTTTTCTTTATGTGTATGAAGATCCTCTCCTTTATTGTAAATTGCAACATTTTGTCCCTCTCAAACATGAGGCACTCAGGACTCTCAATTCCCCCAGTTCTTGTTTGGATCACTTCTTATGGAGAGGCTTGTAGATTCAACAGAAGTGCTGAGGCGTTACCTTTAGATTCTGTGACACTGCAGTTAATAACTGAAAGGAAGCCTTTTCTGAAGTATAGCACACTGATGAACTGGATTGATAAAGTCTTTTTTTTTTTTTTTGCAATGGAGTCTTGCTCTGTCGCTCACTGCAAGCTTCGCCTCCCGGGTTCACGCCATTCTCCTGCCTCAGCCTCCTGAGTAGCTGGGACTACAGGTGCCCACCACCACGCCTGGCTAATTTTTTGCATTTTTAGTAGAGACAGGGTTTCACTGTGTGAGCCAGGATGGTCTCGATCTCCTGACCTCATGATCCGCCCACCTCCGCCTCCCAAAAAGTTTTTTACATAGTAGTAAATTTTAACAGTAGTAGCTCATCTGTTTTAGAATAATTGGTGCCTAGGGACTGAAGAGACCTTGAGAGGTCAACCAACTAATAACACTTCTGGAGACAAAGCTGCACAGATTTCATCTTTGGCAGATGAGAATCAGGGCTGTGTTTGAAGGTCTCTTGTGGAAGAGATGATTTATTGGCTCTTCAAAATCTCTTCCAATGTCTAACAACTATTATGAAGCCCACCATTAGCCAAAATCCTGAAGAATTTAATGATGTTTAATGCCAAGGTAACTGGATATTTATATAACCAATATTTTGTAGGCAAATCTCTGAAAACATACCTTTCTTTGTCTCCTCTTTTTTTGTTGTTTTTTACACCACTAGTGGTATAGTTTAAAAACAGTTCTCATAATACATGCTTCATGGCTTTTTAGAATAAAAAATAATGGTGATATACCCTTAGAGACATGCTTTAGGACACTTGGTCAAAAAAGGTGTGTCTTTGATGACCACCTCAAAAGAGTGGCAAACTTCACAGTATAACTTGATAACATACAAGGAAATGGATGATTATACTATGACACGTTGCCACTAAACAAGAGTCTGACAATCAGGTCATTGAATAGAACATAGCACACAGTTTCAAGTATTTAAGCACTGCTTTCTGGGAAGTAAAAACTGACTTAAAACCATTGATGTATTTTGACTGTTAAAAAAAAAGACGTAGCAATTTAGCTCTTCTGGACATAGCATTTCCTTTCTAGAATGAGACTGGTTCAGTCAAGCTTGAAATCAGTAAGAGGAATGATGCTTTCCCTTAACTGTTAAGAAAAAGAAAAATGAAATAAAAAAATAAGTTACTACTGCAATGGCAGCATGGCACTGGGACAATGAAATAAATAAAGGGAAAATTGGGTGGGCGTGGTGGCTCACTCCTGTAATCCCAACACTTGGGAGGCCGAGGTTGGAGGATTGCTTGAGTCCAGGAGTTCGAGACCAGCCTGGGCAACATAGTGAGACCTCATCTCTATAAAAATAAATAAATAAAATAAAGGGAAAATCATTTTCTCATAATTGCATAGTCTCCTAAGAGAGAGGGCACTGAGAAACCACTTGACAGCCCAAGGATCATTTTCACTGATTACCTGGGCACCCATGATGTCTGTTCACTTTATGAGAATACACACACCACAAGCTTCCTATTCTGTAAGAGAAGGTATTTTTTTTCACATTCAGCATGATAAGAAAATGCCTACTCAAATTCTCAGCTCAGAAGCTGCAGCTGTCGCAGTCACTTGGCAGCTTTTGCATACGTCCTGCAGGCTCAAAAAGGTGCAGGGTGAAAAGGGCAGCTCCCTTTGGTATGCATCCCCAGCAGCATCTCCTCAAGGCAGGTGCCCAGGGCCCTTGCTAGGGAAAGCAGGTGTCTGGGCTTCAGGAGTGCGCTGGAGCCTCCCCTCAGGCCAGGGCTCCCAAGAAAGCCCAGAAGAGCATCTCTCCCAGTGCTGAAAGACTTGACGCTTTCTGCTAGTGCTTTTTTGCTGCCCCATGTTTGTTTTAAGAACCTTAGCGTAGTAGAGTAGGGAGCTATCTTTTCCTCATGTTTTTAAAGAAGAAATAGGCTTAACTAGGGGAAAAAATGGAGTTAGAAGTCTCATTTTCTTTAATGTAGTCCAAATCCTTTTTTCTTTCTGGGGTATATTTACATCTTGTTGTTTTGGGAGAATTTTTGGTCAAAGATTTGAAGAGTTCCCTTTCCTTCCAGTATTAGGAGATTCCCCAGGACCAACCTTAGGTTCATGACTTGCTAAAAAGGACTTACAAGGCTCAGCATATAGTTGTACTCATGGCTAAGATTTATTATAGTGCAAAGATACAAAGCAAAACAAGTAAAAAGTTGCATAGGGAAAGTCTGGAGGAAATCTGGCTCAAGCTTCCAAGAGTCATCTCCCAGTGGAGTTACAAAGTACACACCTAATTCCTCCAGCAACGCAACAATGCATTGTGGCCATTGTGCAAGGCAACTGTTTATTATGGAGGCTCAATAGAGACTCAGTACCCCAGATAGTGACTGGGTGCTGGTCAGGTAGGCACACTCTGCCTACCACATACACAAACTCCAGATTTGCAGAAGAAAGTCAGTTCAGCATAAACCACATTAGTCAGGCAAACAGTTTAGACCACTCTTATAATTTAAGGAAAATATTATGTCACTGCAGGAAGTGTTTACCAGCCAAGTTCCCAGAAGCCAGCTAAGGGCTAACCTTGCAAGCAGGTCCTTCTAAGGATGGGCAGTTTCAGGCCTGCTATATTAACCATTTTCTGTGTAGCTGATCTCCTTGGTCAAGGCATTTTATAGCAAAATTATTATCAGTAGTGTCCCATGACACAGTATGAAACTAACCTGCATATTGACTTTACTTAAAATCCAGAGGTCTTGGATTTAGCCAGTTAAAACAAATCCCATTAGCTATAAAGGTTAATCTTAGGAAGCCAGGTGGCTTTCTCCTTAAGTTTTTGTATTAACCTTTTTTAACCTAGCCCGAGGCATCAATTCAAGCACAGCACGTCTCTTGGTAGTAAATTGAAGCTGACCTGCATGCCTTCTTGGGCTGAGGCAGGCCAAGATAGTCAAGATATATACACAGGAAGGACAATCCCAGAGAGGATTCTTAGAAACAAAGAATTCAAGTTCAGTTACCCCAGTGAAAACATGCGATAATCAGGTAGCACAGGTTAGCAGAGCCCCCAGTGTGTCTTCCCACCGTGGGGACTTCAGCCCACGGTTTCTCTGTCCAGTGTAAATAATTCAGCTAAGTTCTTTGTTTTAGAAGGACTGCCTGAAGGCAGTTTGTTTCTGTCAGTTTTTCTCATAAGTGTGGACAATATCTGGAGGTGTTCTTGGAAACTAGCGGAGCTGGGGCCAGTTGCTGCTATCTCATACTCAGTGCTGTTGGGTGTGATCATAGGCTCAGCAGTCAGTTTGAATTCAAGCCAGCATCCTGGAAAGGCAGCACTGGTGTTCAGGAGCAGTTCTGAAAAACAGATCATTAATGCCCTCTTTCTCCTGCATCTCCCCAGGTGCCGGGTTTTTTTCTTCTTTGCTATTACGCAACAGTGTGATTCATTCAGAAATAATAACTTTACATTTTCCCCAGCCGTTGTTTATTCTTATCTAGACCATTTATAAGGAAGGGTTGGGTTTGTAAGAGGGACAAAAGAATTTACATAGAAAATCATTGTCTCGTGTGACAACCAGAAAAAACATCATGTTCCAGAATGGGCTAGGTCAAAATCCTGAATTTTCAAAAATTTTCAGACTGTGTTTACATTACCCTATCCCTTTTGTCCTGATTATTTATTCAAGAAGCAGCCTAGAAAATATCAATTTCTATCTAGGAACAGCTGCATTTAGCAATCAAACTGCCTAACTAAGAAGAGAGGTGAGCAAAGAAGAGTCAGACTATCAATCCATCATTGCAAATTTCAAAATACTCTGGCAAGCTGAACACAAATTAATAGCAGTGAGCTATCCCATAAGGGGTCAAGAGCCCTATCTGTCAGGAGTGGATGGAGGGGTCCCACTCTCTGTGATGTGCTCTCCCCCAGCTTGCAGCTTTTGACGGGGTTCTTGGGATCCATCATTTCTGGTGCAACTAATTCGGTTTCAAATGGTCCTTTTGAAGGACAAGCCCTTTCCCGTAGGCATCTGCAGGTGACCCCCACAGAGGAGTGTTGTAAACAAACCTGCAATAGTCCCAGAGGCTGAGTTCTGTTCCTTGAGCCTATGCCTGTCTTCAGAGATTGGAACAATCCCTCACAGACAATATCAAGCTTAGCATAAGCTCCAGGCAGTTAGGATCTATGAATTCAGGATTCCAAACTAGCTAGCAACTTTTCCTCTATAGCAGCAGCAAAGCCAAGAAGATACAGGGCCAAACAGCTGTGTTCCGAGTCCAATTGACAAGAAATGTTTTCTAAGCCCTTTTTACACAGTCAGATTTAGAGTCCAATTGACCTACTCCAAAATATGCACATTAGGCTGGAAAATCATTAGCTTCTAAGGGTCAGACAGACACCTGATTTTATAAGAACTTATTAGCAAACTAAAAACTGCTTTTTAAAATTCAAAAGGTGTTTTTTCCAGTGGAGATGAGCTATGCTTCTATGTTGTCTACCTTTTCCCATAGGCTCCAACAGGCAAAAATTATAGCAAAAATAATCAGTTATGGAGATTTCAGTACTTAAATGCTCAGAGTTTACATTGTAATTCATCTACTAGCAACAAAAATCAAGAGGTGCATATTCTCCTAATACTTCTTATGGAGTAGCTTTCCCTAACTGGGGTAATCCCTCAAACATTTATGAAAGTATAAGGATATAATATTTTACATCAGTTTTTATCATATATTCAGGTGCAATAGCCACAAAATAGAAGCCATTTTAAAAAATCTCTCTCTCTTTTTTTTATTGCAGGTTTACTCAAACTCCTAGTAGTAAAGTGGTAAATTCAGCATATATTATTTACATTATACCTGCTAAGAGATTCCCAGTTGGAATGCAAGGGGCTGCTGTACCAGGCGATGGGGTATTATTCCCCCCTCCCCTTTCTTGCTGGTTTATCTAAAGCCTTGTTCTAGCTCTTGGAACTGACTTAACAAAAATGTTAAAAGTTTGCATTGCTTTCTCTTCCTTCCCACTTGGAGGAGAAAGCAATGCAAACTTTTAACATTTTTGGCCCATGCAAAATGTGTTTTGGGAATGTTTGGGCCCTTTCTCTTCTCATCTAGAGGAGAGAACAAAACCCAAAGGCATCAGCCAGGCTGCACTTTTTAATCCCTTCATTTTAGCTACCCATGGCCAAAAGCAGCCAAGGAATCTAATGAACTAGTTGTGATCTGTCATTTTGAATTCTGTACGTAACCTTTACCTCTCACAACAGACATCATCCCAGCAGCTGATTCATCCTACTGATGGCTAGGAAGCCACTGGGCACTGAAGGTTCACTATCATGTCTTCTTCATCCTTCCTTTTCCCAAACCTTGCTTTAGCCATAGTTCAGTGGTTTGGGTTGTTTCTTAGCAAATCCCACTTCTGATAGTAGCTGTCATCCCCAGTTTGGGGATTTGCTAGAACTCAGCATATAGTTGTACTCATGGATAAGATTTATTATGTTGAAAGGATACAAAGTAAAACTGAGAAAGAAAATGGAAAAGGCATATGGGGTGCAGTCTGGAGGAAATTAGGCACACTCTTCCAAAAAGTCCTGTTCCAGTGAAGTCCCACAGGATGTGCTTAATTCCTCCAGCAATGAGTTGTGATAACACAGGAAGTCTTGGCCATTTGCAAAAAATGAAAATGTTACAAGATAAGCTTTGGCTCCTTTACTTAGTAACATAAAAGTTGTGATACCATGCTCTGCAAACATTGGTCATAGTTTTCAAGCTTATCTTTTTGCAGCTCAAGGAAGGATTTTCATATGGCAAATGGCCAAGAATTCCTGATTGAAAATGCGAGACTTCTCCAAGTTCTCTTGAAATACTGGCAGGATGGTGGAAAGAGCCTGGACTTTGTTTTTCTATTCCCCGCTTCAAACTTGGCTTTGCCACTTAGTATTAATTTCACTTTGGCAAGGGGTGATCTATTTGCATCTCAACTTCCATATCAATAAAATGTCATACAAATCTCCCAGGTTGTTATAAGAAAATTAGCATATATGGAGTCTGGCGTGGTGGCTCACGCATGTAATCCCAGCACTTTAGGAGGCTGAGACAGGCAGATCACGAGGTCAAGAGTTTGAGACAAGCCTGGTCAACATGGTGAAACCCCATGTCTACTTAAAGTACAAAAATTAGCTGGGCTTGGTGGTGGGCGCCCTTAATCCCAGCTACTTGGGAGGCTGAGGCAGGAGAATCATTTGAACCTGGGAGGCGGGGGTTGCAGTGAGCTGAGATTATGCCATTGCACTCCAGCCTGGGCGACAGGACGAGACTCCATCTCAAAAAAAAAAGAAAGAAAGAAAGAAAAAAAGAAAATTAGCGTCTATGGAATACTTGGCTCCATACTTGATGCAAAGTAGGAGTTCCATAAATGTAATATTCTCTTTACCTTGAAAAAAATGCCCACTAAAAGACAGGGACTATAAAATTTATATAAACTTTATAAAAGCCCCAATAGAAATAACCTAAATGACAGCCTAAAATGACCATCACTAGTAGACTGAATTTTTTAAAAATTGTGGCATGTTGATGCAATGCAATACTACACACAGCATCAACTATTGTTACTGCAAAAACATGGATATATCTCACTGGCATCATGTTGAATAACACAGGATAATGCATACTGTATACTGCCATTGAAAGTAAGTTCAAAAATAAGCAAATTAATCTATGGTGACACCATTATTGTGTCAGATCATTAATGATAAACTTTTGAAGGGAGTATGGATTGGAAGGGGGATACATGGAGCCAGTTGGGGTGCTGGCAATGTTCTATGTCTTTACCTGCATGGTGGTGGTAACACAGGGGTATATGTATATAAAAATTCATCAAGCTGTGCACTTATGATTTGTACATTTTACATGTACTTGTATATTATTTACATTTGTACATGTATAAGTAATACCTCAATTTTAAAAACTCCTTTTGATCCAGGAGCTGGATTTTATATCAATATCATTTTATTAGGAGAGTATCTAGCTCTAGATATGACATGGCAACAGCTGGCTACCTTGCAAGCTGTGGTCAGTCTGTTCCTTGTATGTGGCCCCATTTCAGAGCTTGCCTGGAGCTGACAGGCATATTGTGAGGGTCATGCTCCATCATCATTGACAGCTGGAGATGCCATCACATGTCATTGGCAGCAAAGCACAGGGAAAACCAGGCAGTGGACTCTGCTTCCCACCCTTAGGCTGTGAGGCACAAGCCCCAGCAATGGAAGGATTAGAAAGCCTCTCAATTTAAAAAGACAAGGGGAGGGGAATGTGGGCTGCACAATTTATAAATAGACGTTGCCCAAGGCTGCCTGATGATGAAGTGGTTGTTTAGTAAATCTTTCTCCTTTAAGGATGCCAGTATCGGAAACCATTTTAAAAAGACCAGTTTCATTTTGTCTTTTGGGAGAGATCCTGGGTTTCATTGTCAGCCCTGTTGGGTGATATTTCCCTCTGTCGCATTTAGGGACAGGCCTTCAGTATTTGGCATCACCTTTACATGGAGCACAAAGATGATGATGATGATGATGTGTCTTTTGCCAAATGGATGAGCAGCTTCTGGGGCCACAGCTGGAGAGAGGAGGATCAGAGAGGACTCCGGGAACGCCACCGACCCCAAGTCACCAGTCACAGGAAAACCTCCCTGCCCTGCCCAGTGAGTGATTGTCATGGAACTGGAGGGGAGAGCTGGAATAGGGGAGGGGGTTTCTCTTAGATAATTTTTTTGAGGAATCTTTGGATATAAAGTTTTCTTTGGTTTAAAACCAGTACTTCTGAGTCTTTCTCATACCCACAGAAATCTCTCTTATTATTTCATCTTGTCTTTCAAGGGACCTTATTGTCATCTAATGGGTAATGATTTCTTCATTTTTAGTTATCTGAGATATCTTTAACCACTCTCCAGAGCTCCTGATAAGCCTGAGATAATCCCACTGAGTGACGGAATTTAAGCCAAAGGAAAGAAACTTGATGCTATACTTAGTCTGTGTAGCCTTGTGGCTCAATGTGTGATTTCCGTTTGAAATACTGAAAATTGTTCCACTCTTTGGTAGACTTTCTAAGGAACTGGGGATCCCACATAACAAGTCACTACCTTTGAGAGATTTGACATACTTGTTTTTCTTTCAGGGAGTCCATTTGGTTTCTAGATGGGAGAGGGAGCTAAAATTCTCCTGCCCTCAGCACTGTTTTGTTATGGCTAGGCAGAGCACCTGATATCTGGGGAAGAAGATGCTAGCAGGAAGGCTCCCAAGAGGGGAATGGATGGGCTTGGTCAGCTGTGGAGTCAGTGACATGTACAGGCGGCTATTCTCTCTGTTCTACTGTGATGCTAGAAGGCTCCACAGTAGACATGTGTGTCCTGCGCTTCACAGTTACACAGCAATAATACAGCTTTTCTTTTTATAAGTCCCATTAAATGTCAGCTACCAGAGGATAGTTTCTCAATCCCCTGCTGTTGCCAACCCCGGAACCAAGTAAGTTTTGTTTGGGGTAATATTATTTTATTTTTAACTTCAGGCTTCCCAGACACATAATGTCTATAAGACATATGAAAGTGTATAAGGCAACCTTTATTACTCCTGGTGATCAGCAAGTTTGAGGAATGAGAATTCTTTGAGACACAAATATTTCAAAATATATCCCTTGCCAAATGCATACTCAGGGACAAAGGGCAATCTTCAACCCTTCTTTCAGCTTCCGGTTGCTAAAGTGAAAAAGATGGGGGTGTTGGACTGAGTGATCTCTAAGAACCCTTCTACCTCTAACCTTCCATGTTCTGTTACAAAGTAAACACCTGCTTATTGCCTCTCATTTTAATATATGTCCCACAATGAGCAAAGTATCCAGGCTGTGTGAACCAGGAGTATGATTAGTTTCCAGTTTCCAGATGTGAGAACAGAGATAAACAAAAACCAAAACCGTAATTTACTATTTATTACAATGGCCTCTTGGAGCCACAGGAAATATGAAAACATAGAAAGAAACATGGCTTACTAGTTCCTTGAATAAACTTTAGCATCTATGGGGCTTTTAAAACAGAGATAGTTACCCTATTTACAGAATTCACTTTTAGGTTGCAATGTTGTTTGCCTTAATCTACGGAATCACAGCATCTATTATGTATAACATTTGTAAACTGTGTCCTTATGACATCTTTATCTGCTTATCCCTGCTTCGGGCATTTGCCTGAATTAACCTGTTTAGATTCTGTGAGTCAGCAATGAATTCCATAATTATTAGACTAACATGCAGAATAAAAATTGCTGGATTAAAAAAGTTAAAAATATGACTGAATAGAATGGAGAAACAATAAGCACAGAGCACAAATCAGAGGAACCAGAGGTCAATGGGCAGAGTACTGGAAAGTAGTTGGTGAGTCTAATTCTTCATTCTTTATCTACATAATGCCGTATATGTATAAGTGAATCTATACTTGAATACTTAACTCTTTCTATCTCTAAAATGTAATCAAATATTCTTACTTTTGGCGTGGTGCTGTGGTTCACACCTGGAATCCCAGCACTCTGGGGGGCCAAGGTGGGAGGATCACTTGAACTAAGGAGTTTGAGACCAGTCTGGGCAACATAATGAGACTCTGTCTCTCAAAAAACAAACAAACAAAAAATAGCAGGGTGTGGTGGTGCTTCCATAGTCCCAGCTACTTGGAAGGCTGAGGTGGGAAGATCGCTTGAGCCCAAGAGGTCAAGGCTGCAGGGAACGGTGATCATGCCACTGCTTTCCAACCTGGGTAACAGAATGAGACCTTGTAAATATATATATATATATTCTTATTTTAAGGAACAATTTTGTGTTCAATTTTTTGTCTGCTTTGAGCTAATGAAAATACCTTGAAGAGAAAAGCTTACTCTTATCCTTACTTTTTTTCTTCTCTCCCGACTGCTCTAAGGCCCTTCCCTCTCTCAACCTTTTAATAATCTATAACCATCAATATTACATTCAGTATTATATGCATAGGAGGAGAAGAGCTTTCCCCCTTGCCTACTTTGAATGTGGTTTCTTTTTTTCCCCACTTCTCCTTGAATGTAGTTTCTAATACATCTTCATCAGTCTCATGATTCACACAAAACCACAGTGATCAACATTAATTAATTTAACATATTTATTGAACACTTACTGTGAGCCAAACATTGTCTGAGTATCACAGGGTGAAAGAAGACATGCCCAGTCCCCACACTTGTGGAACTGTCAGTCTAGTAGAAAATACAAATTTGGCAGAAAGAATGAGGTACAACAAAGGGTAAAGCTTAGGCCTTTTTATAGAATGCTACTTTTTCCCCAGACTCGTTAGAACCTGTGTTTGCTGAATTAAAGTGAATAAAGAAATCCGACGTTATTGTTCTGTTGTCCTTAGCAAAAAAAACGTAATATGAAGTCTCTCTTGTTATTAAACTGACTTGCCTTCTCTCTCCAACATCACATGAATACAAAACTGAAGTAAAACAGTTTCCCTGTCATTTATTTATTCTGTGGAAGTGCATTTTTAATACTTTTAGTCTGTTTAGCTTTCTAGTCATCATCTCCTTCAGCTTAACATGCTTCTCTTAACATTGTTCTGTGTAGTCTGGGGCTCGTAGAAGGGAAGATTGTGCTAAATGAAAGATCTTTGGGAGAAGAAACCGAGTTTATTGGCCCAGGGCTTTTGTAACCCCAGATGGACCTTCGCAGTGCTTCTTCTATGCTCCACGGAAGTCACCATATGTACTTGCCCACATGATATACTTTGAAGGATACAGAATAAGTCTCTACCGATGTACACCCAAGATTTTTTCTTTTTTCTTTAAAGTTCTGGAATACATGTGCAGAATGTGCAGGTTTGTTACATAGGTGTATATGTGCCATGGTGGTTTGCTGCACCTATCAAGCTGTCATCTAGGTTTTAAGCGCTGCATGCATTAGGTATTTGTCCTAATGCTCTCCCTCTCCTTGCCCTCTACCCTCTGATAGGCCCCAATGTGTGCGTTGTTCCCCTCCCTATGTCCATGTGTTCTCATTGTTTAACTCCCACTTGTGAGTGAGAACATGTGGTGTTTGGTTTTCTGTTCCTGTGTCAGTTTGCTGAGGGTGATGGCTTCCAGCTTCGTCTATGTCCCTGCAAAGGATATGATCTCATTCTTTTTTATGGCTGCATAGTATTCCATGGTGTATGTGCACCACATTTTCTTTATCCACTCTATCAGTGATGGGCATTTGGGTTGGTCCTATGTCTTTGCTATAAGTAGTGCTGCAATAAACATACATGTGCATGTGTCTTTATAGTAGAATGATTTATATTCCTTTGGGTGTATACCCAGTAATGGGATTGCTGGGTCAAATGGTATTTCTCATTCTAGATCCTTGAGGAATCACCACATTGTCTTCCACAATGGTTGAACTAATTTACTTACCCCCAAACAGTGTAAAAGTGTTCCTATTTCTCCACAGCCTTGTCAGCATCTATTGTTTCTTGACTTTTTAATAATTGCCATTCTGACTGGTGTGAGATGGTATCTCATTGTGGTTTTGATTTGCATTTCTCTAATGATGTTGAGCTTTTTTCATATGTTTGTTTGGCCGCATAAATGTCTTCTTTTGAGAAGTGTCTGTTCATATCCTTTGCCCACTTTTTGATGGGTTTATTTGTTTGTTTCTTGTAAATTTGTTTAAGTTCATTGTAGATTCTGGGTATTAGACTTTTGTTAGATGAGTAGCTTGCAAACATTTCCCCCCATTCCATAAGTTGTCTGTTCACTCTGATGATAGTTTCTTTTGCTGTGCAGAAGGTCTTTAGTTTAATTAGATCCTATTTGTCAATTTTGACTTTTGTTGCAATTGCTTTTGGTGTTTTCATCATGAAGTATTTGCCCACACCTATGTCCTGAATGGTACTGCCTAGGTTTTCTTCTAGGGCTGTTATGGTTTTGGGATTTACATTTAAGTCTTTAATCCATCTTGAGTTAATTTTTGTAAAAGGTGTAAGGAAGGGGCCCAGTTTCAGTTTTCTGCATATGGCTGGCCAATTTTCCCAGCACCATTTATTAAATACGGAATCCTTTCCCCATTGCTTGTTTCTGTCAGATTTGCCAAAGATCAGGTGGTTATATAAGTGTGGTCTTATTTCTGAGTTCTTTATTCTGTTCCACTGGTCTATGTGTCTGTTTTGGTACCTGTTACCTGTTACCATGCTGTTTTGATTACTGTAGCCTTGTAGTATAGTTTGAAGTCAGGTAGTATGATGCCTCCTTTTTTTTTTTTTCTTCTTTTTTATTTTTATTTTTTCTTTTTTTTTGAGTTGAAGTCTCATTCTATTGCCCAGGCTGGAGTGCAGTGGTGAGATCTCGGCTCACGACAACCTCTGCGTCCAGGGTTCAAGCAATTCTCCTGCCTCAGCCTCCTGAGTAGCCAAGACTACAGGCATGCACCACCACGCCTGGCTAATTTTTGTATTTTTAGTAGAGATGGAATTTCACCATGTTAGCCTGGCTGGTCTTGAATTCCTGACCTCAGGTGATCTGCCCGCCGTGGCCTCCCAAAGTGCTGTGATTACAGGTGTGAGCCACTGCACCCGGCTGTCTTTTTTTTTTTTTTTTTTTAAATAAAATTACCTTTCTCCATTGTATATTCTCCCTCCATGCTCTCAATTTAAAGCAATGAAAGATATTTGTAATCTTAGTTTTTTTATCATTGATCTACTTTCAGATGGCTGCACTCTCATTCTTATAGTATCTCACTACAGCGCAGGTGGGGCGTGGCCGTCTTAGGGGAGTTCTCACAAACCTGGGAGAGAACACATACTATCAAGTGTCATGATTGGCAGTGGCTTCTTGTATTTCAGATTATATTTGAATTTAATTTTCATTGGAGGCAATTCCTTAATCCAAGGAAATGAAACTAGTGATAGAATTTCAGGTACCAGTGACAACTCTATAGGGAGCTTTTAGCGTAATGTTCTGTGGACTTTTCTCTCTTCTTCTAGGTGCTAAGGTGGAGGAGTTGCTAGAAAGGCAGCGGAGAGGAGTGGTCAGGAGCAAGTGCTCTGGAGCTGGCCTTCTGTGTCCTTCATTTACTAGGAGCATAACTCTGAGCAAGCTGCTTGAGCTCTCTTTGCCTCCAATTCCCCACATGTAAATGGGATTGGTGATCATAGTATAGACCTCATAAAGGTGCTGTGAATATTCAATAAGTAATGTATATACAGTGCTTTGAACAGTGCCTGGTACCTATTAACTTATTTATTAAAAAATAAGTTTTTTTTTACACTAAATGTATACAGTGTATACATTTAGAAAAGGAGAGGGGACTTTATTTCTTGTAAAGCTTATAGCCTGCAAGGTGGCCATCCCACAGCCTGGGAAGCACAGCCTCCAGAAAGACTGGAGACAGGCACTTCAAAGGAGGAGGGGTAGGGGTAGGAGCTTTATGCTGAACGGTGTGGCTAAGCATCCATATGCAACAGGTTATAGGAGGAGCTACAAATATTCATGAAGGTGGTCCTGACACAGTTCTGTGGACACAGGAATTTTGAACAAACATGCATGTAGCATGTATGACCCATGTTCACTTTGGGATGGAGACTTAACATTTAAATATATTACAATTAGGCCCTATTCATGAAAAGATCTTCTTAGGACAGGAAGGTGAGTGAGTGTGCAGCCCCCATAAACTGGCTAGAACCAGTCCATGGTTGGTAGTCTTGTCAGGAGAAAGTTATTGAAATCAATCTCTTGTCCAATCAAAACTGTAGTAATGGCTGGTGGAACAAGGGAATCAGCTAGTCAGCATCTGATGGAGCTGCAAATTGTTTTAATACTGCTTATGTCAGGGCCGGTGCTTGTTTAGCTGCTAGAGGAAAAGAAAAACTTTGTGGCGGTCAGAACATAGTTTATTCTTTAAGTGTAGGGGTACACAACTTAACCCTTGCCTAGCATGGCCTTAGGTCCTGTTTATAATTAGGTATCTTATTGCCACAAAGGCTTTGTTCTGTCAGTGTTATGATCTCTATTTTAACATTAATGCTGGTCAATTGTTGTGTCTAAACCATAAAAGACAGGGAGTACAACGAGGCACATCTGGCCTCCTGTCCCGTCACAGCTCAGAACTAAGTTTTTAAGGTTTTTATGGAATCCCCTTGGTGAAGAGGGGGTCTGTTCAGTTGATGGGGGGCTTAGGATTTTATTTTTAGTTTACATACCTAATAAGATGCTTTCCCTCTCCCTTTTCCTTTTCCCCTCCCTCATCTCCTCCCTCTGCATCTCCTCCTCCTCCTCCTCTGTCAGAAGTGTTGACACTTAGAAATTTTTTTCTAGATGCCTTCAGTTAATTACTGCACAAAATTCCAGAGTTTTTCATTTTCCCTTTACTTCATTGACTTTTATGTTTCTCTTTTATATTACGATGGGAAGATAATTGGTAATTTTATATTGAACATTGGCAGGTAACATATGTTCTGTTATGGACTGAATGTTTGTGCTTTGCCTTCCCCCATTCATATATTGAAGCCCTAATCTCCAATGTGATGGTATTTGGAAATGGAGCCTTTGGGAGATAACTAGGGTTAGATGAGTTCATGAGGGTAGGGTCCTGGCCTAATGGGATTAATGCCCTTATAAGAAGAGACATCAGAGAGCTTGTTCTTTCTCTCTCTATCCCCACATGTGCATAAAAAAAAAGCGGTCATGTGAGGTTGCAGTGAGAAGGCAGCCATCTGCAAGCCAGGAAGAGAGCCCTCACCAGGAACTGAATTAGCCAGAACCTAGATCTGGGACTTCCTAGCCTCCAGAACTGTGAGAAACAAGTTTCTGTTGCTTAAGCTACTCAGCCTATGGTATTTTGTTATGGCCGCCCAAACTGATGAATACATTTTCATAACAAGCCTCATCACCAGAGAGTGGAGAGCCAGTAGGGAAAACATTATTATACATGACCTAATTTAATGTCATTTGGGGTTATGATCTCAGTGGCATATGGTTTGTATGGGCTTAGTTTGGCTACTGCAGCTTTGGGATGAGTAAGACAAGTCTTTGAATTTTGCTTTAGGAAAAGATTCCAAGTGCCTGAGGTGTGAAGCGTTATAAGCTCACAGGAGTTTCTTCTTATAGCTCTCCTCTGTTTAGCCACTATATAACTTATGATATGATGTTGGTGACAGTTTTGCATTGATTTAGTGTGTGATAGTGTGACCGAGCAGGGTCTGTTCATTTCCCCAATTAAAAAAAGTTATTTTACTGATTAGTTTAAAACATTGTTTGGCTTCCCAAAAGGATGTACAGTGCATGGTTACTAAGCTTATCATTATTATTTCTCAAAGAACTATCATTTTACTAGTTGAACATTTGAATGCTTTTCCTGATAGTGTTTCCAAGTATAGCTAGTCCACTCATTTGTAGTCCTCTTGGCTCTGATGATAGCATTAGACTACGTTATAAAATACTCCTCATATAAAATTCTTTCAGATGAATTCCTAAAGACCTATAGATTATTATTACTAACTTTATAATAGAATTCTGTTTAAATTGGTACATGGTTAAAAGTCACATTTACAGGCAGTTTCACATGGAAATAGAATAAAGTTGTTGCTGTTGTTAAAGATAAAGGATTTAGTACTGCTAATCGAGGAACCAGATGTCACATGCTTAGGCATGTCACTTTATCTGTCTAATAAAGTCACTAGTCACATAAGTCTTAGGCAAGACTTAGCCTCACAAAGATTCATTTTCCTCATATGTAAAAGGGGAAGAATCACTCCCTTGTCGACTTTATTCTGAAGTTAGCTATCAAGGACATGGCCCCAGAGTGCCAGGTACATACTGTGCACTAGGACTCAATATGGGTCTTATTATGCCAGCACCTGGATCTTTCTCATTATGTCTCATCTTGCTGTTAACCATTAACTACAGGGTGGGAGGGATACAATTGGAGGGTGACTGCAATTACAGCCAAAATAAAGAACATCGAGTAGTTAAGCTCTTGAGATGAATATATTACATAACCAATTTCCCCCTCCCCACCTTTCCTTTTAGGTTTATTGGCACTTAAAAAAAAAACTTTCTTTTTTTAGATCTGTTTTATGTTCAAAGCAATATTGAGCATAAAGTACAGAGATTTTCCATAGCCCCCATACTCCCAGATATGCATACCTCTCCCATGATTAACCTTCCTGACTAGAGCAGTACATTTGTTACAATTGATGAACCCACACTGACACATCATTATCACCCAGAGTCCATAGTTTACACATTAGGATTCACTCTTGCTGTTGTACATTTTACGGGTTTGTACAAATGTATAATGGCACGCACCTACCATTATAGTGGCATACAGAATAGTTTCACTGTCCTAAAAACCAATTTCTTTTTAAATGAGAACCAATGACTTGGGGACAGAGAGTGCATGGGATTTTCTTTGACAGAGATTGTTGTTCTGGGACCACAGGGGAAAGAGTCATGCTGTTTGGAGCACTCTAATTAGGAGAATCGTGTACAGGGCAGTCGTTTCCCTCACAGTCAGTGCCTGCTGCAACTCTGTAGCCCAGGAGCCCAGGATGAGCTCAGAGTGTGAGAAGATAGCAACCCAGGTGTTACAGCGTGATTCACAAAGTAGGGGATAGATAGGTGAGGCTATTTTAAGCCATTTGGGACACTGCTTTAGGTCTTATTGAGGAAAATTACCTTAGAGGGCAAATAAAATTCCAAAAATAGAGCTCACAAAGCAAGTAAACATTTTTTAAGACGAGGAGCTTCTCCCTGTCCCAATTACATTTCTCTTTTAAGCCCATTTTCCACAAAGTCATATGCCAAAGCAAAGAGACAAACTGGAAAACCTATTTGCTGTAAGGAGTTTTAAGTACACACTTTATGTTGTGATCAAACTCTTGCCATTCTTTTTAGGCTCCTTAATGGAAAAGGACATTTGTACAAACATCCGTTTCACTCCCAGTCGCCAAACTTTAATGTATTATTATTTTTTTCCTGACAATATAATACATGTTCCCCAGATATAACTATGAAAAATACTAAAAAAAAAAAAAAAAAAAAAAAGGGAAAAGGAAGAAAATAATAGCACATCACAGAGAAAAGCTTTGGTAAGAGTTTGATATGTTTTAACATTACCAATCTTGGGATATTGCCCTACTTGAAATCCCTCAATGTCTCCTCATTCCAGCTGTCTTGGTTCCTCTTGGTCCACTGTGCCTAGCATCACTATGCCAGCAAGCTTCTTCCATGGCAGTGGATCTGCCCATGTGGTGCTCATCTCCAGGCAGAAAGCAGTCCTTGTCCTCTAACCCTTGCTCATCCTTCAGCTTGTAGCTCAATCATCACACATTCACAGAATTCTCTCTGGATCCTTCTCCTCTACCCCCCTAACACCCACCCCAATATATATAGTTTTACCCCGTTCTACCTTCTTATTGCACCTTGAACTTCCCCTTTATAGCATTTAGCCAAGGACGTAGGCACATGCCCTATTTGTTTAACATCTATCTCCTATGCAGATGCAGTCTCTAATAGCCTGTTTTGCTCCCCATCCTATCCACAGCACCTACTACCACAACTGACCTATTTAGTAAATAGACTAGTATATACAGATTTACCTTAGGTATCTTAGCAGCTTTACATATCTTTAACCATATTTCTGATTATTATTTGAGAGTAAGTTTCTAGGTATGCATATCTAGAAAGATATGCATATGTTTGCCAGTGCTGCCATAACAAAATACCACACACTGGGTGGCTTAAACAGGAGAAATTTATTTTCTTACAGTTCTGGAGGCTAGGAAGTCCAAGATTAAGGCTTCTTCTGAGGCCTCGCTTGTTTGATTGCAGATGGCTGCCTTCTCACTGTGATTTTCCATGGTCTTTCTTCTGAGAGTGAGCAACTCTGTTGTCACTCTACATGTTCAAATTTCCTCTTCTTGTAAAACACTGGTCAAATTGGATTAGGGCTCACCCTAATGGCCTTATTTAACTTAATCCCCCCTTTAAAGCCCTGTAGCTAAGTGCAGTAACATTCAGAGCTGTTGGGGGTTAGGGTTTCAACCTATGATTTTTGGAGAGATATAGTTCAGCCCATAACAACATACAATGGCTGGATCTAAGGAGCGGAATATTTTAAGCTTATTATTTTTTCTTTTTTACATCTTCTTGGATACCAATATTTTAAGCTTCTTAACACATATTTCTCAAGGCTTTCTAAGAAGGCTGCACACATTTATAATCCCATCAGTAAGGGATGATAGTTCCTGTCTCCCTGTACTCTTGCCAGTGTTGGTATTATTAAAACATATTTTTTTTGCTAACCTGAAAGGTAAAAATATTGTTATTTTATTTTACATAGTCTTTGACTGCTAATTAAATATTAACATTCGTAACCATTTGGTATTTCCTTTTCTTTTATTCTTTATACTGTATATTCAATATATATTTAATGAACCCATGCTATGAACAAGGCAAGGTGCTGGGTAATAGCAGAGAGTAAAACATAGCCCTTGATATGATGCAGCACACAATCTAGTGGAGAAGAGAGGCACTGAACAAAATTACCCAAATTATTAATTACAGTTGAGATAAGTATCCCAGAGGAGAAGCATTGGAACCCAGGAGAGCATCTGGCAGGAACCTGAACCAATCAGAGAGGTAGAAAAGGCTTTCTGAGGAAATGCAGTTTTTGCTGTGACTGAAGAATGATTAGCCATTAGAAAGATGAGGGAGTAGGGTTGTGGATGAGGTCACTGGCAGGGAGGAGCCTGTGCCAGTGCCTGCACTACACAGGAGCAGGTGAACTCGAGAAAGAGATCAAAGACCAGTGAGAAAGGAAAGGTAGAAAAGGAAGACTAGTCTAGAACCTTGGGGAGCCCCAACAGCTATGAGCTGATAGAAGGAAGAAGTGACCAAATGTCTAAATTACAGTGGCAGCAAGATCAAAGGGAAAGCAGGAGAGTGCGGTGGTAGCAAGCAAGGAAACAGTGTTTTCAAAAGGCTCCTGTGGATAACAGAGTTGAATGCCACTGAATGACTAAGATGAAGACCAAAAAGTGCATAGAATTTGGCAACATGAAGACCAATATCCTGATCAAAATTAGCTGTGGGCGAGGAAGCTGGACTGGAGTGAGTTGAGTAAGTCAGAGAAATTGAGAGAGCAAATGTCATAATTATTTCAAAGTTTGGCTTGTCTAAACTGTCTGTCCTTTGCCCATTTTCCAATTGTGATGTTAATGATTGATGTCATTATATTATATGATCTCTTTTTATTTGTGTGAGATGTACTGATGTATCTTTAGGATATTTATTGAACATTAGCAATATGTAGCAAATTTTTTAAAGTTCATTTTTTACCTGTAGTTTAAATTTGTTTATGTTGCTTTTGATACGCATTAGCTTTAAATATATACATATAAATTTTATTTTATTTTTACTTTTTTGGAGACGGAGTCTCGCTCTGTTGCCCAGGCTGGAGTGCAGTGCTGCAATCTCAGCTCACTGCAACCTCCGCCTCGTGGGTTCTAGTGATCCTCGTGCCTCAGCCTCCCGAGTAGCTGGGATTACGGGTGCCTGCCACCACACCCAGCTAATTTTTTTGTATTTTTAGTAGAGACAGGATTTCGCTATGCTGGCCAGGCTGGTCTCAAACTCCTGATGTCAGGTGATCCACTCGCCTTGGCCTCCCAAAGTGCTGGGATTACAGGCATGAGCCACCATGCCTGGCCCTAGATTTATATTTTTATATAGTAAAGTTGATTTTTTCCTTGTGACTTCATCCATTGCTCTTTTGCTTAGAAATTCTTTCTCCATATAAGAATTACATGAATATTTACCTTTATATTTCCTAAACATTTATGGCTCCATTAAAAAATTTTAAAAATCATTTTGGAGTTTATTTTTACATATCAGCTTAAGGCTTGGTGTCTTTTGTTTTAGTGTTCTAATAATGGAGTAGTAAGCAAGAAAGCTAGTCTCAGGATGTTCTACTTAATGTTTTAACCAATTGATTCTGCTGCCTCACTGCAGGAGAAAAGTCTTACTGATCAAGAAGATGTGAACCCTGAAAATCTGAGACAGGTCTCAGTTAATTTAGAAAGTTTATTTTGCCAAGGTTGAGGATGCACACCTGTGACAGCCTCAGGAGGTCCCAATGACAAGTGCCTAAGGTGGTCAGAGCACAGTTTGGTTTTATACATTCTAGGGAGACATGAGACATCAATCAACATATGCAATATGAATATTGGTTCGATCTGGAAAGGCAGGACAACTCAAAGCAAGGCAGGAAGACTCAAAGTGGGGAGGGTGCTTCCAGGTTATGGGTAGATAAGAGACAAATGGTTGCATTCTTTTGAGTTTCTGATTAGCCTTTCCAAAGGAGGCAATCAGATATGCATTTATCTCAGTGAGCAGAGGGGTGATTTTGAAAGAATGGGAGGCAGGTTGGCCCTAAGCTGTTCCCAGCCTGATTTTTACCTTTAGCTTAGTGATTTGGGGGCGCCAAGATTATTTTTCTTTCACATTTCCCTCCTTTTTTAAAAAATAAAATCTTTTAGAATCAGTATTTTAGAAGAAAATGAGTCTCTGGTCTCAGGTTTCATCTGATCTCTCACGGATAGGATGGTTTATTCCCAGACAGGTAGGTCCTGAGTTGTTAGGCAGGCTCATTTTTAGCAAGTTGTGAAGTCTCATGCCCTAGGAAGAGAAGATAGGAGGAGGAAGGAAGAAAAACAACAACAAACTAAAGAACAATTCTGGAAAATCAATATTGGCCACATTACTCTGAAGTCCATACATCAGTAGGCAGTTATTAGTGGCTTGTGTACATAAATAGGTTGCTGTTATTTTCTTCTGAAGTTTAAGTTGTCTAGCTTCAGTTTGCAGGGCTTTATGAAAGCACAGCCTGGATTTTGGTGACTCCAAATGAGAAAAACATGAGGAAAAAAAAGAAGGAAAAAATGGAAAACAATGTTTTGAAGACTTGGAGCCAAGAAAATATAGAATTCGGTCCAAAATGTAGAAAATAATAAAAATTGAAAAACATTAGGCAAGACTAGAATCTAACAACAGGTGTGCTATAGTTTTTGAAACAATTTTTCTCTCTCCAGTTTCCCATTTTTACCAACGACAAATCCTGGTAGGACTGCTTTGCTTTATTATACTTGGCCTAATCATTTGTTTACAATTCAACAAGAATAATTATTTTTTACATAGGCTTTTACATTGGCTTTGATGGAACTTTTTGTTCCATAGAAGGAATCTCAGATAAGACTTTTTTTAAAGCTGAGCTGAGTTAGGTGATCCTCTCCTCTTGAGGTCCTAAGATAAAACCTGAGGCTCCTAGGCCTGTAAGAAAGTTACGTTCTTTACTTACCACACGTCAGGAACCCTATACAGGAATTGTGTAGGCAAGTTGGTGGCCAGTTTTCCCCAGGGATTTTATTGACTTTGTAAGTCAACTTTGATTCCTTAAAGGAAAGCACACCATTCCAGCCAAAGCCTTGGTAAAATAACAAGTTTCTCCAATTGTGTCCTCTTGTAAATGAAAACAGATTCTTATTGCACTTAGGCAAATAACTGTATTGCCATAAGTTAAGAATATTCACAGTTTCCAAATTCTGGAGAAATCAGGTAGAGAGAAAATAAATATGCTCTAAATTTTGTTCACAGGAGTGTACTTTACTCAATTGTTAAAACCTATTGAAAATAGCTTAAAAGTTTTCTTGACTCTGAAAAACAAAACGAAGGCTCAGCAGCGTTTTAGGCAAAAAGTTAAAAAGATTACTTCAGACTTCTATTATTAGTTTAGTTGATACAGTTAAATCCTGCTCTGCGTGATAGTCATAAACATTTCAGCTCTCCATGAGTCCTGAAGTTTTTCTTCGATTTGGATGTCACAGTCTCCAAAGTTATCAGAAACCTGCGTTCAAGAGCACCTGTTAGAGTTTTATAGCTGATTATAAAACCACCTTCTAAAGAGGACCAAAACAAGACCATAATTGTCCATGGATGACAAAAAAATTGTCATAGTTAAAGACACAATTGACAAGGAAATTTGTTACTTCTGTGGCACACAATAATTTAACCTAACAATTATAATTATTACTTATAATGTCCATTAAGTCATATCGGAATTATAGGAGTTTCCCATACTTTTGGAACACATGCCAATAACATATTTATAGAAATACAGCCCTAAGAAAACCAAACACCATTTTATATTTGATAATGCTTCCTGTATAATTGTTATACCAACTAAGCCAATTATGTCATTTTTGGACTTTAGGGAACCTCATATCTTAAAGGACTAATTAGGTCAGGAAAAGCCATAATTTATTATTTGATTTGGAAAATTTGTCAAATATCCAACGTTTGAAACACTTGATATCACAAAATAGGATCACGGGTCATTGTGAAATGAGTCATTTCATTTAACCAAAGTAATAACTCAAAGGATTTTTTTAAAAAGGTGAAATCTTCATTCTTTGTGATAGGAGACTTAATTTTCCAAACAATAAGCCCTAATAAAAACTGCATGAAGCTAATCAAATTTGTTTTTCAAAATTTTATAAACTATAAAATTTTAATCTTGTCTGTAAGATATAACTTCCATAAGCCTTTTAAAACCTTTATAACCTTTATTAAGGAGTCAGCTAATGCTTCAAGAAAACCTTGTTAATTTGACATAGGGGCCCATATGCTGGTCTTGCATCAGTGTGCCTTTGACATTGATGATTAATTTGTAGGGAAACTGGCTAGGTGCAGTGGCTCATACCTGTAATCCCAGCACTTTGGGAGGCCAAGGTGGGCAGATCATTTGAGGTCGGGAGTTTGAGACCAGCCTGACCAACATGGTGAAACCCCATCTCTACTAAAACACAAAAATGAGCCAGGCATGGTGGTGGGCACCTGTCATCTCAGCTATTTGAGAGGCTGAGGCAGGAGAATTGCTTGAACCCCGTGGCGGAGGTTGCAGTGAGCTGAGCTTGCACCACTGCACTCTAGCCTGGTAGACAGGGCGAGACTGTCTCTCAAAAAAAATTATAGAGAAACTGAACTTATTTTATCTCTCAAAATTAGCCCTTACAATCTCACACACCCACCTCTTCCTTGATAGTCCCCAGGCCTTGAGGAGTTGAATAGCTTTCATTTCTGGCCCTGGGTCTCAGGAATGCAGTTTATTTTGACTGGCATTTTCTACAGGGCCTGAAGATAGGGCTTTAATTGCTGTCAGTGTTTAACATTTATCAGGACTTGGTTTCCTTTTTAGACCCAGGAGTCAAAGCCTGTAACTCAATGTCACAAGTATTTAAAAGTGCATACAGAGAGATACACGATTTAAGAAACTTAATTAAAAAACATTTTTAATCTCAGTTTATTTTAGCAAACCAAAACCTAATAATATTATGACAACTGGATCATATCAAAGTTTTTGGTTTTTAAAAAAATGTATTTAGAAAACCCCATCGTCTCAGCCCAAAATCTCCTTAAGCTGATAAGCAACTTCAGCAAAGTCTGAGGATACAAAATCTGTGTGCAAAAATCATGAACATTCCTATATGCCATTAACAGACAAACAGAGAGACAAATCATGAGTGAACTCCCATTCACAATTGCTATAAAGAGAATAAAATACCTAGGAATCCAACTTACAAGGGATGTGAAGGACCTCTTCAAGGAAAACTACAAACCATTGCTCAATGAAATAAAAGAGGACACAAACAAATGGAAGAATATTCCATGCTCATGGATAGGAAGAATCAATATCATGAAAATGGCCATACTGCTCAAAGTAGTTTATAGATTCAATGCCATCCCCATCAAGTTACCAATGACTTTCTTCACAGAATTGGAAAAAACTACTTTAAAGTTCATATAGAACCAAAAAAGAGCCTGCATCGCCAAGACAATCCTAAGCAAAAAGAACAAAGCTGGAGGCATCACACTACCTGACTTCAAACTATACTACAAGGCCACAGTAACCAAAACAGCATGGTACTGGTACCAAAACATATATAGACCAATGGAACAGAACAGAGGCCTCAGGAATAATGCCATACATCTACAACCATCTGATCTTTGACGAATCTGACAAAAACAAGAAATGGAGAAAGGATTCCCTATTTAATAAATGGTGCTGGGAAAACTGGCTAGCCATATGTAGAAAGCTGAAACTGGATCCCTTCCTGACACCTTATACAAAAATTAATTCAAGATGGATTAAAGACTTAAATATTAGACCTAAAACCATAAAAACTCTAGAAGAAAACCTAGGCAATACCATTCAGGACATAGGCATGGGCAAGGACTTCATGACTAAAACACCAAAAGCAATGGCAACAAAAGTCAAAATAGACAAATGGGATCTAATTAACCTAAAGAGCTTCTGCACAGCAAAAGAAACTACCGTCAGAGTGAACAGGCAACCTACAGAATAGGAGAAAATTTTTGCAATCTACCCATCTGACAAAGGGCTAATATCCAGAATCTACAAAGAACTTAAACAAATTTACAAGGAAAAAAATCAAACAACCCCATCAAAAAGTGGGCAAAGGATATGAACAGACACTTCTCTAAAGAAGACATTTATGCAACCAACAGACACATGAAAAAATGCTCATCATCACTGGTCATCAGAGAAATGCAAATCAAAACCACAATGAGATACCATCTCACACCAGTTAGAATGGCAATCATTAAAATGTCAGCAAACAACAGTTGCTGGAGAGGATGTGGAGAAATAGGAATGCTTTTACACCATTGGTGGGAGTGTAAATTAGTTCAACCATTGTGGAAGACAGGGTGGTGATTCCTCAAGGATCTAGAACTAGAAATACCATTTGACCTAGCAATCCCATTACTGGGTATATACCTGAGGGATTATTGTGGCACTATTCACAACAGCAAAGACTTGGAACCAAGCCAAATGTCCATCAATGATAGACTGGATTAAGAAATGTGGCACATATACACCATGGAATACTATGCAGCCATAAAAAAGGATGGGTTTGTGTCCTTTGCAGGGACATGGATGAAGTTGGAAACAATCATTCTCAGCAAACTATCACAAGGACAGAAAACCAAACGTTGCATGTTCTCACTCATAGGTGGGAATTGAACAATGAGATCACTTGGACACAGTGGGGGGAACATCACACACTGGGGCCTGTTGGAGGGTGGGAGGCTGGGGGAGGGATAGCATTAGGAGAAATACCTAATGTAAATGATGAGTTTATGGATGGAGCAAACCAACCTGACACATGTATACCTATGTATCAAACCTGCATGTTGTGCACATGTACCCTAGAACTTAAAGTATAATTAAAAAAAAAAAATTAAAAAAATCCCTTTATTATGACTTACACAGACCTTTCATGACATGCTTAGATTTTCTGCTTTGTCCTGATTATCCCTCTTTATTAAACAACCAATCATTTTACTCCAGGACTAAATTTACCATACAAGAGTCTTTCTCCTGTGAAATTATTTCTCTTTAAGTTTTCTTACCAGAAAATTCCCTCTTTATTTTGATAACTTTTTTTTTTACATCTCTCTTGTTTCCTGGTTCCTGTTACCTTGTTTTATATATGACCTTTAAATAAGCTTTGAATTAGACAAAAATTGTTCTTCTTTTTTAAAATGACACACCTTTTCTTTAAGAAAGAATGTTTTCCTACAAATATATTTTTAACTGGAAAATACCCAAATAATGAAATCTCTATTCTTTAGATTAACTATAGATTCTAAATTATGCTGAGTTTGTCTACAAGTATTTATCCCATTACATTTACCTAATTATTTTATTTTAATTGTTTACCTAGATTATTTATGAAAACTGTGATAGTCATCATTTAAAGTTATGGAACCACCATTGTAAGATTATAACTGAGACAGTGAAAAAGATTGGACTTCACTGACTCCATCTTGCTTTTAACCTCCTTTTAAGCTGTCCTTGTTTATTCCTGGGCATAGGCTGAACTATCTTTGGGAGGAACTTAGTTTATAATTTAGCTTTGAAACAAAGACAATAACTGTCCTTTGCCAAAACAAACCTCAGTGCCTGTGGACTAGACTGCCTAAAGCCACAAGATTAGAAGTTATGGTAATCTTACTAAATTCAAAATGTAGCTATTTTTATTAAACCAATATCAATGTCATATTTATTAAATATTACATGAGTAAAGATCATTCTGTTTTTGGCTGGGTTTATAGTTCTGTAACCCCTATGTCAAATTTTGTCACCTTATAGTATTTGGCAGGGATAAGCATAAAATTACTTGATTAATAAATGCAAACAAATATGTATGCTGGCAATTCTTAAAACATTTATAATATTATTTTACCAATAATTTTAAAGTTATCTTACTTATTAAAGGTTTTACTTAAGTTACATAAAGTTGAAAACGCATTTGACTAGTCTTTTCTTTTTTCCTGATAAAGTATTTGATTCAAGTGCTTTTATTTTTCTTTAAACCAGTTAGTTAGAGCTCTTTTATATATTTTCAGTAGTGAAACACTGTGTACACAACACATAAATACATAGAGGTATTACAGATGCTGAAGGCA
The DNA here is from genome assembly GCF_006542625.1 of Nomascus leucogenys. Taxonomy (NCBI): domain Eukaryota; kingdom Metazoa; phylum Chordata; class Mammalia; order Primates; family Hylobatidae; genus Nomascus; species Nomascus leucogenys. The sequence goes on along the minus strand of NC_044401.1, from coordinate 20,790,540 downwards.
GTACATCTTATAGATTCATAAAAATCATTTTTTTTCCTATCTTAGACATTCAGATTCTTAATAACCTGTTTCACAACCCTAGGCAGTTATCAGCTAAATAGCTTTAAATATGCATATTAAAGGAAACAACTCAGGTGAAAAATCCAGTAGCAAAACTTACATTATAAGGTATGGAGAATAAAAGTCTGGTGTGCTAGAGGGAGATTAAAGATGGATGTCAAATAAAACATAAAATTATAAAAATCTACTATAGGATTGTATAAGGAGACTAATTTTATTTACTCAGGGACTACCTATCTTTTAACTGGATCTCTGAGCTTTGGGCAGAGCCCACATTGAATCCTGGGTTTCCAAAAATGGAGAATTATCCTGAGGCTAGCCCAAGTGTTGTTTTCATAGTACACTTAAACTTTTTTTTTTTTTTTAAATGAAGACATTTCTAAGTGTCTAAATACATTCTTCTTTAAAAACCCAAGGGTATCCTCTGTTGCAATAACTATTTTAATAATAAATCAGGTGACACAATACAAAAGCAAGCAGTTTAAAAGCTGAGACAAACTTGTCTGTTTACACTCTTGTGGTTCCATAAGGAAAAACAGCTTTCTCCCCCAAAGGAAGTCTGGCACCTTCTCCGTTTTCATTAAAGAACCCTGGGCTATTATATACTATTTTAGGTCTCTCATGCAGCAGAGGATGCACGAGAAAGGAGAGACAGCAGAAGGAAATGAAGAAAACAGGGTTCAGTCAACTGAGAAGAAAAAAACTTTTGCTCAAAAAAGGACAAGGTCGTAGGAGACAAAACAAACAAATAAACAAAAACAAAAAAACCAACCAAAAACATAAAGGCCTTTGAAATACAAACACACACACATACACATATACACAAACATCTTGAATGTTAGCTTTTAATTAAGCTTACTTTAATCATTGAGCTCCTTAAAAAAAACTTTTTAAATCTTATTACCATATTTTAGTTAGGAAAAATTGTAGTTATTTCAGAAGTACCAAGTGTCAAACCAGAAAGTGCTTTATTTAAGAAACAAAACCCAGGCTGTCATGGTGGAAAAAAGAAGGCAGGACCTTAGCTATCAAACTGCAATGTGAGGTGACAGCCATTGCTTTCAGTTTGGCCTGGCTAGCAAAAAGATGGCCTTGTTATGTAAATAAAGACTCTTAAGTAGTCAAAATAAAAAAATCTTTCCTTTTTTTATTTTTCCTTTTGCTGGCCGTTTTTCTCCACACCGTACCACTTTTTTTTTTTTGGTGGGAACATAGCCACTTCAGAGGCCTTGTTCCCCATAATTTTGGAAATTTCCATTGGATTTGATCAAGTCAGATAGAGTTGATCAAACCCAATGGTTAAAAGACTGAAACAATAACAAAAACAGAAACAAACAACAATAAAAAAACAGTTAAAACAAACGATGGCACAACTTACATGGTCACTGAGTGCTCTAATGGCAAGGAGAAATTAATGCCAGCTGGATGTTAATCTTTTTTTTTTCTTTTTTTTTGAGACGAAGTTTTGTTCTTCTTGCCCAGGCTGGAGTGCAATAGTGTGATCTTGGCTCACCGCAACCTCCACCTCCTGGGTTCAAGCGATTCTCCTGCCTCAGCCTCCTGGGTAGCTGGGACTACAGGCATGCACCATCACTCCTGGCTAATTTTTTGGTATTTTTAGTAGAGACAGTGTTTCACCATGTTGGCCAGGCTGGTCTCGAACCCCTGACCTCAGGTGATCCCTCTGCCTTGTCCTCTCAAAGTGCTGGGATTATAGGCATGAGACACCACGCCTGGCCTGGATGTCAATCTTAACTTTAGCCAAGACAAACCCTAATTCAGTTCCTTACCTAGGGATGGGTCTCAGGCTGTAGACTGCTCTCTACCATCCTAAGAAGCAGGGAAAAAAAACACCTCATCTTCCCTGTTGGAAGCGAGCTCAAACTCCATAAAGGAGTTACCTGCCTTCCGTCATCATGGCAACAGGAAATCTTGCCTTCCTTGTTGGAAGCAAGTAAAACTCCAAAAAAGAAAAAAAGAGAGGAGTTGTACAGCAAAATAAACTTTAGATGTTGACCAAATTTTGGGAGATCAGGGACTCTCTGGAGGGGGTGGTCTCAGACCTCGGCAAATTGTCCTATTGGTTTGAGCCATACAGTTAGCTTATGCGGGTACCAAGCACCAATGGGAGATTTGTCAAAGGTCAGGGGCATCTCCACTCAGAATCCCTTCATGGTTGCCAAAATGTGAACCCCCAAAATTTGAGGCAGGTCTCAGTTAATCTAGAAAGTTTATTTTGCCAAGGCTGAGAATTCATGCCCCTGACACAGCCTCAGGAGGTCCTGATGACATGTGCCAAAGGTAGTCAGAGCACAGTTTGGTTTTATACATTCTAGGGAGACATGAGACATCAATCAACATATGCAAAATGAACATTGGTTTGATTTGAAAAGGCAGGACAACTCAGAGCAAAGGTGGGAAAACCCAAAGTGGGCAGGGGGCTTCCAGGTCATGGGTAGATAAGAGACAAATGGTTACATTCTTTTGAGTTTCTGATTAGCCTCTCCAAAGGAGGCAATCAGGTCTGTGTTTGTCTCAATGCATGAGATAAATGAGTGAGCAGAGGGGTGACTTTGAAAGAATGGGAGGCAGGTTGGCCCTAAGTGGTTCCCAGCTTGACTTTTCCCTTTAGCTTAGTGATTTGGGGACCCCAAGTTTTATTTTCCTTTCACAAAGATAATATATCAATTCAACATGAGATTCATTTAGTTAGTTTATAAACATTCTGCCTCTGTGCTAACATTGCACAGTCCTTTTATATTGTAAATTTTTTCATTCTGTATTCTCAGCTTCCTGTGCTTCCCAGAATTCCATCATCTGACCGCCATCCTAGAAGGCATTCTCATGAGGACCAGGAATTCCGATGCCGATCATCTGACTGTCTTCCTAGAAGGCATTCTCATGAGGACCAAGAATTTCGATGCCGTAGCCACGTGCGGGATTACAGAAAATACTCAGAGGATGGGTCATTCAAGGAGCCACTGGAATCAAAAAGAAGATCCCATTCCAAAATTGAGAAATTTTCAGAGTCCTTTGAGCAGCAACTGTGCTTTAGAACCAAACGTTCTGCCTCTTTGGTATGTAACAGAGCTGCTGAGTATTTAAACCACTTTAAAAAGGGAAACCCAAAGGTTTTGTCCTCTTTAAGACTGAGGGGAACAAATCTAACTTCTTCATTTACAGCTTGGTAATAAGATCTTTGAAAAATGACCTTCAGTTTAACATAACCCGGAATGAATTTTTAAAAATTATTTATAATTGAAGACATCTGGTATAGGAAGAGTTCCCAGAACATTTTTGTTACCAAAGTCTTCTAGTTTTTCTTTCTTTCTTTCTTTTTTTTTTTTTTTTTTTTTGAGATAGGGTCTCACTCTGGTGCCCAGGCTGGAGTGCAGTGGCCTGATCATGGCTCACTGCAGCCTCGAACTCCTGGTCTCACATGTTCCTCCCACCTCAGCCTCTTGAGTAGCTGGGACTACAGGCATGTGCCACCATGCCCGACTAAATTTTAAACTTTTTTTTTTCTAGAGACAGGTCTTGTTATGTTGCCCAGACTGGTTTCAAACTTCTGGGCTCAAGCAATGCTCCTGTCTTGGGGTCCTAAAGTGCTAGGATTCCAGGTGCGAGCCACCACACCCAGCCTCCTAGTTTCTTGAGCCTGCTTTCATCAACCTTATTATAAATAATTGTAACTCATTCCCCTTTTACAATTTGGAAAAAAAAAAAACTGCCCCATGGCTTCTCTCTTTTCATATTTAATCCTCTAGCAAATAGTCTATGATGGTGTTTTGTTCTCCTATACTTAAAAAACACAAGAACGACCAAACACCGTCTAGTAAGTATCCAGGAATAGGAGTGGGCTAGGTGCTCATGGTGACGTCATGGGAGTCAAAGTAAAGCAAAAGGAAGAGACAGACATGAAATAGGGGGAAGAATAGAAACTCTACTGGTGATGCTAAACTTTATACATAAAGTAATAAACCGAAGATCAATTAATGTGGGGATAGTTTCAACTCTGCAGCATGCTCACTGACTGGCCTTGAGCAAAATGCTTCTTTTTTGTAGGTCTTTAGTTTTTCGTTTTATTTTGCAAAACAGGAATAATAATGGGTTGCTGCCATGTAGTAGATAAAACAAATAATTGCACCTAAGTGTAATGACTCCTGGTTCTGGAGCTAGACTCTGTGAGTCCACTGGTGAAGATACTTGGGTGCTTCGTATTTCATTGTCCACCTGAGCACAGTGCTCTCTACCTAGCAGATTGGCTGTTGGGACTGTCACTATGCATCTTTGCCTTTCAGGTGACACCTCACTTTTGCTCAGAGTGACCCTGTATCCGTATGGTTTCCCTTCAGTAGGCTGCTTTCTCCACCTGATCATAAGAGGAACAAGGAAGGGAGAATAGTGAACAGCTGTCATTTTACTGTATCTAAACCTTATTATCAAGAATTCCTGTAATCCCAGCACTTTGGAAGGTTGAGGCCAGGGGATCGCTTGAGGCCAGGAATTTGAGACCAGCCTGGGCAACATAGTAAAATCCTGTCTCTACGAAAATTTAAAAAAAAAAAAAAATTACCAGGCATGGTGGCCTGCACCTGTATTCCTCACTGCTTGGGAGGCTGAGGTGGGAGGATCTCTTGTGCTCGAGTTTGAGACTGCTGTCAGCTATGATTGGACCCATTGTACTCCAGCCTGGGCAAAGGAGCAAGACTCTCAAAAAAAAAAAGAATTCCTGTTTTGTCTTTTTAAAAAAATACTGTTTGTTTTCATATTGTCTCAGGCTTAGAGAAATGTTGCAAGAATAGGACAAAGAATTCCCTTACACCCTTCACCTAGATTACCTCGAAATGTTAACATGTCCCTATTTGCCTGCACTCTCTGTCCTCTTCCCATCTGCAAACACAGGCATGAGAACATTCCCTGACATAAACACAATACAATAATTAAACTCATATAATAAATTAATACTGATATAATACTTTTATCTCTAATCCATAAAACTTATTTATATTTTTCTGCCAGTTGTCCCAATAATATTCTTTATAGTGAAATTTGAAATCATGTGTTGCTACCAAGGTTCATGTCCCTGTGCTCTAGTTTACCCTGGAGCACTTTCTCAGTCTTTCCTTGTCTTTCACGACATTAGCTAATATTATTATTATAAGCCCTAAAAGTGTATAAAGTCATTTTGCTTAAAAAGATATTCATCATATTATCTCTAAAATACAAAATATGCTTGTTACATTCATTTTCCATGTTCTTCCTTTTGAGTTCCAACATACTTAGGGAAACATTTTCTACTTTTTAAACTCAAAAACTCTTTTTCACAGTTATATGTAATAACTAGAAATCTGTTAGGAATTTATAAAATTATTTTAATATTTGCACGTTAGATAACTAATTGTAAATTGAATATTTTATTTTATATCAGTTTTTAGTGAGTACATTATAAAATCTTAATGCAAAATTAGAAATTCCAAACATATACAGATACACTTCAACTTTTCCCTATTTGATAATCTACACACTTTCCTAAGGCTAACTACATTAGAAAGTGTTCTTTTTCAGCAAATTTAAAAATGATTTATATCGTCTTTTGTTTGGGGACCAAATGTATACTAATACCTAGATTTAAATTTTACATATTTTGACATAAAAAAGAACCAGAAACTGTTTCTGTGTCCTGATCATGACCAACAATGTTAAATTCTTTCATTTTGATATTTAAAAATTCACTTGGCTTCTTTTGATAATTTTCACATTTAGCATCTAAGAGATGTGATAAAATGTATTTCAGGGCATTATTTACAAGCATTTCTCAGATAGTCTTTAATCATCACTCTATTTTCTCTTTCTTATACCATTTTGATAAGAGACCTTCATGACTGCATTAACATTGTAGAGCAGCTGACACCACTGTGTGAAACAGATACCTCAATAACTCTCAACTAACACGGCTGAGCAAGCATGACCTTGCTCACGTGACCACCACTCACCACTGCTTAACTTCACCTGATAAACACTCAGGGGTTTCCCAACATTTCTAGTTCAAATAGGAGAGGAGTAATGATTTTGCTTCTTTATTTTTGAAAATAGAAGGATAAATAGATACGGTGGCCACATTTATCAATGCCATTGTTTTGATAATTCCTTTGAAAGGCACCCTCTGGCCATACAAACTAAAGAAGCAACCACCCCCACCCTCCAGTAGGTCCCTATCACTCTGTTTACGGTTATCATTGCACTTATCACTATTGATTATTTTTTCATTTCCTTTTAGGTTTATTGATGACTGTCTGTATCCCTCCATCTAGGTGTAATATCTAGGAAGTAGGTCTATTTAGTGTTATATCTCCTGATCCTACAACAACAGTTTATGTTCAATTAATCAGTGAATAATGTGGAATCCTGGGGACACATGTTGGGAGTTGTAAATCTGGTTGGGTGTCATTCCTTAACACTTCATTCTTCCCATAGTCCTCACATTAAAATTTAGTGCAAACTCTACTATTAATGTAATTTAAGGGAGTGAACACAGAAAGCTAAGAATCATTCCATGTGTGATCTCATTTGCCACTTTCCGTTTCAAAAAGCACCAGGGGACTATTAATTTCATTATGCCATGAAATCACACCCCTCAGTATGTTCAGAGGCAAAGAGTCACAGGCATGTGCAGGTTGTACTTCCTTCCCAGACCATCTGCTGATGTCCAACCCCCTCTATTCTTTTCTTTGTGACCAAAACCTTTAGCAACATCCTTAGGTTTATGCTAATTTATTTGTAGAAGCCAAGAGGTGGAAGTCTGCTAAACCATCAGGGCTTTCTCCGTGTCTGATTATTAAGAGAAATGTGGAGTGTTGTCAGCTGCTTGTGCATTTTTACATGTTTCTGATCTTTCCCTTTCAGGGACCTGAAAGCAGAAAGGAGAGAAATGAAAGAGAATGCCTGAGGATGGAGATAAAATCCCGAAAGAAAGTAGAGGAAGAAAGCAGCTCTAGGAAAGAAGAACATGGAGAAGCACACATGGCTCCCCTGTTTGAAAAAGGGCCTGAATAATACTCTGCTTCCGCCTCATGACATCAGATGCTACTGTTTTGGTTTTTTTCTTTGAGCCCTAATTCACCATTTCAGGATGTGGATGGGGGCGGGGTTGGGGGTAAAAACAGCTATAAAAAGCAACTGCAGATGCTGAGTGACTGCAGTGGGCAGGGTATGTAGCTGCTCCAGGATGACTTGCATCATACCCCAATTACTGCTGGCATCTTAGTTGAGAGTATAATCTGCTTGGTTGCCTTTTTATGGGAATAAAGAGAATAAAAGGTATTTTAATAGAATAAAGAAAAATTTGAAAATGTAATGGAAGGTATTTAAAGAGCCACCCACATAGCTTCACCAACCCTTCTTACACATCAACTCATAAATCATCTTAAATAAAAGTCATTGGTATGACTCTTGAGTTTACTTTCTTATCAGAAGTAATTATGTAAGTATGTCTAATGGCCATCATTTAAGGAGAACTGGTAATTAACATGCCAAGTACTATGCTGGATGCTTTAATGCATTACCTAAAATAAACTTCAGCACTCTGAGGTGGGACCTTGTATTAGTCAGGATTCTCCTGAGAGAAAGAACCAATAGGATAGAGATAAAGATAGATTGATAGAGATAGAGATAGAGATAAATAGGGATGGAGATATATGAGAGGGGATTTATTAGGGGAATTGGCTAACATGATTATGGAGGCAGAGAAATCCCAACATAAACTGTCTCCAAGCTGGAGAACCAAGTAAGCTGGTAGTGTGGCTCAGTTCAAGTTCAAAGGCCTCAGAACCAGGGAAGCCAGTAGGGTAGCTTAGTCCAAGTTTGAAGGCCTCGGAAACAGGGAAGCTGATTATATAACTTTCAGTCCTAGGTTGAAGGTCAGGTAGGGGAGAGTCACTGGTGCAAGTCCCTGACTCCGAAGGCCACACAGAACCTGCAGTTCTAATATCCAAGGAAGGAAAAAAGGGCATCCTAGCTTTCAGGGAGATGGAGAGAGAGAGAGAGAGAGAGAGAGAGAGAGACAGACAGACAGACAGAAAATTATCCTTTCCTCTGCCTTTTTCATCTATCCAGGTCTTCAGCCAATTGGATGGTGCCTGCCCACATTGGGTGAGGGTGGATCTTCCTTATTCAGTCCACTGATTGAAATGCCAATCTCTTCCAGAATCACTTTAACAGACACATCTGTGCAGACAGAAATAATGCTTTACCGGCTGTCTGGGTGCCCCTTAATCCAGTCAAGCTGGCACCTAACATTAACCATCACAGACCTATTTTTTTCTTCACTTTCTAGGTGAGGAAACAAAGTTTAGAGAGTTCTGTAGCTTGGTGTGGTGGCAGAGTCAGGGCTAGAGCCCAGTTCATTCTGATGCCAGAGCTTATGGTCCTAATGTGAGGCAGGATGCTCATTTTCCTCTAGTAGCAGGTTCTGAGATAGTCTGTGTGTGATGTGCATGTGAATGAGTGGATGTGAGTGAGAATAGCAGGAGTGAGGGTAGGTTGCAGTTTTGATTACATGGGTGAAGACTGATTCTCTGAGGTCAGCTTTATGCACTGGATTTTAACTTTGTGGAACCATACTCTATCACTAATTGTTTTCCCCTGAAAGCAAAGATACTGGAGTTCTCTAATGCTCTCTCTATTTATTCCTCATCTGTCTTAGACCTTCAAATGCCCAAGGGCAGCTTACCCATTTTGTGAAGAGGAAAATCCCCCAAAAGTACTACTCATAACTAATACTGTAATTGATTGCTTATGCAAGCATTGACTTTGACTTAGCAGAAATAAAAAGGAAAAGGGGAGTGTTAGTTGGTTCTCACACTGCTATGAAGAACTGCCCAAGACTGGGTAACTTATAAAGAAAAGAGGTTTAATTGACTCACAGTTCTGCATGGCTAGGAAGGCCTCAGAAAACTTACAATCATGGCGGAAGGTGAAGGGGAAGTAAAGATCTTCTTCACATGGTATTAGGAAAGAGAGAGCTAGCAAGAGCAGGAAAAACTTCCTTATAAAATCATCAGATCTCATGAGAACTTATTATCATAAGAACAGCATGGCGAAAACCACCCCCATGGTCCTCCCACCTGGTTCCTCCCTTGACAAAGGATTATGAGGTTTACAATTCAAGATGAGATTTGAGTGGGGACACAGGCAAACCATATCATTCCATCCCTGGCCCCTCCCAGATCTCATGTCCTCACGTTTCAAAACACAATTATGCTTTCCCAACAGTCAAAGTCTTAATTCATCCCAGCATTAAACCCAAATGTCCAAGTCCAAAGTTTCATCCAAGACAAGGCGAGTCCCTTCTACCTATGAGCCAGTAAAATCAAAAGCAAGTTAGTTATTTCCAAGACACAATGGGGGTACAGGCATTGGGTAAATGCTCCCATTCCAAATGGGAGAAATTGGCCAAAACAAAGGGGCTACAGGTCCCATACAAGTCCAAAATTCAGTGGGGCAGTCATTAAATCTAAAAGCCCCAAAACAATCTCCTTTGACTCCATGTCTTACATTCAGGGCACACTGATGCAAAGGGTAGGCTCCCATGGCCTTGGGCAGCTCCATACCTGTGGCTCTGTAGCCCGTCTGCCCAGCCCCCCAATACACCAGCTGCTTTCATGGCTAGTGTTGAGTGTCTGCAGCTTTTCCAGGTGCACAGTGCAAGCTGTCAGTGTATCTACCATTCTGGGGTCTGGAGGACAGTGGCCCTCTTCTCACAGCTCCACTAGGCAGTGCCCCAGTAGGGATTCTTTGTGGGGACTCCACCCCACATTTCCCTTCTGCACTGCCCTAGCAGAGGTTCTTCATGAGGGCTCTGCCCCTGCAGCACACCTCTGCCTGCACATCCAGGTGTTTCCATACATCTTCTGAAATCTAGGCAGAGGTTCCCAAACCTCATTTCTTGTCTTCTGTGCACCTGCAGAACAAACACCACATAGAAGCTGTCAAGACTTGGGGCTTGCACCTTCTGAAGCAACAGCCTGAGCTGACCTTGGTCCCTTTTAGCCACAGCTATAGTGGCTGGGATGCAGGGCACCAAATCCAAGGCTGCACACAGCAGGGGACCCCTGGACTTGGCCCAGGAAACCATTTTTCCCTCCTAGGCCCCTGGGTCTGTGATGGGAGGGGTTGCTGTGAAAGTCTCTGACATACCCTGGAGACATTTTCCCCATTGTCTTGGTAATTAACATTCAGCTCCTTGTTACTTGTGCAAATTTCTCTAGCCAGTTTGAGTTTCTCCCCAGAAAATGGATTTTTCTTTTTTACCATATCGTCAGGCTGCACATTTTCCAAACCTTTATGCTCTGCTTCCCTTTTAAACATAAGTTCCAATTTCAGATAATGTCTCTCAACTTCAAAGTTCCACAGATCTCTAGGGCAAGGGCAGAATGCCACCAGTTGCTCTGCTGAAGCATAGCAAGAGTGACCTTTGCTCCAGTTTCCAAAAAGTTCTGCATCTCCATCTGAGACCATCTCAGCCTGGACTTCATTGTCTACACTGCTATCAGCATTTTGGTCAAAACCATTTGACAAGTCTCTAGGAAGTTCCAAACTTTCCCACATTTTCCTGTCTTCTGAGCCCTCCAAACTGATCCAACCTCTGCCTGTTACCCAGTTTCAAAGTCACTTCCACATTTTCTGGTACCTCTATTGCAGTACCTCACTCTCTGCAGTACCGATTTCCTATATTCATCCATTCTCACACTGCTATAAAGAGCTGCCCAAGGCCAGATGCAGTGGCTGATGACTGTAATCCCAGCACTTTGGGAGCCTGAGGCAGATGGATCACTGAGGTCAGGAGTTCAAGACCAGCCTGGCCAACACAGTGAAACTCCATCTCTAATAAAAATACAAAAAATTAGCCAGGTGTGGTGGCAGGCACTCATAATCCCAGCTACTCGAGAGATTGAGGCAGGAGAATTGCTTGATCCTGGGAGGCAGAGGTTTCAGCGAGCCGAGATTGTGCCACCGCACTCCAGCCTGGGTGACAGAGCGAGATTCCATCTCAAAAAAAAAAAAAAAGAACTGCCCAAGACTGGGTAATTTATAAAGAAAAGAAGTTTAAAAGAGGTTTAATCGACTCACAGTTGCACATGGCTGGGGAGCCCTCAAGAAACTTACAATCATGGCAGAAGGCGAAGGGGAAGCAAGGACCTTCTTCACATGACGGCAGGAGGGACAGCACTAGCAAGAGCAGGGAAAATTGCTTTATAAAACCATCAGATCTTGTGAGAATTCATTCACTATTGTGAGAACGGCACTGGGGAAACTTTCCCCATGATCCAATCATCTTCCACCGTGCAAACACTGCTCATTGCAGCCTCAACCTCCTGGCTTCAAGTGATCCTCCCACCCTAGCTGCCCCAGTAGCTGGGACCACAGGCATACACCACCACAGACAGCTAATTAAAAAAAAAATTATTTGTAAGGTGGGGGGGTTTCCCTATGTTGCCCAGGCTGTTCTGAAACTCCTGGGCTCAAGAGATCTTCCTGCTTTGGCCTCCCCAAAGTGCTGGGATTACAGGTGTGAGCCCCCCACGCCTAACAGAACAAAAATTTTAAATGTGTTTGTTTACCTTCTTGGAGATAAATATGGTTAATACCTTGGTGTGTGTACTTCCAGAATGCTATTTATGTGTATATGTGCATGTGAACATAAGTGCACATCAAACACTTTTTCAGTCATAATCTCATTTCAGTTAAGAATGTATCATTAACATCTCTTTGATCAATAAAATTGTTTATTACATAATTTTAAATGGTCTGTAAGTGGAGTCAAATCACTTTTTTTTTTTTTTTTTTTTGAGACAGAGTCTCGCTCTGTCGCCCAGGCTGGAGTGCAATGGTGCGATCTCGGCTCACTGCAAGCTCTGCCTCTGGGTTCACCCCATTCTCCTGCCTCAGCCTCCCGAGTAGCTGGGACTACAGGCTCCCACCACCACGCCCAGCTAATTTCTTTATATTTTTTTAGTACAGACGGGGTTTCACCGTGTTAGCCAGGATGGTCTCAATCTCCTGACCTCGTGATCCGCCCACCTCAGTCTCCCAAAGTGCTGGGATTACAGGAGTGAGCCACCACGCTCGGCCCTCATTTCTGTCATAAAAACTTTCCCTCATAACATACCAAGAGATACCATTCTTGATAGCCAATAGTAACCAACTTAGCTATCTTCCTTTTCACAGAAAACTTCTTGAAGAGTTATCTACATTTCCCCTCAGTTTTGAGTCTGCTGCAATGTGACTTCTATCCTTACCCTTTATAGAAACCGTTGTCTTCAAAGTCACCCTTGAGCTCCTTACTGTCAAATTCTGTGAAAACATCTCTTGACTTTGCTTGTCTTTCTAGAAGCATCAGACATTGCTGATTACTCCCTCCCTCTTGAAGCCCCCTCTCTGGCTGGCTGTTGAGACTTATATTCTACTGGTTTTCCTTGTACCTCTCCGATCACTGCTGGTTGTCTTTGGTGCTTTGGTGTGAGATCTATATACCTTAAATACGGATTTTCTTCCGAGTTCTGCCTAAGCGTTTGCCTCAGTCACCTTATCCTCCCTGGGTAATCTTAAACACGTCCAGCCTATCCGCCACCTATGAGCTGATGGCTCCCAAATCTATCCCTGTGGTGCAGACTCTCTCCTGAGCAGCACACTCATATATAAAAGCATCTCTTGGACATATTAGTTACAGGTTTCACAGACATCTCAAACTCATCTTTGTAAGTAAACTGTTCTTTCTTGCCCTGTCTGCTCTCCCTCTGCCCCTCTTTCTGTGTTCCCTGTCTCAGTGACTGGTAGCATCATTTACCAGTTGCTCGTGGAAGAACTTACCTGGGTTTGAAGCCACTTGTACTCCTCCTTTTCTCCCATTCTCCATCTAATTAATCATCAACTTGTGTCTATTTTGCCTCTAAATATCACTTGGATCTACCCAATTCCCTCCATTCTCATTGCTACTACCTGATTTCAGGCCCTTTATATCTTGATTCATTTCTTACAATAGAAATAATAATATTTTAGATATATTTGGTTAAATCAAATATATTATGAAAATTAATTTTTATCTTTTTTCCCTTATATAAATGTAGTTACTAGAAAATTTAAAATGACATATATGTCTCATATTATGTTTCTATTAGATAGCACTGATCTATACCTTGGCTAACTTTCAAACCTCTTTTTATATTACTAAAATTTTAGTTTTTAAGTTTAACTGAGCTTAAAATGTATTTAAATTTAATTAATCCAAGGTGCTATTTTGGGTTAATTGGCCTAATACTAGTTACAACATTTTAAGTAAATTTTGTTATACCTAAACTTTCTTCCATTCTTCCTTGTTTCCATCTGTCTTCTCTAAATAAAAGTGCCCTGTCTATTCATATTCTTTCTTGTGCTATAGTATAGCTCATGTAGGTTTCATTATGTAATGGGATGATTTCCTTACATGCCTGTCTTCCTCTCTATCCTGTGAACTCTTAGTGAGAGAAACCATATCTTAATCATCTTTCCATTCCCAAAACTCAATAGGCACCTATCACATAGTAGCATCTCAATGTATAGCTGGCCTTCCATATGCACAGGTTCTACATCAACAGATTTGACCAATCACAGATCAAAAATATTCAAAAATATAACCAATAATAATCATACAATAATTAAAAACCATCCAAATAAAAACAATACAGTATAGCAACTTTTTGCATAGCATTTACATTGTGTTAGGCAGTATAAGTATTCTAGAGATTATTTAAAGTATGCAGGAGGATGTGAATAGGTTATATGCAAATACTATGTCATTTTATATAAGAGTCCTGAGCATCATCGGATTTTGGTATCTGTGAGGATCCTGGGCTAACCTCCTGTGCATACTGAGGGGCGACCATATACAGTTTGAGGGTGTGACTCTAAACAAGCAGGACCCTAAAACTTGAATTAATTCTGCCTATTGTAGGCAAAACACTGTCATAGATTACTCTCTCACAATGAAAAATCGTATTTGTAGTTACTATTTTCCCTCCTAAAATGGAAACTTTTTTTGCTTATAAAAGTAATAGCTGACACACTTTCAAGTAATGCAGAAAACAGTATGACAGCCTCCCAGAAAAGCCAAGTGTTGTTATGACCTTCATACAGCTCATTATTACTGTCAAGACATTCTGGTTACTCTACTCTAGGGGGCAGACTTCAACCAGCATTTGGACAGGTAATGCTGGACTCAAGCCTCAGTGTTTGGCCAATGACAAAATCACTATCGTTACTTTTTTTCTTTTCTTTCTTTCTTTCTTTTTTTTTCTTTCTTTTTCTTTTTTTCTTTAGAGTCTGTCGCCCAGCCTGGAGTACAGTGGTGTGATCATAGCTCACTGCAGCTTCGAGCTCCTGGGCTCAAATGATCCCCCCACTCAGCCTCCTAAAGGGCTGGGATTACAGGTGTAAGCATCAAATCTCTTGAAAACATCTTCACTATCACGAGAAAAACATGGGGGAAACTGCCCCCGTGATCCAATCACCTCCCACCAGTTCCCTCCCTCAACACGTGGGGATTACAATTTGAGATGAGATTTGAGTGGGGATTCAGAGCCAAACCACGTCAGATGGTAAACAAAAATCAAAGAAAAATATAGCATAATGTCATGAAGAATCAAAAACAGTTAGGAAATAGAGATAATGGGAATGCTTTTTAAGAGTGAGTTTCCAAAAAAGCCTGTCTGATGAGGTGGTATTTGAGCTGAGGTATGAATGAAATGAAGGAAAGCGGTCTCAGGGAGCAGTGCAACAGTGTAAAGGCACTAAGGTAAGGGCTTGCTTGGCTTCTTTCAAAAATAGCAAGATATTCCTGGAAAGGAGTGCATGATAGGTGTGCAATGGAAAACGAAGCTGGAAAATGCAAAGGGTGGATAATCTGTTACCTAGCTGGTTGTTATTCTAAGTGTCATGGGAAGCTATTGGAAGGTTTTGAGTGAATCACATGGTGTGACAATTTCAGGGAGGGATATATCACAGAGGCAATATTTCTATGCCAATTCAGATATATTACCATGCTGCTTTCCTAAAGTTCCGTCATTAGTCATTGTTAGCTCTGTGGCTAGAAGACAAAGAAGAGTTTCTTGAAGTGGGAAAAAAATTATGGTACTCTCCTTCTAAGCTGAGAATACCCTCTTGGCAAACAGCATGGTGCATGAATAGGTTTGTTGAATGAGTGAAAGAAATAATGAATGAAACAACAGTGAAGGCATTTTTTTTTTTGAGACAAAGTCTCACTCTGTCATCTAGGCTGAAGTGCAGTGGTGCGATCTCCTCACTGCAACTTCTGCTTCCTGGGTTCAAGTGATTCTCCTGCCTCAGCCACCCTAATAGCTGGGATTACAGGTGTGCCCCACCGTGCCTGGCTAATTTTCCTATTTTTGGTAGAGATGGGGTTTTGCCATGTTGGCCAGGCTGGTCTCAAACTCCTGGCCTCAAGTGATCAGCCCACCTTGTCCCCCCAAAGTGCTGGGATTACAGGTGTGAGCCACCGTGCCCAGCCAGCAAAGCCATTTCTTAAGTATTATAAACATCTTAAGACAGTTTCCTCTCTGCTTTGCTAATTCATGGATATTTACTAAAGGCTGCAGGTACTGCAGTGTAATAGGTGGGGCACACCAAGATGAGTGAGACACAGTTCTTGCCTTCAAGGAACTTCAATTTTAGTTGGAAAAATAGACATATACACAAAACAGAATGCTTATATTGAGATTTTGGCTGAGGCATCAAGATATACAGCTGTCCTTCAATATCCATAGGGGATTGATTCCAGGACCCCCTGTGGATACCAAAATCCATGGATGCTCAAGTTTCTTATGTAAAATGATGTAGCATTGGCATATAACCTATGCATATTGTTCTGTATACAGTTGACTTTTGAACAATGTGGGCTTGAACTGTGCAGGTCCACTTATAAGCAGATTTTTTCAACTAAACATAGATGGAAAATACATTATTGAGGAATGTCAAACCAGTGTATATGGAGCACCAACTCTTCTTATATGTGGGTTCCAAAGGGCTGACCTCAAGACCTGTAGTATGCATGGCTTTTGGTGTACTTGGGGGTCCTGGAAAAAATCCCCCACATATAACAAGGAATAACTGTACTTTTAATCATTTCTAGGTTGTTTATAATACCTAATACAATGTGAATGCTACGTAACTAGTTGTTATACTGTATTATTTAGGGGATAATAAAAAGAAAAACAAGTTTGTGGATGTTCAGGGCAGACATAACCATTTATCTTTTCTCAAATATTTTTTTCATGGTTGGTTGAATCCCTGGCTGAGGAACCCACAGATATGGAGGACTGACTGTAACAGATGCTATGTACCAAAATTAGGAGTTTTGCAAAATGGATAAAATAACTAAATGTAAACCTGAAACTATAAATTTCCTAAAAGAGAACAAAGAGAAAAAGTTTTTGGACACTGGCAGTGGCAATAATTTTTTGGATATCATACCAAAATCTCAGGCCATAAAAGCAAAAATAAATAGATGGGACTATACCAAACTAAAAAGCTTCTGCATAGCAAAGGAAACAATAAAATAAAATGGCAACCTACAGATTGGGAAGAAATATTTGCAAAGTATATATGTATAAGGGGGTTTAAGCTGCCATATGAAGAAGCCCGGGGGAAGGAATTGAGGGTGACCTCTTCCCAGTAGTCGTCAAGGAAATGCCCTCATTCCAAAAACCTGCAAAGAACTGAATCCTGCTAACAGCCATGTGAACTTGGAAATGGATCCTTCTTTAATCGAGCTTCACATGACTGACAACTTGATTGCAGCCTTGTTGATAAACACCTAGGCAGATAGGGGCAGGTCCTTGGTGAAATTCAACCTTCAAGCCAGAAACAGTCCCCGGTAAATCCTTGACCCGGAATGAGAACCCGCCCTCCTGTTTGGCGTGCCTTCATCTGATTGATACTCAACCTTCACCTATTTTACATATACCTACCCTTTCCTAATTGGTTTCCTACACTATCATGCCCATTTTTAAGTGGTGTCTTTGACTTTTTTGCATACTCACAAGCTAATCAGCACGCACTCCCTATTCTGAGCCCATAAAAAGCCCTGGGCTCAGCCATACTGGAAACTCTCCTACCTTCAGGCAGGGAAACTACCCCTGTGTAACCTCCCCACTAAAAGCTGTTTCATCACTCAATAAAACTTCCTGCCTTGCTTACTCTTCGAGTGTCCACGTATCTACTTCTTCCTGGTTGTGAGACAGGAACCCAGACCAAGCTGAACTAAGGAGCAAAAAATTCTGCATCATTTTGGAGACTTGTCCAGCATTTGTCAGAAGGTTGAGTAAAATGTGGACCCAACAATCTCTTTCACTTTTTTCTCTGAGCTTTCTCATCCTCAGACTTTTGCTGAAGGCAGGGGATACTGCAACCTGCCCCCCACCCCCCTGTTGCTCTTACGGATCAGGAATGTTGGCCTTTGTCCAACTCAGTCTTTTCTATGGCATTTTCCTTCTTTTTTTTAGGACTGTAATGGCACCTATCTTTTCTTTTACAATAGTGGGGGTGTTCCACCCCCACCCCAGTGGCCACGGGCATGCACACAAGACAGATTGGCAAGCTCCCTGCCCTGCTCCCCTCCTGGCTGGGGCACATGGCACAAGGGTCCCACATGGCTGGCTGGCCAACGTTTCTCACTTGCTGTCCCCTCCTGCTAGGTGCCCAAGGAGTCTTTCCTCCCCTTGCTGAGCCAAGAAGGAGGAGACAGCAATTAAAAGTTTCTTTTCCTGTTGAAGAAACCCACTTGCATAAGAATAAATAAGAGGTTTCTACTCCAGGCATCTTCCCAGCCCTGAACTTAAGCTTTTTTTTCTTCCTTTTCTCCACCCTGTCAGCAGTTAACACAGCCCTGTAGATATAGGGAGTTTTCTATGCAAGAGTTTTTTTTTTTCTCCTTTTGGAAGGCATCTCGTTAGGCCACAGGACACCCTTTTTCGCTCCCTTGTTTGAAGAGGACCCAGCTCCTCAGCTTTACCTTAGCATTTGGCTTATGGTAAGGAGGCAGCAGAGGAGCAGTCCCGCTGGCTGCTGGCTGCAGTCTGGTGAGGGACACCTGGGACTTGATGAGTCCATGTACCCACTGAGGCAGTTCTTTTGTCTAAAGAACCATTCATGAATGGGTAACCATTCATCTTTAGTTTGTACCTCCCTTGAATGCATCCTGAGTCCTGGGGGGACGCCTTGGAAAAAAAGCCTTCTTTTTCCTTTTTCCTCCTCTGCCTTCTCTTTGTGGATGGGTAATTGCATCCCCATACTATAGGACACTCTCCTCGGATGCATCCTCTAAACTAGGAAAAGTTAATTTACCAAACCTTAAACTGCTTGGCTTAGAATTGAGCTCAGGGGAAGGGAACCCAGAAGACTGACATGCCGGCAAAAGGGTAAAAGTTTTTTTTTACCGAGTCAGACTTTTGGCCTTGTTAGTCCAAAGTCTTTGGCCCTCACTCTCCCTGTGCAAACCGATAAAAAAAATGGTGAGGATAACTGCTTATATTCTCCGCAAAGTTTTGATTAATGAAAAATGATTTATGAGGTTTGTCTTAAGCTATAGCCAATCTGGTGTGCTTTGTGTGTTTTTCTGTATGGTTCTGTCAGAAAGAGGTGTGCCTTAGGATAGAATGTTGGCCTAGGACCCTACAAGCCCACTGTTCAAGTTAGCCCAACAAACTGATCAGTATCAAACTTTGCTGCAGGCCACCATATTGTTTTATGTCCTTGGGAGCTTGAAATGTAACCATGTGGCAGTACTTAATTTTAGTCTCTGCCATTTTACAATGGTGGCCTGGGTTCAATCCTGGCTTGGGGAATGAGTACTTTCAAGTAAACAGATGTGTGACTTCTACCATTTGCTGATTCTCTTCCCATCCATGAACAACTTCTAGCTTCCATTCTCTGAGTTACCTTTAGAGGTTCTAGATTTTCTAAAAACTGCTTACCACCTTTTTGAATATATACCTCATACATTCATAGTTAAGTCATAACATTAATTGAAGCTTGTTGGTTTCACCTGCGAGGTTACTTTTGGTAAAGTTCAAAAGCCAGAAATGTTGGCGGGTTCGCATGGCTAAGGTTGGGTAACAAGGGATTTAAAAGGATTTTCTTAAAGAATGCTCAGCTTAATTAAAAGTGGATATCAAAGCTATAGGTATATTTAAGAGACTTTTATGTTTTTCTGGAAAAACCTCAATCGACTGAATTACTTTTCTCCATTTTGTTTTGCCACTCTTAATGCACACATGAGAGACCCTAAGATAACTTCTCGGCACACGGGACTCCTTGGGAAAAACAGAGAGAGTGCCACTGACCCCATTTTGGGAAGAAACCTCTGTTTTCCTCATAGAACCCCAGGAATTGAAAGTGGATAGATCCCTCTCAAAATCTGTTTTTGTCTTCCAGCTCTGCTTGTTTGTTGCGCCCTAGAAACTGCATGCTTTCCTAGCCCTGTGTATTAGTTGGTTTTCACACTGTTGATACAGACATACCCAAGACTGGGAAAATTATAAAGAAAAAGACGTTTAAGGACTTATAGTTCCACATGGCTGGGGGGGCCTCACAATCATGGTGGAAGGTGAAAGGCATTTCTTACATGGTGGTGGCAAGAAAGAGAGCTTGTACAGAGAAACTCCCATTTTAAAAACCATCAGATCTCACGAGACTAATTCACTGTCATGAGAACAGTCCAGGAAAGACCCATCCCCATGATTCAATCATCTCCCACTGGGTCCTTCACACAACACATGAGAATTATGGGAGCTACAAGATGAGATTTGGGCGGGGACACAGGTCCAAACTATGTTATTCTGGCCCCTTCCAAATCTCGTATTTTCACATTTCAAAACCAATCATGCCTTCCCAACAGTCCCCCAAAGACTCAACTCATTTCAGCATTAACTCAAAAGTCCACAGTCCAAAGTCTCATCTGAGACAAGGCAAGTCCCTTCCAACAATGAGCCCGTAAAATCAGAAGCAAGTTAGTTACTTTTTAGATACAATATGGGTACAGGCATTGGATAAGTACAGCTATTCCAAATAGGAGAAGTTGGCCAATACAAAGGGCTACAGGGCCCATGCAAGTCCAAAATCCAGCGGGGCAGTCAAATCTTAAAACTCCAAAATGATCTCCTTTGACTCCATGTCTCACGTCCAGGTCATGCTGATGCAAGAGGAGGGTTTCCATGGTTTTGGGCAGCTCTGCCCCTGTGGATTTTCAGGGTACAGCTTCCCTCCCAACTGCTTTCACAGGCTGGTGTTGAGTGTCTGCAGCTTTTCCAGGCACACAGTGCAAGCTGTCAGTGAATCTACCATTCAGGGGTCTGGACTGGTGGCCATCTTCTCACAGCTCCACTAGGTGGTTCCCCAACAGGGACTCTGTGTAGGGGCTCTGACCCCACGTTTCCCATCCTCACTGCCCTAGTAGAGGTTCTCCATGAGAGCCCCACCCCAGGAGCAAGCTTCTGCCTGGGCATCCAGGCATTTCCATACATCTTTTGAAATTTAGGCAGAGGTTCCCAAATCTTAATTCTTGACTTCCGTGCACTCGCAGGCTCATCACCATGTGGAAGCTGCCAAGGCTTGAGGCTTCCATCCTCTGAAGCCGTGGCCTCAGCTCTATGTCACCCCCTTTCAGCTGTGATTGGAGCAGCTGGGACGCAGGGCACTAAGTCCAATCCTGCACACAGCATGGTGACCCTGGGCCTGGCCCATGAAACCATATTTTCCTCCTATGCCTCAACCTCTGGGCCTGTGATGGGAGGAGTTGCCACAAACATCTCTAACATGCCCTGGATATATTTTCCCCATTGTTTTGGTGATTAACATTTAGCTTCTTGTTACTTACACAAATTTCTGTAGCTGGCTTGAATTTCTCCTGAGAAAATGGGTTTTTCTTTCCTATCACATCATTAGGCTGCAAATTTTCTGAACTTCTATGCTCTGTTTTCCTTTTAAAACCGAATGCCATTAACAGTATCCAAGTCACATCTTGAATGCTTTGCTGCTTACAAATTTCTTCCACCAGATACCCTAAATCATATCCCTCAAGTTCAAAGTTCCACACATCTCTAGTGCAGGGGCAAAATGCCCCTAGTATCTTTGCTAAAATATAGCAAGAGTCACCTTTGCTCCAGTTCCCAACAAGTTCCTCATCTCTATCTGAGACCACCTCAGCCTGGATTTCATTGTCCATATCACTATTAGCATTTTGGCCAAAGCCATTCAACAAGTCTCTAGGGAGTTCCAAACTTTCCCACGTTTTTTTGTCTTCTTCTGAGCCCTCCAAACTGTTCCAACCTCTGCCTGTTACCCAGTTCCAAAGTTGCTTCCGCATTTTTGGGTATCTTTTCAGCAGTGCCCCACTGTACTGGTACCAATTTACTGGTATTAGTCATTTTTCACACTGCTGATAAAGACATACCTGAGACTGGGTAAATTATAAAGAAAAAGAGGTTTCCACATGGCTAGGGAGGCCTCACAATCGTGGCAGAAGGCAAGTAGCATTTCTTACATGGTGGTGGCAAGAGGAGAGCTTGTACAGGGAAACTGCTGTTTTTAAAACCATCGGATCTTGTAAGACTAATTCACTATCTGAGAACGGTGTAGGAAAGACCCACCCCTATGATTCAATCATCTCCCACTAGGTCCCTCCCACAACATGTGAGACTTATGGGAGCTACAAGATGAGATTTGGGTGGGGACACAGAGTCAAACCATATTATTTTGATTACTCTGTTTCTTGAAGGGCTCCACCCTGAGGCCAATAATCAGATTAGGAGATTGGCAAACAAAAAGTGTTACAACTACTGGATCTTCTTCTGTCTGTCTGTGTAATCATATACGTGTTATATGTGTGATGTTTATATAAAAAAGAGCTCTAATTAATTGGCTTAAAGAAAAATAAGTGCTTAGATCAAATATTTTTTGAAGGAAAAATAAAAGCTGTAATGCCTTTTAGTTCATGTGACTTTAATCTTTGAGAGATAGAGGCAATTTAAAGGTAATTGGTAAAAAACAAATGTCATAAGAATGTAAATATGTGGGCTGAATCGTGTAGGTCAGATGCTAGATTTGCTAAATGTTTAAGGCTGTAAGCTGCTTCTTTCACCTTTGAGAATTGTTCAACTAGCCTGCTTTACAACTTGGTAAGGCCTGGGGACATATGAAATTAACCATGCTCTTAATTATGCTGGAAGGAGTCAGAGTTGAATTGGTGCCTAGTGCATAATAAAAACAACTTATTAGATTTTACATTAAAGTTAAAAATTGCTAAGAGTTACCATTAAAACATGTAATTGATACAACTGAAAATGGATTTACATACAAGGTGTGTAAGAACAGTAAAATGTGTTTTTAGTAAAAGATTATAAGAAGGCATAGAAATGTAAGTTTTTGACCATGGTTAAAGGATTGTTTTGAATTAGATGAGATAAAGCTGAAGGTTTAAACAAGTTGTAGAAGGATTGTAAAAAATTAATCTTGCAAAAGAAATTTTGTGCATGAACATATTGACTAAATTTAAAAGGGTATTGTATGGTTTTTCCATAAATTGTGCATTGAAATACAAGCACAACAAAGTTCTCGTAAGGCACAAATCTGCTCTCTAGCAAAATTTGTCAAGAATTATTAGAGGTTTATAAGAATCTCACCTCATGGTCAAACTGGTAAAAATTTGATAGAATTGTCTATAAGGTTTCATTAGAAAATTGGGGTTGACATTAATAGTAGACTAATGCAAGGGTAAAATTTGGCTGTCTCTCTTGAATAAGATTTTCATGTAATAGTAAAGGATAATGAAAGTGTGTTTGCCTTTTTTTAAAATTTGTCAATTCTTTATTGACAATTGAATTGGAGGATTAAAATCTTTCTAAGTTACTGTGATTTTTTTTTATTATACTTTAAGTTTTAGGGTAGATGTGCACAACATGCAGGTTAGTTACGTATGTATATATGTGCCATGTTGGTGTGCTGCACCCATTAACTCATCATTTAACATTAGGTATATCTCCTAATGCTATCCCTCCCCCTTCCCCCCACCCCATAACAGGCCCTGGAGTGTGATGTTCCCCTTCCTGTGTCCATGTGTTCTCATTGTTCAATTCCCACCTATGAGTGAGAACATGCGGTGTTTGGTTTTTTGTCCTTGTGATAGTTTGCTGAGAATGATGGTTTCCAGCTTCATCCATGTCCCAACAAAGGATATGAACTCATCATTTTTTATGGCTGCATAGTATTCCATGGTGTATATGTGCCACATTTTGTTAATCCAGTCTATCGTTGTTGGACATTTGGCTTGGTTCCAAGTCTTTGCTATTGTGAATAGTGCTGCAATAAACATACGTGTGCATGTGTCTTTATAGCAGCATGATTTATAATCCTTTTGGTACTTACCCAGTAATGGGATGGCTGGGTCAAATGGTATTTCTAGTTCTAGATCCCTGAGGAATTGCCACACTGACTTCCACAATGGTTGAACTAGTTTACAGTCCCATCAACAGTGTAAAAGTGTTCCTATTTCTCCACATCCTCTCCAGCACCTGTTGTTTCCTGACTTTTTAATGATCACCATTCGAACTGGTGTGAGATGGTATCTCATTGTGGTTTTGATTTGCATTTATCTGATGGCCAGTAATGATGAGAATTTTACATGTGTCTTTGGCTGCATAAATGTCTTCTTTTGAGAAGTGTCTGTTCATATCCTTTGCCCACTTTTTGATGGGGTTGTTTTTTTCTTGTAAATTTGTTTAAGTTCTTTGTAGATTCTGGATATTAGCTGTTTGTCAGATGAGTAGATTGCAGAAATTTTCTCCCATTCTGTAGGTTGCCTGTTCACTCTGATGGTAGTTTCTTTTGCTGTGCAGAAGCTCTTTAGTTTAATTAGATCCCATTTTTCAATTTTGGCTTTTGTTGCCATTGCTTTTGGTATTTTCGACATGAAGTCCTTGCCCATGCCTGTGTCCTGAATGGTATTGCCTAGGTTTTCTTCTAGGGTTTTTATGGTTTTAGGTCTAACATTTCAGTCTTTAATCCATCTTGAATTAATTTTTGTATAAAGTGTCAGGAAGGGATCCAGTTTCAGCTTTCAACATATGGCTAGCCAGTTTTCCCAGCACCATTTATTAAATAGGGAATTGTTTCCCCATTTCTTGTTTTCATCAGGTTTGTCAAAGATCAGATGGTTGTAGATAGGTGGCATTATTTCTGAGGGTTCTGTTCTGTTCCATTGGTCTATATCTCTGTTTTGGTACCAGTACCATGCTGTTTTGGTGACTGTAGCCTTGTAGTATAGTTTGAAGTCAGGTAGTGTGATGCCTCCAGCTTTGTTCTTTTGGCTTAGGATTGACTTGGCAAATGTGGGCTCTTTTTTGGTTCCATATGAACTTTAAAGTAGTTTTTTCCAATTCTGTGAAGAAAGTCATTGGTAGCTTGATGGGGATGGCATTGAATCTATAAATTACCTTGGGCAGTATGGCCATTTTCACAATATTGATTCTTCCAACCCATGAGCATGGAATGTTCTTCCATTTGTTTATATCCTCTTTTATTTCATTGAGCAGTGGTTTGTAGTTCTCCTTGAAAAGGTCCTTCACATCCCTTGTAAGTTGGATTCCTAGGTATTTTATTCTTTTTGAAGCAATTGTGAATGGGAGTTCACTCATGATTTGGCTCTCTGTTTGTTATTGGTGTATAAGAACGCTTGTGATTTTTGCACACTGATTTTGTATCCTGAGACTTTGCTGAAGTTGCTTATCAGCTTAAGGAGATTTTGGGCTGAGACGATGGGGTTTTCTAGATATACAATCATGTCATCTGCAAACGGACAATTTGACTTCCTCTTTTCCTAATTGAATATCCTTTATTTCCTTCTCCTGCCTGATTGCCCTGGCCAGAACTTCCAACACTATGTTGAATAGGAGTGGTGAGAGAGGGCATCCCTGTCTTGTGCCCATTTTCAAAGGGAATGCTTCCAGTTTTTGCCCATTCAGTATGATATTGGCTGTGGGTTTGTCATAGATAGCTCTTATTATTTTGAGATACGTCCCATCAATACCTAATTTATTGAGAGTTTTTAGCATGAAGGGTTGTTGAATTTTGTCAAAGGCCTTTTCTGCATCTATTGAGATAATCATATGGTTTTTGTTGTTGGTTCTGTTTATATGATGGATTACATTTATTGATTTGCATATGTTGAACCAGCCTTGCATCCCAGGGATGAAGCCCACTTGATCATGGTGGATAAGCTTTTTGATGTGCTGCTGGATTTGGTTTGCCAGTATTTTATTGAGGATTTTTGCATCGATGTTCATCAGGGGTATTGGTCTAAAATTCTCTTTTTTTGTTGTGTCTCTGCCAGGCTTTGGTATCAGGATGATGCTGGCCTCATAAAATGAGTTAGGGAGGATTCCCTCTCTTTCTATTTATTGGAATAATTTCAGAAGGAATGGTACCAGCTCCTCCTTGTACCTGTGGTAGAATTCGGCTGTGAATCCATCTGGTCTTGGACTTTTTTTGGTTGGTAAGCTATTAATTATTGCTTCAATTTCAGAGCCTGTTATTGGTCTATTCAGAGATTCAACTTCTTCCTGGTTTAGTCTTGGAAGGGTGTTTGTGTCCAGGAATTTATCCATTTCTTCTAGATTTTCTAGTTTATTTGCATAGAGGTGTTTATAGTATTCTCTGATGGTAGTTTGTATTTCTGTGGGATTGGTGGTGATATCCCCTTTATCATTTTTTATTGTGCCTGTTTGATTCTTCTCTCTTTTCTTCTTTATTAGTCTTGCTAGCAGTCTATCAATTTTGTTGATCTTTTCAAAAAACCAGCTCCTGGATTCATTGATTTTTTGAAGGGTTTTTTGTGTCTCTGTTTCCTTCAGTTCTGCTCTGATCTTAGTTATTTCTTGCCTTCTGCTAGCTTTTGAATGTGTTTGCTCTGCTTCTCTAGTTCTTTTAATTGTGATGTTAGAGTGTCAATTTTAGATCTTTCCTGCTTTCTCTTGTGGGCATTTAATGCTATAAGTTTCCCTCTACACACTGCTTTGAATGTGTCCCAGAGCTTCTGGTATGTTGTGTCTTTGTTCTGGTTGGTTTCAAAGAACATCTTTATTTCTGCCTTCATTTCGTTATGTACCCAGTAGTCATTCAGGAGCAGGTTGTTCAGTTGAGTGGTTTTGAGTGAGTTTCTTAATCCTGAGTTCTAGTTTGATTGCACTGTGGTCTGAGAGACAGTTTGTTATAATTTCTATTCTTTTACATTTGCTGAGGAGTGCTTTACTTCCAACTATGTGGTCGATTTTGGAGTAGGTGTGGTGCGGTGCTGAAAAGAATATATATTCTGTTGATTTGGGGTGGAGAGTTCTGTAGATGTTTATTAGGTCCGCTTGGTGCAGAGTTGAGTTCAATTCCCGGATATCTTTGTTAACTTTCTGTCTCATTGATCTGTCTAATGTTGACAGTGGGGTGTTAAAGTCTCCCATTATTATTGTGTGAGAGTCTAAGTTTCTTTGTAAGTCTCTAAGGACTTGCTTTATGAATCTGAGTGCTCCTGTATTGGGTGCATATCTATTTAGGATAGTTAGCTCTTCTTGTTGAATTGATCCCTTTACCATTATGTAATGGCCTTCTTTGTCTCTTTTGATCTTTGTTGGTTTAAAGTCTGTTTTATCAGAGACTACGATTGCAACCCCTGCCTTTTTTTGTTTTCTATTTGCTTGGTAGATCTTCCTCCATCCCTTTATTTTGAGTCTATATGTGTCTCTGCACGTGAGATGGGTCTCTTGAATAGAGCACACTTATGGGTCTTGACTCTTTATCCAATTTGCCAGTTTGTGTCTTTTAATTGGGGCATTTAGCCCATTTACATTTAAGGTTAATATTGTTATGTGTGAATTTTATCCTGTCATTATGACGTTAGCTGGTTATTTTGCCCATTAATTGATGTAGTTTCTTCATAGCATTGATGGTCTTTACAATTTGGCATGTTTTTTCAGTGGCTGGTACCAGTTGTTCCTTTCCATGTTTACTGCTTCCTTCAGGAGCTGTTGTAGGGCAGGCCTGGTGGTGACAATATCTCTCAGTATTTGCTTGTCTGTAAAGGATTTTATTTCTCCTTCACTTACGAAGCTTAGTTTGTCTGGATATGAAATTCTGGGTTGAAAATTCTTTTCTTTAAGAATGTTGAATATTGGACCCCACTCTCTTCTGGCTTGTAGGGTTTCTGCTGAGAGATCTGCTGTTAGTCTGATGGGCTTCCCTTTGTGGGTAGCCCGACCTTTCTCTCTGGCTGTCCTTAACATTTTTTCCCTCATTTCAACCTTGGTGAATCTGAGAATTATGTGTCTTGGGGGTTGCTCCTCTTGAGGAGTATATTTGTAGTGTTCTCTGTATTTCCTGAATTTGAATGTTGGCCTGCCTTGCTAGGTTGGTGAAGTTCTCCTGGATGATATCCTGAGGAGTGTTTTCCAACTTGGTTCCTTTCTCCCTGTCACTTTCAGGTACACCAATCAAAGATAGATTTGGTCTTTTTACATAATCCCATATTTCTCGGAGGCTTTGTTCATTTCTTTTTACTCTTTTTTCTCTAATCTTGTCTTCTCACTTTATTGCATTAATTTCATCTTCAATCACTGATATCCTTTCTTCCACTTGATCAAATTGGCTATTGAAGCTTGTGCGTACGTCACGAAGTTCTAGTGCCATGGTTTTCAACTCCATCAGGTCATTTAAGGTCTTCTGTATACTGTTTATTCTAGTTAGCCATTCGTCTAACCTTTTTTCAAGGTTTTTAACTTCCTTGCAGTGGGTTAGAACATGCTCCTTTAACTTGGATAAGTTTGTTGTTACCAACCTTCTGAAGCCTACTTCTGTCAACTTGTCAAATTCATTCTCCATCCAGCTTTGTTCCATTGCTGGTGAGGAGCTGTGATCCTTTAGAGGAGAAGAGATGCTCTGGTTTTTAGAATTTTCAGGTTTTCTGCTCTGGTTTCTTCCCATGTTTGTGGTTTTAATCTATCTTTGGTCTTTGATGTTGGCAACCTACAGATGGGGCTTCGGTGTGTATGTCCTTTTTGTTGATGTTGATGCTATTCCTTTCTGTTTGTTAGTTTTCCTTCTAATAGGTCCCTCAGCTGCAGGTTTGCTGGAGTTTGCTGGAGGTCCACTCCAGACCCTGTTAGCCTGGGTATCACCAGCAGAAACTGCAGAACAGCAAATACTGTAGAACAGCAAATATTGCTGCCTGATCCTTCCTCTGGAAGCTTCGTCCTAGAGATGCACCCACCTGTATGAGGTGTCTGTCAGCCCCTACTGGGAGATATCTCCCAGTCAGGCTGCACAGGGGTCAGGAACCCACTTGAGGAGGCAGTCTGTCAGTTCTCAGAGCTCAAATGCCAAGCTGGGAGAACCACTGCTCTCTTCAGAGCTGTCAGACAGCAATGTTTAAGTATGCAGAAGTTGTCTTCTGCCTTTTGTTCAGCTATGCCCTGCCCACAGAGGAGGAGTCTAGAGAAGAGGTGGTAGGCCTTGCTGAGCTGCAGTGGGCTCCACCCAGTTCACACTTACCGGCCACTTTGTTTACCTAGTCAAGCCTCAGCAATGGCAGACACCCCTGGCCAGGCTGCAGCATCGCAGGTCAATCTCAGACTGCTTCGCTAGCAGTAAACAAGGCTCTGTGGGTGTGGGACCCGCTAAGCCAGGCACTGGAGGGAATCTCCTGGTTTGTAGTTTGCTAAGACCATGGGAAAAGCACAGTATTTGGACAAAAGTGTACCGTTCCTCCAGGTACAGTCTGTCACAGCTTCCCTTGGCTAGAGAAGGGAAATCCCCCAACCTCTTGCACTTCCTGGGTGAGGCGACACCCTGCCCTGCTTTGGCTCATCCTCTGTGGGCTGCACCCACTGTCCAACCAGTCCAAGTGGGGTGAACCAGGTACCTCAGTTGGAAATGTAGAAATCACCCATCTTCTGCGTTGATCACACTGGGAGCTGCAGACCAGAGCTGTTCCTATTTGGCCATCTTGGAAGTGACTCTCAATCTGCATTTCTTTTTTTAAAGCATTATTTTTAATTGATAAATTAAAATTATATGTGATTGTGTACATTATCTTATGAAATATATATACATGTGGAATGGCTAAATTGAGTGAATTAACGTATGCATTACTTCATATATTTATCATATTTTTCTGTGGTGAGAACACTTAAAATCTACTCTCTTAGCAATTTTGAATACGATACATTCTAATTAACCATAATTACCATACAATAGATCCCTTTAATTTATTCCTTCTATCTAACTGAAATCTCTTATCCTTGGACCAACATCTTCCCAACTTTCTGAACCTGTGCCCCACCCACCACCTCACCAAACTCCTAGTAGTCACCATGTAACTTCTACTTCTATGAATTCAAATCTTTCATGTTCCACAAATATGTGAGATCATGTGGTATTTGTCTTTCTGTTCCTGGCTTATTTCACATAACACTACGTCCTCCAGGTTCATCCATGTCTTCCCAAATGACAGGATTTCCTTCTTTTTTATGGATAAATAGTATTCCATTTTGTATGTATATACCACATTTTCTTTATTCATTCATTTGTTGGTGGACACTTAGATTGATTCCAAATCTCGGCTGTTGTGAATAAAGCTGCAGTGAACATGAGTGTGCTCTTTGACATACTGATTTCATTTCCTTTGGCTATATACCCAGCAATAAGATTGCTGGATCATATGGTATTGTATTTTTAATTTTTGGAGGCACTTCCACAGTTTTCCATAATAGATATTCTAATTTAAGTTAATGTAAATTAGGAGCTTTGTGTTTCTTATCCATCTTTGTATTTCCAGTGTCTGGCCCCCAGCAGTCTGTCAATCTTTAGTTGTGGAAAGAATGAGGGAATGGAAGGAATTGGTGAGTTTCTATTGTTATACCCTTTGGGATTTCATTCCCTCTATCAAGTGAGTTATTAAATTTTAAATTCATATGATATTTTATCCCCCAAGAGAAATTCTTGTAAATGCAATTTCCTCATCTTTCTACATAATCTTAAATAAGAAAAAAGGAGTGTGGGCCAGGATAATATGGGAGGGAAGGGTTTTAATGGAAGATTAGGGACTTCGGGGACCTACACTAACAATTGTGAAATGATTTAAACTTGCAGGTGGAAAGCCTTTTGGCAATTGTTACAGCCACCAGATTAGTTAACATTATCTCTTATCTCAATTATTTCAACAGTCTCCTAGCTTGTCTTCCCACCATTAGTTTTTTTTCCTACCTCCTTTCACCCTACACATCATTTCCACAAAGATAACTCATGAAAAAAAAAAGATCGTGTCACTTGCTAGTTTGAAGACCTTGACTGGCTACTCATTGTTCACAAAAGTAAATAAAAAAGCCTTGAGCAAGGCATCAAATACCCCTTCTAGCAGGTTTTCAAACATTAAGGAAGACATTGTTTCAAACTCTTACTTTCTTCCAGCTCTCCTCCCTTCTCATTGTTGTATGTACTCTATACAGTATCTTTCTTCATAGCACATGTTTTCATTGCTATTGTGTAAACTGCCTTCAAGTGTTTTGGTGGAGTGACAGGTGCAAACAAATTAAATCTTCATAATGACTATTGTGTCTGTTTAGACTCATCAGCTGGGATGGGCACTGGCTAGTCATTCATTAACACGGTAATAATATCGTTGTACTGGTCATAAACCACTTTAATAGGATTAAGGAGCCAACCAGGTACTCTGCCAGGAATCTCTCTTGTCATATCTGAAATAATTCCATCATCCGTGATTAGTGAATCTGTGTTTAAAGTCTGCTCAGTATGTTCTTACAAACAAGAGGCTATATTTCTCACGCCTCAACTTGCAAACATAGTGAGATAGATAAGTCACTATTCCTAGAGAAGTACAGGAGCAAATAGAAAAAAGTGAAAGAGGGGGAATGAGAATAACAAATCAGAGGACTTTTAAAGATCATGATCCGAGACTGTCTAGCTCAAACTCCCACTTGAGGCAGGAACTCCCTCTGCAATGTGTCTGCCAAGTTGCCCCAGCTTTTCTTGATTAGTTTAAGGGCTAGGAAAGCAGATTAACCTTCATAGTATGAGAATAATAATAATGATAAGTATTATTAATTATTTCACTGCATTAAGGCTCTAGTAGTTGATATTGTTATAATCCTGTCCACTCTTTGACCCCCAAAGATCCTTTTTCATCCTGAGCTGAAATCTTCTTTGAAGGATTCCATCCACATGGAGCTTGGTCTTTTTATTTCCCTCTGGTACCCCAAAGCAAAGGTCTTAATCCTCTCCTGAATGATGTCACTACTGTTCCTTTAAGAGCTCTCATGCCTTTCTCTGCCTCTCTGTTCCCATGGGGTCTCCTCAGGTGAACATCCCTGCACCATCCATCATTCCTTACAAAACCTAAGTTCCACAACCACATTGCCCTAAATGGCTTCCTTTGAGCCCCTCTAAAATATGGTGTCCATACGAATAAAAATGTAAATGAAAACAAGAGGCTATTTAAAATGAGAAATTGGCAAATGTTTTTAACCAGTAATTCTCAATACTTGGGAGAGTGAGATGAGATTTGTTCAACCTTTCTTGAATGTAATTTGTGTCTCAAGAATATTACAAATATTATTACTGTTTCACCCAGTACATTTCCTTATAGGAATCCATTCTTAAGAAATAATAATTGTGGGATCAAAGATTTTTGTGTAATGGTGTTTTTTACATTATTTTGCTTAAATACACCATTCTGAACTGCTTTATTAAGGTATAACTGGTATAAAATAAACTGCACATATTTAAAGTGACAATTCGATAATTTTCTTTTTTTATTGTGGCTAAATATACAGAACATAATATTTACCAACTTGATAGATTTTGACGTATGTACCCCTTTGGAAACCTTCCCTTTTGCTTCTTCCTCCCATCATGCTCTAGACAACCACTGATCTACTTTCTGTCACTCTATTTCCTTCCTTCCGTTCTTCCGTCCTTCCTTCCTTCCTTCCTCCCTCCCTCCCTCCCTTTCTTTTCTTTTCTTTTTCTTTCTTTCTTCTTTCTTTCTTTTCTTTCTTTCTTTCTTTCTCTCTCTCTCTCTCTTTCTTTCATTCTTTCTTCTCCTTCTTTTTTGAGGCAGGGTCTCATTCTGTTGCTCAGGCTGCAGTGCAGAGGCAAGGTCTTGGCTCATGGCAACCTCTGCCTCCCCACTTCAAGCGATCATCTCACCTCAGCCTCCGGAGTAGCTGGGACCACAGATGTAGCCACCATGCCTGGCTAATTTGTGTATTTTTTTTGTAGAGACAAGGTTTCCCCCATGTTGCCCAGGCTGGTTTCAAACTCGTGTCTTCAAGGGATCTGCCCACCTTGGCCTCCCAAAGTGCTGGGGTTACAGGTGTGAGCCACCACCCCTGGCTATTCTTGTATTTCTGCCTATTTTTGCTTCATATAGTTTGAGGCATATATAACTTATTAGGTGTACATAACTTAGAGCTGTCATATCTTCCTAGTGCATTGAACTTTTTATCATTATGAAATATTTCTATTTCTATTAACGTTTTTGGCATTAAAGTCTATTTTGTTTAGTATTAAGATATAACCATATTAGCCTTCCTTTGATTACTGTTCATATGGTATTTATTTTTCCATCCACTTATACACAATCTTTCTTTGTCTTCATATTTTAGGTGCTTTTTTGGTAAACAGCATATACCTGTATATGCATTTGTGTGCATGTGTGTGTGGGTTTTATCTACTCTGACAATCTGTCTTTTATTTGAAGTGTTTGGTTTATTTACATTTAATGTAATTAGTGATATATTGCTGTTTAAATTTACCATACTACTCTGTGCTTCCTATTTGCTTCGTCTGTTATGTGTTCCCTTTTCTCTCCTTTATTAATTTCTTTTAAATTTCATATTTTGGCCTATTCCATTTCCCCCTTATATTAGCTTGGTAGCTGTAGCTGATACCTTGCATCATATCCTCTTATCCTACTTCAGATTTCTGCTGCGACTGTAGTAGAGAGCTCCTTCTGAGTGCAGCTTTACCTCAGGTGAACAGCATCTCATTTCCAGCACTCAATATGTATTTTTCACTTACTGTCCCAGGGACTTCTCTGATGGCAAAAGGGAGCAAGTGCCCTAACCCTTAAAGTTTTGCAGAAGCAGTTGCTTCCCCTCTTTTGGAGGAGACTAGTCTCATTTTCCTGGTAACCATAAAAAACTCCCTCAGATGGCTGCTTCGCAGGGCGATGTTCACCCTTCTTGAGATTAGCTCATGCTATATGTCACTGCCTACAGACCAACAGCTTAAGAGGAGAAATACAGTCTTCACCAAGATTAAATATCTTGCTTTCCAAAAGAATTTCAGGACCCAGCTAATATGAATCAGCAGGAACCAGGAGAACGTATGTGAATATTGGAGTATATGTGGTGAAATATCGACCAGACAGGGAAGAATTTATCAACATGGTAGCACTCTCTTCTGACTCCGAATTTAGTAACCTGGAAAGCACACTTGGAGTCTATACTAGTAGCCTGCTGGAATGACTCCTTGAAGCTTGGGCATGATAAGGATTTACAATAAAAGAGTTGGTGTGGTGGCTTATGCCTGCAATCCAAGCACTTTGAGAGGATTGCTTGAGGCCAAGAGTTTGAGATCAGCTTGAAAAATATAATGAGACTCCATATCTACAACAACATTAAAAAAAGTTAGTTGGGCATGGTGGTATGCACCTGTAGTCCCAGCTACTCAGGAAGCTGAGGCGGGAGGATCACTTGAGCCCAGGAGTTTGATGCTGCTGTGAGCCACTGTTATTGTGTCACTGTGCTCTAGCCTGGGTGGCAGAGCAATACACTGTCTCTAAAAAAATACAAAGAAAAAAAGGTGGAAATGCCAGATCTGCCTTGGCAGATGATTGAGGGAGGGAGGATCAGAGGGCTTGGGGAGGTAGATTTATTATATGAGACTAGAGAGCTCATCCCTTGATTATGTTGCCCAAGAGAACCCAGAGTAAACTGAATCCATTGCAATAATAAAGAATTCATTAGTAAGGGAGTAACGCACTTGGTGTTTTTGAGCACTGGTGACCATCCACTATTTGACAATAGGGGATACTGCCATAGTGCTGGGCTCCCTAAAAGCAAAGATAAGATTTCAGAATATGAGAGTGCAGGTGAGGATAAGCTGGACTTAATTACTGTGATTGGATGCAGGGTCAGAGTACCAGCCTTAGTGCCTTGGCTGGCAGGGCTCTGTGGTGATGGCTAATAGACCATGCTGTTTCTGTTAAGAACTGTGAAGGTTCTGAGATTTTCCCCTACATGTAAGCTAGCAAACTAGTCTGCCACAGTGTTGTGGATGATGACAAAGGACATGAGACTCTTGCGTCAGGGACAAAAGGTGGTTTATTATTCATAGTCATAGCAGGAGCCAGATTATCAGCATTCGCACTGGTTACCAGAATATCAAATCCTACAGGACGACATGGTGAGGGCCAGTTGATGCCTAAACCTGCAGCAGGTTTCTGAGCTTAGAAACTTCCAATATTTTATAATGCTTGCAAGCAAACCTTTCCAACTTCTGCTCTGAAATAAGACATTGTCTTTTTTTTTTTTAAATGCCCTCTCCTCTGGAAGGAGGCATTATCTTTGTTTTCCAAGGCTGTTTGCTCTACCTTCTTGAGCTGATAGTCTAAAAAAAGGCTCTCTGTGTCTCTATTCATAAGATATGCAGAAACCTGAGACATCAGTGAATTGTCTCCTAACAATATTGACCCTTGTTTTTATGACACTGTCTTCACTTGGGGCAAATTTTCCCATGAATATGCCACTCCATCAGCCAATCTGATTAACCTGACCAATAGAAGCTGGGACCAAATCTCTTTAATTTGTCCCATGCAGCATTTAATTAAGGCTACCATCAACAGGACTCCAAATATCAGGAGTCCCAGAATATTGACTTGAAATCTACCTCCCTTTCTGCCCAGGCTCCTGGATTAAACCAGCTGACCAAATGCCACAAACCATCAGAATCTATCTTTGAAAGCCAAATGTCTTTTTCTTTAGGTTTCTGTGTTGACCTTTCCACTTGGCCCAAAAAGGCATTAATCTTGATTCAATAGGATGTATGAGTGATGGTACAGTCCCTGACTTGGTCTGTAAGGAGAAAGTCTATCATCTATAACAATCCTGGCTATTGAGTTGAGACTGACCTGAATGCCTTTAAGGACCAAAGTGGTGTCACTGATGACATCATTTAAAGTAAGGGGTAAGTCCTGCATCATCTTTTTTTTTTTTTTTTTTTTTAGAAAATGTCTTATTCTGTTGCCCAGGCTGGAGCGCAGAGTGGGGTGATCTCAGCTCACTGCAACCTCTGCCTTCTGGGCTCAGGTGATCCTCTCACTTCAGCCTCCCAAGTAGCTGGGACTACAGGTGTGTGCCACCATGCTCGGATAACTTTTTGTATTTTTTTGTAGAGATGTGGCTTTGCCATGGTGTCCAGGCTGGTCTCAAATTCCTGAGCTCAAGCCATCTGCCTGCCTCAGACTCCCAAAGTGCTGGAATTACAGACCAGAGCCACCGCACCTGGCCCATCATTTCTAATTATACAACTTCCATTGTTGGAAAGACTACCAGGAGGGTGTGCATAAGTAATGCGTCATTTACCCTCTGGGAAGCTTCTCCAAGTAACCAAGGATAGTCTCACTTTTTTTTTTTTTTGTGAGATGGAGTCTCACTCTGTTGCCCAGGCGGGAGTGCAGTGGCACGATCTCAGCTCACTGCAACCTTCGCCTTCCAGGTTCAAGCGATTCTCCTGCCTCAGAGTAGTCTCATTTTTTAAAGAGATCTCCTTGGTGATCTGAAAGTTGCATAATCTGCTGGTAGTGTTTGTTTAAATGCTAGTAGGTCTCTTCTGACTACTCCTAAGATGCAACTCACTATGGTTTTTGTTGTTGTTGTTGTTTTAACAGACAGGGTCTCACTCTGTTGCCCAAGCTGGAGTGCAGCAGTGCTATCATAGCTCACTGTAGCCTTAACCTCCTGGACTCAAGCAACCCTTCTGCCTCAGCCTCTGGAAGAGTTGGGACTACAGGTGAATGCCACCATGCTAGGCTAATTTTTAATTTTTTGTAGAGATGGGGTCTTGTTATGTTGCCCAGCTTGGTTTTGAACTCCTAGCTTCAAGCAATATTCCCTCCTTAGCCCCCCAGAATGTAGGGATTATAGGCATGAGCCACCAGGCCCGGCCCACTATGTTTTTGGGAGGGAGGCAAGTTAATGCCAAACTTCTCAAGAAGGATGGCATTGGGGATGTGCATGGTTCCCCTAGAAAGACCAGGATTGTCAACAATTGCTGGGGCCCTCAGGGGAACCCACATCAGTGGGGTTGGGGGAAGGAGTACAAATGATAGTTCTTCCAATGTGGCTTCCTGGCTAGTTGGTAAGTCTTGGGGTTCTTAGTTAAGTTAGAAAAATTGAAGCTGGTTGTTTTTGGAAAGACTGTCTGAGGGTAACCAGTCCTATCTCTCCTGTCTGTTCATGCCGCTGGCTGAGTGGCATTTGTTTACCCCCCAGAGTGACTGAGAATGGGAGTGATGAAGACATTCAGAGGTGTGGACAGGTGCTTGGTGTGGGAAGTATAAGAGTTGGGGCCATCCTTTGATGTTGCCAACAGTCTTCTTGGTAAGGTTAAAGGAATGGTTATCAAATTGTGGTGAGAACTATCTGATGGGGTGGCAGAACCACAGTCAGTAAAATTTAAGCTGTTTGCAACAGTTTGGGAGAGCATCATTAAGGCATTTTCTCTGGGGAGGAAGGCTCTAAGGCAGTTCTGAAAGACAAAGTATCACTAATGTCCCTCTTTCCTCTGTATATTGCAGGGTCTAAGGTGTATCTTCCTCATGTGCCCAGCAGGTTGCTTTCCTTTCACCCCAATCGTCCCCTATTTACACCAAGCCCTTTTGTCCAGAGGGTCAGGTGCAGGAAGGATAGTACATTTTGATAAAGTTTATAGAGATCCCTTATGTCCACTGCTTGGGCCCACACAGGATACTATAGGAGGACTCGGTGAGCAGTGTACTCAACTCAACTCTTAAGTGTTCATTACCTTTACGATCTAGGACAAGGTCAGTCCAACAGGAGATTGCAGGTGGCTGAACCAGAATTAAGTTTGAATGCCCTAGCCTTTTGTCCAGCCTAATTCTGAAGGTTACACCAACCCAGCTGGCCTAGTGTTACCATTAAGAGAAAGAATGAAACATCATGCCCAAGAATGGTCAGGTCAGGATCCCAAATTTTCCTAACCCTCTGCTCCTTTCATCTGGAACATGACCCAGGAAGCAGTTGAGCAAGATGATCCCTTTCTGGAGAGAGTTGCATCCAGTGACCAAACTGCATTACTAAATTGTGGGGGTCAGGAGGAGGTGGGGGAGATAGAGTCAGAAATATTTTTTTAAACTTTTTGTTTCGAGGTAATTGTAGATGCACATGCAAGTTGTAGGAAATAATACAGAGAAAGCCTGTGTACTCATCACCCAGTTTCCCCCAATGGTAACAGTCTGCAGAATTACAATATCTCAATATCTCAACAATATCCCATGGATACAATCAAGCTATTAATAAACATTTCCATCACTACAAAGATCCCTCATGTTGTTCTTTCATAGCCAAGCCTACTTCCCTCCTACTCCACCATCTCCTTAATACCTGGCAACCACTTATCTGTTCTTTATTTGTATAATTTTGTAACTTGAAGGATGTTGCACAAATAGAATTACAAAGTATGTATGGAAAGCATCCAGTCTTTCACACTCAGTATAAGGTCAGCTGTAGGTACTTTGGTAGGTGTTCTTTATCAAGTGTGGAGATTCCCTTCTATTCTTCTTTTTCTGAGCATTTTTATGGTGCTGAATTTTGTCAAGTGCTTATTCTACATTGATTGATATATTCATGTGATTTTTCTTTTCTTTAGATTGTTCATATCAGGAATTGCATTGATCGACATTTGTTTTTTGTTTGTTTGTTTGTTTTTTTGTTTTTTTGTTTTTTTTTGAGACAGAGTTTCACTCTGTTGCCCCAGCTGGAGTGCAGTGGCAACTGCAACCTCAACCTCCCAGGCTCAGGTGTTCCTCCCAACTCAGTCTCACCTGTACCAGGGACTACAGGTGCGTGACACCATGCTGGGCTAATTTTCATATTTTGTGTAGAGATGGGGTTGTGTCATGTTGCCCAGGCTGGTCTCAAACTTCTGGGCTCAAAGGATTCGCTGGACTCGGCCTCCCAAAGTACTGGGATTACAGGCATGAGGCACCAAGCCCGGGTTGATTGACTTTAGAATTTTGATTTTGCATCCCTGAAAAAAACTCCACTATGCTGTGGTATATAATTATTTTTATATATTGCTGAATTCTGTTTGGTAATACGTTGTTAAAGATTTCTGCAGCTTCACCTTGTTACAGCCTGGAAAAGGTGGGAGTCTAGGATTTCTACTCAGCCTCTGTTCATGTAGGAGTGAGTGGGGCCAGGGTTTCTCCTGTGGTGTTTGGCTGAAGTAGAGCTATTACCGCTTAAAAGTTTTTTTTTTGTCTTTCTAGGCTTCCCGTTTCCTGGACTTGACTAGAGAGAGCAGCGTTCGTTGAGACTCTTTTGTCTGTGCCTGTTGCCATTTTTGGGTTACTGGCTTCTTCAGTTCCAAGTTTGGGACAAAGAAACAACAGAAAGAAAGCCCAGGGAACTCAGCATCATGTCATTCCTTGGGTTCTGAGATTTCTAGCTCATCTGTCTTCTTCTCTCAATCTCTTGGAGTTTCTTATGTTGGAAAATATATAAAGTCCAGGATTTTTTGTTGTGCTTAGCAGGATAAATGGAATACTGATGTCCACTCCATCTTCCTGAGAGCACAAGGATTCTTTTTTTTTTTTTTTTTTTAGTGATTTTTGGTCAATATCAGATGCCTGTTGATGGTAACAAGTGTGGAGGGTTAATCAATACCTTGACTATCAGCCCGTTGTTGAGTGGCTTCTGTGATAAAAAGTGCAGCATTGTGAGATTACAAATGATTCAGAAAGCTGAACAAATGACACATTACTTTCAAGGGCTACATTCAAATATTGCCCCTTTGTGGATTTCCTTGACTGCCAGAAGGATTGGAGTGTTGTGGTTCCACTCATGTAGTGCCACTTTACTTGGTGAGCAGGCTCCTGCATTTGTGGGGGCCTTACAGAGTTATGATAACATTGCAGTCAGGTCCATTGAAATTGAGGTGTCTGACTATCTAATTGTGGCAGACAGACTTGTAGGTGGCCCCTGTGATCTCTATTCTCTGGATTTTCAGAACTGTGGATGGCCATTGGGGGCCTAAGAGCAGTCTTTCGGAGCTAAGGGCAGCCTCTAGCTCACATCTAGAAAGAAACTGGGGAGTCAGTCCTAGAGCTGCAAAGAAATGAATTCTGTCAATGACCTGAGAAAGCTTGGAAGTGATTCTTCCCCAGTAGAGCCTGCAGATGACAATGCAGCCCAGCTGACACCTTGATTGCATCCTTGTGAGAGCATAAGCAGAGGATCTATTTAGGCCATGCCTGGACTTCCAACCTGCAGAAACTGTGCAGTGATATACATGTGTTGTACAAGGCACTAAGTTTGTGGGAATCTGTTGCACAGCAATAGATGACAAATACACCAACAAACAAGACATTATCATTGTAGTGAAAGCTTTGGACACTCATAATAAATTCTGACCCCTGCAGGGATGGCAAATTGCAGATGAGTTTATGTACCTATGATGGAGTACTGCAAACATATGTTTGGAGACATCTGTGGCATGCTGGGATAGGTGCTGGGTCTTGGAGATTATTTTAATACCTATTTTATAAGGTAGCTGTAAGAATTAAATGTGATAATGCAGGTAGAAACTGTTTAATGCAGGGTCTGGCGCCTTCCCTGGCGTGCAGCCCAGTGAGTGTGGCTCTTGCCCACTTAATATTTCAGTGAGGGAACGTTTCTGTCAATATGCACAAATTATAATGGCAATTGATTTGCAGATCTCTTCTTTCCTCCTCTCCTTCTAACCTACTAATCAAAAAACTGGTTAACCCTCCAACCGCTTTCCCAAGTTCAAAGCAACGTTTGGTGCAGTCCTGTCTCAATTCTCACATAACAAAGCAGTATTTCTCGGTTCCCTACAACGACCATCACTCAATACAAAAAACCAAGCAGGTCTGCCAAACCACTCTCATACCCAGCCCTGGTCATCTCCGCAGGAACAACTTCAATTCTGGTTAATAAGGACTTCAACGAAGGGTTCATTAAGGTTTTCCCTCCACCGAAAGAAAGAATACCGTCTCCAGGGAGCAGGGTCTTGGGCCCTATTATTTGCTCCCTGGAGAAAGAGAGGAGAGAGGAATCCCAAGGCGTGGCCTGAATGCCCTTTGGGGGCGTGGACAGCCCGGAGCCCCAGCCTCTTCCACTCCGAGCACCAGGCGCGTCTTATTTTCAGCCCCCGAACTGCTACAAATCATCCGCCTTATTTTCAGCCCCCAAACGGCTACAAATCATCCTGTTTAAACAAAGCGGTCTGTCTAAAAGGAGGGGCATAACAGGGCCGGGGCAGGGGCAAGACCTCGGAGTGGGCAACCTCCCTCTCGGCCCCGAGCCGTCCCGGGCGCGCAGCCGCCGAGTGCCACATCAGCGACGGCGCTGCACTTCCACGTTCCCTTAGGATGCAGCCAGCGGGCCTGAGGGAGGGGCGGGCCCAAGGCCCTCCGGAGTGGCGGGCCGCCCGGCCAATCGGCGGCAAGTGAGGAACCGCGGCCACCAATGAGCTGGGGCTTGTGCCAGCCGCGGCCGCCGAGGCCCGTGCCCCGCGGGGGGAACAGATGAAGCACATCTGGACAGCTGTGCTGAGAAGCTCTGCGGCCCCCTCGCGGGCCGACGTCAGCCGAGCACGTCCCCCACGTCCTCTCCTTGTCGCCACTTATTGTTTATTCGTTTTCCCAAAGAAGCGACTAGGGACCCAAGTTTAAAACTCCCCCCCCTCCCCCACCCAATGCGAGACGTGGCCAGATCCCATCCAACACACGGTTTAATTTTCATGGGGCTCTGGGATCAAAAGAACAGAAACAGCAACAACAAAAGCCCAGCCGCTGTCTGATTTTAAGCTGGCAAAGTGGGAAAAATAAAGTGTTGAGTAAACAGACCAAGTTGGGTAAGTTGTGGATACGTGCTGGATATCATATTTCTCTTGCCGTGATCTCTATCCTGTGTCTTTTTGCTCTTCTCACCAGCTTTCTCTTCATCAAGGGGAGAAAAGTAACACTTGCTGCGACAAACTGGACCCTTCGCTCCCTTCTCTTCCCTTTCACTAACATTTTAATTTAATTTTTTTGGTTTGCTATTCGTTTTTTTTTTTTTTTGGTGCGCTAGTTTTAAATATCCTGGGAGCAGCAATGTGATTGATATCCTGTTGTAAACCTCTAACTCCAAAAGTGAATCTATTGATAAATTTATTTCTCTATTTTCTTTCTGTGAAAATGCTGTGGACATTTGTAAAGCCAAAATCGTTTTTTATCCCCGACTCTGGGACTGTTGTGATGGGAGATTGAGAAAATTATCTGATCCTTTCAGAATTAACACGTTTGCTTCTGTTAATAGGATGTCTAGTATAAGTTATGTAAAACCTGGGTTATGCAGGTAGTTGCTGGATTTTTCACTTAAATCTGGAGGTAGCTGCAAGTCAAATATATGTCTTTTCGGTATTCTCCTATCCATAGTGAGAGACCTGAATTCCTTTATAATAGTTAAAAACAAACAAACATGTGACAGACCACTTGTGTGTTCCTAAACTTATAATTGTATATATATACTATATAGTATATATACACTATATAGTATGGTATATATATATACTATATACATGCTATATATACACTATGCTATATAGTATATATACTCTATGTATGCTATATAGTATATATACTCTATATATGCTATATATATTTTGTTGTTGTTGTTGTAGTTTGTTTGTTTTTGAGACAGAGTCTTGCTCTTGTCGCCAAGGCTGGAGTGCAATGGCACAATCTTGGCTCACTGGAACCTCTGCCTCCCGGGTTCAAGCGATTCTCCTGACTCAGCCTCCCAAGTAGCTGGGATTACAGATGCCCACCACCATGCCCAGCTAATTTTTGTATTTTTAGTAAAGATGGGGTTTCGCCATGTTGGCCAGGCTGGTCTTGAACTCCTGATCTCAGGTTATGTGCCTCCCTCGGCCTCGCAAAGTGCTGGGATTACAGATGTGAACCACTGCACCCGACCTTATAATTGTATATTAAAACAATAATTCTATCAAAATAATATGAAATTGTTATATGTACATGCTTGCAGAGAGTTCCGGTATACATTTCAGGCTTTAGAAACAGAATGATGAAAAATATTCAGTTAGGTGAGTGGCCTGAGACCCACTCCATCTGAAACATCTATAATCCCCTCTGTTTAACCAATATTTTGGATTTGAGACTTTTGTCATATGTTATTTACTGTAATGGGAGAGCTGGATAGAATGGATCTTTAATTTCTGGCTCAGAAAGCAGTAGATGGGAATTTAGTACGATAAATAAAAGTTGCAGGCCGGGCGCAGTGGCTCACGCCTGTTATCCCAGCACTTTGGGAGGCCAAGGCAGGTTGACTATGAGGTCAGGAGATCAAGACCATCCTGGCCTGTGTCTGCTAAAAATACAAAAATTAGCTTGGTGTGGTGGTGCGCGCCTGTAGTCCCAGCTACTTGGAAGGCTGAGGCAAGAGAATCTCTTGAACCCAAGAGGCAGAGATTGAGTGAGCCAAGATCATGCCACTGCACTCCAGCCATCTCCAGCTCTGGCAACAGAGTGAGACTCCATCTAAAAAATAAAAAAAAAAAATTCTGAGTGTGTTTTTTATTCAGAAAGGTAATGCGTACAAAGCAGATAGAGCAGCTCAAGTGATTTGCAGGGAAGCAGGCTTAGAAGGAACAGTATTGCAGAGAAGCAATGTAAAGAGCCAGCTGGCCTGGTTCAATTCACAGCCCTACCACAGTAACTTACCTAGGGCAAGTTACTCAGCCCCCCTGTGCCTCAGCTTCCTCCTCTGTAACATGGAGAATTTCCTCCTCTGTGGTGAGTTTCCTTCTCAGTTCCCTCATCTGTAATGTGCTAATAATAATGGCACCTACATCATGGGGTTGTCTCAAAGACTGAGTTAGCATACATTAAACACTTGGAATAGTTCTGGCCCATAGTCCCATAGTATGTCTTTGCTGTTGTACTCACTCTTTGTTACCTTCCTTCCCAGCCTGCGCTGTTGCACATCAGTTTCCCCAGCTGCCATTCTGACTTCTGCTCTAGCAACTGGTATTAACTGAGTGCTGACCACTTGCTAGCCAGCATTGTATGAGGCTATAAGGAGAGAGAGGCTTGAATGAGGAGTGAGGTAGAATTGATCTTCTTAGGAAGATCTAGAAGGTTCTGAAGTGCAGGGGATAGAAAAAGGCTATCTGTTGTAGGATGACTTCACAGAAGGGCTTGTGTTTCTGGGAATGGATTTTGCCAAACGGTTTTGGTTTGGGAATGGGAGGAAGGGAAGGGATTATAGAGGAGCAGGAACATTTTAGGAGGAAGGAGACCTTTTGCAGGGGCAAAGGCACTATGGCTGGAAAGTAAGGAGCTATCCTGTGGATGTTGGGACATTGGGATAATCTGTGGGAGGTTAGTTGGAGGAAAGTTTGGAAAGGTAGGAGAGGTGGGAAGGGACAGCATAAATTACCTGATAAGGAAAGAGAGGCTTGGGAGGTAGATTGGTGAGGAGATGGCAAGCCGAACTGTCAGCAGTTACACATAAGAGGTGTTTCTGGAATAATCCATCTCTGGGGTCCTGTCTTCTCTCTTGCCCAGCATTCCCTTCCCGTCTGCTCCACTGCTTCTGTAACCTCCATCCAGGTCCTGCAGGTTGGGTGGGTAGGGATGGGCAGTCAGTCTGGGACCTGTGTTTTGGACTCATTCCGTGGTGGCTGTCTTGGAGCTCTGTTTAAGTGGTCTGGTGCTCAGGGCAGTTACCCAGGCTACTTTTTGTTAACAGGCCATGCCCTAAAGTCTTTGACATGGATGTGATTGTTACAACCCTCCCCATCCACATACACGCTCATAGTGTATGCCGAGTAGCTCTTTCTCATTCTGCTGATAGAATCATCTACTCACATTTTAACACATATAACTTAATAACTTACAATTATTGAAGTAGATAAGAACTGTAATATGCACTTAAGTGGAGAGTCACTTTGGAGTTCCCTTGCTTTCTCTTCCCTCAGAGCATTGTTCTGTGGTAGAGAGGTGTGCCTGGCACTGCTGTTGACCACCTGTGTGACCTCAGGCAAGACATTGAGCCCTTGGGTCCTCCTTGCCATCATCTGTGAAATGATCCCT
The DNA here is from genome assembly GCF_006542625.1 of Nomascus leucogenys. Lineage (NCBI taxonomy): Eukaryota > Metazoa > Chordata > Mammalia > Primates > Hylobatidae > Nomascus > Nomascus leucogenys. The sequence continues at coordinate 20,745,947 of NC_044401.1, read as the reverse complement.
AAAGGCCCTTTTTCTCTCAGATAACCATTTATTCTTCTCCCCAGATCCCTGGAACAGTTCATTATTCACAGATGGCTATTTGATACATCTGTGACTAATATTTTCTGATCACTTAATACATGGTGGATGTTCTGATGATGGTCGTGTCCTCCTCACATCCTCCTGAGAGGGTTGGTATCTATTTGTGTCTTGTTTTTCTAGTTGAGGAGACAGGAGCAAAGGCAGTTTAAGAAATTTGCCCAAGATTACACAGTGAACAAGTGGCAGGTGCAGACCCAGTCTAACTTTGTAGCCCAAGCCTTAACCAATAGGCTATGCTACCTTAGGTATGATACAGCTACAGCTGCTCTTCTTGTTTGTGGTGGTGATAGTTGAGAAGTACATGGAAGGAAGATCATTGGAGAAAGGGCATATTTGGAGATACTGATTTGGTAAAATTTGCCTGGCAGGGCCAGAATAGCAATGTGAATCTTGTCTATGAAATGTGCTCCATATGGAAACAGGAGACATGTGGATCTCGTTGCAGGCATGCACTCTGTCTTTTCACCTTGTTTGAACAAAACCCACATACCACCTGGTTGTCTAGCAGACACTCAATACATGTCAATTGAATGACTGTCCCCTTTGAAAAAGGAAGTTGTGACCACACTATTTTTATTTGAAAAATTAGAGAAACTATGAAATGTCCCAAGACTCGTGGGAAAATGGGTCAGATGCCAGGTAAACATTCTACTTCTACTTTTGGGGCATCCCACTTTCTCTTTTTATTTCTGGACATGCTGTGGTTTTGGGCTAAGAACTTCTCATGGTGAATATCAATGAAGGTCTATTTTAGGTATATAGTTATTAATCATACCCACTCTGGATTTGGCATCTATCTTTTTGGGAATTCATTCCTTAAATATTTTGTGTATTGAATCAACTTTAAAATATTTGAAAAATGTTTTAGGTTGCTCTTTATCTAATGTAGTTGCTCTTTTCAGTATGGCATAGTGACTAAGCACACAGGCTTTGAAGTCAGACTGTGAAGGTTTGAATTCCAGATCTGATTCTTACCAATGTGGCCTTGAGCAAGTCACTTTCCTCTAGAAGCTTTTATTATCTGTAAAATGGGGATACTCATACTCATTACATGAGAAAATCCATGGAGAGCATTCAGTATATTGTCTGGCTCACAGTAAAGCCTGCACATGTAAGCAATTCTTTTTTTATCGTGGTAAAATATATAACAACATAAAATTTAACCATCTTAACCATTTTTAAGTATACAGTTCAATGGCATTAAGTACACTCACATTGTTGTGTAACCATCACCACCATCCATCTCCAGACATTTTTCATCTTCCCAAACTGAAACTTAATACTCATTAAACAATAAATCCCTGTACCCCTTACTTTGTCAGCCTCTGGAACCAATATTCTACTTTCTATTTTTATGAATTTGACTATTCTAGGTACCTCATGTAAGTGGAATTATATAATATTTATTCTTTTATGTTTAACTTATTTCATTTAGCAAAATGTCTTCAAGTATCATCCATGTTGTGGTATGTGCCAGAATATCCTTCCTTTTTAAGGCTGAATAATATTTCATTGTGTGTATATACCATCTTTTGTTTATCCATTCATTCATTGGTAGAGGGACTTAGGTTGTTTTCACCTGTGATGGTTAATTATGTGTCAACTTGTCTAGGCCACAGTACTGAGCTATCTGGCCAAACATTATCCTAAATGTTTCTTTGAAGATATTTTTTAGATGATGATATGGTTTGGCTTTGTGTCCCCACCCAAACCTCATCTTAAATTGTAATCCCCATAATCCCCACGTGGAGAGGGAGGGACCTGGTGGGAGGTGATTGGATCATGGGGACGGTTTCCCCCATGCTGTTCTCGTGATACTGAGTGAGTTCTCATGAGACTTGATGGTTTTATAAGGGACTCTTTCCCCACTTGCTTTCTCTGTTTCCTGCCACCATGTGAAGAAGGTCCTTGCTTACCTTTTGCCTTCTGCCATGACTGTAAGTTTCCTGGGGCCTCCCCAGCCCTGTGGAACTGTGAGTCAATTAAACCTCTTTCTTTTACGAATTACCCAGTCTCGGGTACTTCTTCATAGCAGTGTGATAATGGACTAATACAGATGAGGTTAACATTTAAATCAGTAGACTTTGAGTATGGCCTCCATAATGTTGGTAGGCTTCACCTAATCAATTGAAGGCCTCAATAGAAAAAGATTGAATTCCACTCAAGAAGAGAGAATTCTGCCTCCAGACTGCCTTTGAACTTGAGACTACAGCAAGTCTTCCTTGCACCTTCAGCCTGCTAGCCTACCCTGTAGGTTTTGGACTTGCTAGCCTTCACAATTGTGTGAACCAATTCTCAAAATCAATCTGTCCCTGTATGTGTGTGTGTGTGTTTGCGTGTATGTGTCCTGTTGGTTTTGTTTCTCTGGAGAACCCAGGCCCCTGATTAATACACCATCTTTTGGCTACTTGGGAATAATGCTGCAATAAACATTGGTGTACAAATATCTATTTAAGTTTATGCTTTCAATTATTTTGGGTGTATAACCAGAAGTGGAATTATTGGATCACCCCCTATTTTTTAATATTTTGAGGAACCATCCTACTGTTTTTTTCACAGCAGCTGCACCATTCTATTTTACATCCCTACAGCAGTACACAAGGGTCCCAATTTCTCCACATTCTTACAAACACTTGTTATTTTCTGTTTTTAATTTAAAAAATAATAGACATCCTAATGTGTGTGAAGCATTTTGTTGTGGTTTTGATTTGCATCTCCCTAATGTTTAGTGATGTTGAACATCATTTCATGTGCTTATTGGCCATTTGTAAATCTTTTGCCCATTTTAAAATTAGGGTTTTTTTTTTTCGTGTGTTGTAGGAGTTCTTTATATATTCTGGATATTAATTCCCTATCGGATATATTATTTGCAGATATTTTCTTCCATTCTTTGGGTTACCTTTCCACTGAGTTGGTAGTGTCTTTTGATGCATAACAGTTTAAAATGTTGATGGTCTAATTTCTTTATTTTTTTTTGTTTTTTTGCCTGCCCTTTTGGTGTCATGTCTAAGATATGATTGCCAAATTCAATGTCCTGAAGCTTTTTCCATATGTCTTCTTCTGAGAATTTTATAGTTTTAGCTCTTATGTGTAAGTCTTTGTTCCATTTTGAGTTAATTTTGTAAATGGCATAAGGTAATAGGTGTTCACCTTCATTCTTTTGCATGTGGATAGTTAAGCAATTCATTAATAATTTTTATCAACCATTATAATGTTTGTCTCTATGTAGAGATCATAAGCATAGACATAGCCATAGTTTAAAAATATTAATTCATTCTTGACATCATTTTTCTAATTATGTCTAAAGTACTGATTTTTTCTTATAGAATTACTCAAAAATTCTGTACTTGGATCAGTTGCAGTGGCTCACACTTGTAATTCCAGCACTTTGGGAGGCTGAGGTGGGTGAATCACTTGAGGCCAGGAGTTGGAGACCAGCCTAAGCAACATAGCGAAATCCCATCTCCAGTAAAAACACAAAAATTAGCCGGGCGTGGTGGCATGTGCCTGTAATCCCAGCTACTTAGGGTCTGAGGCAGGAGAATCATTTGAGCCTGGGAGGTGGAGGCTACAGTGAGCCGAGATTGTGCCATTGCACTCCAGCCTGGGCAACAGAATGAGACAAACAAACAAACAAACAAACCCCTACACTTTATAGCTTTTAGTATTTCCAAGGAAGACAAATTATTCTTGTGGTCAAATGGCATTGGTGGCTGATAGCTATTTTTTTTTAACTATTTTTACCTTTTTGTGGTGTTTAGAATTAAAAAAGCAACATCTCCATGTTGCAAAAAATTGAAATAGATTGTACAGCGTCAAAAGTAATGGTTCCTCTTCTATTTACATGGTTTCTTCCCTTCCACTACTCTCCCCACAATTAAACTTTGTTAATAGTCTGCTCTATATTTTTCTAGACCTTCTCCAAGAGTCCATTCACAGGTATAGATTTAAACATAAATATTACTTTAAAATATACATGGGACCATATTTTATACATTGTTCTGACCTTGTTTTTTTAAAAAGTCTCAGCAGTATAAAATACACACATCTCAATCTGTCCACTGAGACCCAGAGATCTCGTGAACATACTGTGTCCTAGAGACCAGACAATAGCACTCAAGTGAAAGAATGTTCTTTTTCTATAACACGTAACAGTGGTATTGGTTTACATTTGTTGAACGAGGCCTGTTTGCACTGTTCCCTCTCTCTGGACTCTTGGCTCCTCTCTGTGAGCCATCAGATTGACTGTTTCTAGTCTCGTCTGACTTTCAATGCCCCTGCCAAGGACTCTCATATTCGGCTGTCTCAGAGAAAGCTCGGAAGACAACAAATCCTTTCCCGCATCCACCCATCACCGCTTCTGAGCAGCCTGGGCCCCTCTGGTGCCATCAACAATCTTGAAGTGGCAACAGGTCCAGAGGCAAATGACTCCTTCCTTGCTGCTGTTTTATGCAAAGATTGCTATCCTCTGTGGCTTTTTGTTTCTCCTTCAAGATAAATTTTTAAAAAATGACCAGCAAGGTGGTGCTTTCCACAGCAAGGAAGTGGGTGGTATGCCTGCATCTTTCTCCAGAATTCTTGAAATTCCACAAGCTTAAAAACATACACAATATTTTATTAAATTCTTTTTAGTAGATGAGAAAATTGATTTTTAAAAATTATGATATGCTTATGGAAATTGATGTTTAGAAAGGTAAACTGTACTACCTGTAAAATTCCACAGGCTTAAAAACACCTACACGATATTTTATTAAATTCTTTTTAGTAGATGGGAAAATTGATTTTTAAAAAATATGATATGCTTAAGGAAATTGATGTTTAGAAAGGTAAACTGTACTACTTGTGTAGTAAGCAAAGAATATGAAAATTTATCTGATTTTAGTTCTCTTTTCATTGAACATTCCCGTTGCCTCCAAAAGATAGCACATTGCCCTTGAGAATTCTACAGACTAGTCCTGTGGTGCTTAACCAATGTGCAGCTGAATTGATGTGGAATATTTAAAAAATACACCCATGCTTGTCCTGCCCCTGGAGATTCTATTTCAGAAGGTGTGGAGTGAGGCCAAGGCATCTGTGAAAAGCTCCCCAGAGATCTGATGGTTGGCCTGGGTTGAGAACCATGGATCTAGTGGGAGGAGTTTCCCAGCCAAAGTCCCAAACCCTCACAGGTGGGCTGGTGTCCTTCATTCCTGATGACGCTTAGAACTGGCCTCAAGCAGTCACAGTTGGAGGAAAGCTCTACCTAAGGTCCTAATTAAAAACAAATAAATTGGATGGAAACTCCTTCTTCTTGGGATGTTTACAGAGGTTACCTTTTTATCCTGTTTCCTCATTCCCATGAAAACTCACTTGTCTAACTAAGCTGAAGGGTGGAATCTTTCTCACCAATTTTTGTAGAGCTCCTATTAACTTCACTTTTTTGGGAGCCAAACTTCCCTCAGTGCCGCAGTTATTTCGTGGTAGTAACATAGGTGTTTAGGAGACATCTGAATTCCCTCTCAATGACCTAAAAGTATAATTAGTCCATTTTCTGACGTGAGTCAACAACTAGGGTTGCCACATAGACCCAATTCTTAGTAGAGACTGTGTCTATCTCGGACCCAGAGTTGACCACTAATTACATTTCAGTAAAAAATATTACTTTTAATTTATCTTAAATTTCACAGAAGAAAAAGAAACCAAAGTGAAATTTAAGGAATTTCTGAACTTCAGACAAATATCTCTTAAAACAAGACATATTAGTTCCTTAAAGATTCCTCCAAAAAATATCAAACTGTTGGGATTATTAGCTACTCTCATAAAATTCAGAGTACATTCTTCATATCCAAATAGACCTACATTTTATATAACTACCCTCACACTTTAAATTAAAAAAAAGAAAAAGTTCCAGATCTGACTTTGATATGTCTAGGTGTGGATCTTTTTCTTTCTTTTTTTTTTTTTTTTTTAACACCTTTTCTCCTGATATGTCCTTTCAATTTGAGGATCCATGTCTTTCTTCACCTCAGGGAGTTTTTCACCAATTATCTAATTTTTTCTTTCTCTCTCCTTAAAAGCCAGGCATAATTCAAACTAATGATCATGGCAAACTGTTAAAGGCAGATTAAAAGAAACCAAAATTGAGAGCTACATCATAATAAGGAATGCATTTAGGAAAGATTTGGGGATTCTACCTGTGTATCTATCGATCTATCAATTTTTTTTTTTTGAGACAGGGTCCCACTCTGTTGCCCAGCCTGGAGTGCAGTGGCATGACCATAGCTCACTGCAGCTTCAAGCTCTTGGGCTCAAGCCATCTTCCTGCCTCAACCTCTCATGTAACTGGGATTACAGGTGTGTGCCACTGTGCCCAGCTAACTTAATTTTGTTTTCTTTGTAGACATGGGGTCACCTTATGTTGTCCAGGCTAGTCTTGAACTCCTGGCCTCAAGTGATCCTCCTGCTTTGGCCTGCCAAAGTGCTGGAATAACAGATGTGAGCCACTGGACCTGGCCTAAATACTTTATATTAATGAAAATTAAATAATATTAAAAATGTTAGCAAGGAAGAAAAAAATTATAGAAAATGCTCACAGCAAAATCATGTCATGGCTAAACCTTGGGGATAAAGACCAGAGGAAGACAGAGTGAAAAGGGAGTAAAAAAGGTTGTGCAGAAGAAGAATGGGGAGTATTGGGGTCAGACTCATTCCAGGCATCTTACCTTTCAACAGGTACCCAGGAGAACTGACCCCCAGTTTCTCCATCCTTGATGTTGCTGTTCCTCCTTCTGCACTGACCTCTGTGTGTGTGTACTTGGGCATGAAGCTGGACTGCCAAAGAGAACGATGACCTCGTTTTCTTTCTCCTTCTTCTTCTTCCTCTTCTTCTTCTTCCTTCTTCTTCTTCTTCTTCTTCTTCTTCTTCTTCTTCTTCTTCTTTTCTTCTTCTTCTTCTTCTTCTTTCTTCTTCTTCTTCTTCTTCTTCTTCTTCTTCTTCTTCTTCTTCTTCTTCTTCTTCTTCTTCTTCTTCTTCTTCTTCTTTCTTCTTTCTTCTTCTTTTCTTCTTTTCTTCCTCTTCCTCTTCCTCCTCCTCCTCCTCCTCCTTCTTCCTTCTTCTTTTCTTCTTCTTCTCCTTCTTCTTCTTCCTCTCTTTCTCCTTTTCCTCCTCCTCCCCCTTCTTCTTCCTCTTCCTCTTCTTCTTTTTGTGAGACACAGTTTCACTCTGTCATCCAGGCTGGAGTACAGTGGCACAATCTTGGCTCACTGCAGCCTCCGCCCACTGGGTTCAAGCGATTCTCCTGCCTCAGCCTCCCTAGTAGTTGGGACTATAGGCACACACTACCACACCTGGCTAATTTTTGTATTTTTAGTAAAGATGAGGTTCACTATGTTGGCCAGACTGGTCTCGAACTCCCGACCTCAAGTGATCTGCCCACCTCAGCCTCCCAAAGTGCTGGGATTACAGGCCTGAGCCACTGCACCTGGCCTGTCCTTGCTGCTTCTATGACTTCTTGGACGGTTTATTTCCAGTGGGGTAGCAGACAGATGAATCAATACCTCATCCACCAGGGGCAAGTTTGGGAACCTCTCTGTATAAATTAAGCCTCATTTTCCTCAACAGAAAATTGGGCCTGTTTCTCCTTACTTCTAAATGTCATTGCAGAGGTTTCATGAAGTGATGTGTGTGATGGGACTTTGTCCAACGTAAGATACTTTGCAGAAGTGAGTGATTCTGTGACCACAATCTTGCTATGAAGCTTTTTCTTCACAGGAAGATACATGAACAACTAATGATTGAGTGACTGTTGGTTAGGTGTCAACCTCTTCTCAGGCTTCTTCTTATTTTACTCTCATGGACGACTTGTCAGGAAGAGGCTATTATTATTCCCATTTTATTGATAAGCCCAGAGAGGTTAAGTAACTCATGCAAGGTCACACCGTGGTGAAATCAGGATTTAAACACAGGGTAGCTTCACTCCAGTGTCTGAACTGTTAACATTTATGCCATGTGTAACATTATTTTCAGGAATGAAACAATGTTATTGGTTGCCACTTTTCAGAGAATTGGCAAGTGCTCAGGTTTAATGCAGGTGGGCAGAGGCAGAGGTGTCACTGGGTGCTCTAGCCTCTGTATCCTGAACTTCCAGCTTCCTCTTACTGTCCATTTGTGATCCTGGGAGAGTGAAACACTGTCTCTTCTGTGCCTGATCCACTCTTGTTCAAGTGTCCAGCACCCTTTCCCTGAATTACTGCAAAGAGCTCTCAAATTATCTGTGGTAAAGGACCAGTTCCCACCCCACCCCCTGAGTCCCTTGTAGCCTTATATTTTTGTAAAAAAAAAAAAAATCTTGCTTGGATATCGCCACAATGTTAAACTACTTCAAGATATTTAAAAGCCTCTAAACACTTCATCTCAATTCCTGTCCTTGTAGATGGTAACAGCTTGCAGACTAGCACTGGCCCACAGGGTGTGGTTGAAATAGCACTGCTGCAAGGGTCTCCTGACTTTGATTCTTGCCCCCTATAACCTATGCACCACAGAGCGGCCAGAGTGGTTCTTGAAAAATACAACTAAAAGTCACATTTTTCCCCTGGTTACACCCTCCAGTGGCTTCCTATTGCATTTAAAATAAAATCCAGATATTTACCAATGGCCCAAAAGTCCCTGGGTCATCTGGCCCTGCCTGTATCCACACGCTTTCATCTCCTCCCTTGCCCGCTGGATATCTCCAATGTTAATGAAACATAGGTAGGCTTGGGTAACAGTTGGTTCAAACAGGGAACACATAATAATCTGGGATGTGAGATACACTCTGTTTTGTCCTTTCCTCTACTGGATCAAGCATGGACAAGTGCTTCTATCACTTTCTCTCCAGCAGCAAGAGCCATGCCACTAGTTTCTCAATGAGCAAGATGACCAAAACCAAGTCTCAGAAAAGATTTGTGCAAAACTGTGCTTATGCAGTGTAGCCTGTTGCCTCTCTGGTGAACTCAGCCTGAAGATGCCTGTATTCTGTTGAAGTCTCATACCTGCTTTTTAGACTCTTTGTTTCCTCCCCCAGAAAATGGGTCTGTCATGGGTCAAGATGATGGAGGGGTCATTCCAGATGTTCCTGAGATTGGAGAACAAAAGGTTGACCGTGTGGTTGTTGTCACAGACTCATCGCTGGGGAGCGTGGCTACCATTGCTGTATTGGTTATTTAATGACTGAGGGGGAAACACAAATTTTGGTCAAACAATTTCCTGGTGGGTTTAGTGCTTGCTGCCCAGAGAGCCTCTTGTGTGGAGGCATCCAGGAGAGGCACCAATCTCACCACGTGCTCTGCCATGGCAATGAATGAGAAGGAAGCAGCTACATGGAAAATAGTTCATTTAGCAACAGAGAGCCATAATTTCTAGGAAACTGACTTCCCACTGTTCTCCCTAACATCCCCCCAACCCTTAACTTTTTAATCCACTGCCTATTCCAATCATTTTTGGACTTTCAGAAGAAGATTTCATTGTCTTTTGCTAATCAATTGCCATGGCAATGGCAACGATTCTCACATTTTAGTGGCAGGAAATTTATGTTTAATAGAACTGAGAATGTGATGTAGAAAAGTGCGTCTTTGCCAAGCATCCCAGGTGATTCTGACATAGCTGGTCCAAAGACCTTACTTTGAAAAACACTGGTTTTAGGATTGTCTGTTCTGTGTAATGATACTAGTATTGAGTGCAAAGTGTTTTAAAGAAGTTCTGTTTCTGCCCAAGATGGAGTAACAGGGCCAGATTTACCCTTTTGCCTGACACAACCAAAAATGTCAGATAAAATACATGAAATAATGATTTTTGAAACACCAGTCATCAGGTGATGAAGAGCAGTGATCTCTAAGAAATAGGAGACAAAAAGGTGTACACTTGGGCTGCTCCAGCTTACTGCATGGAGAGAATTTCCAGGCTGAGACTCAGGGAAAGGAACTTAAGTGCAATTCAGACTCCCGATTTGAGGAGAAGGTGTGAAGAGGCTGGGGAAACCAAGGTGGTTAGAGTTCATGGAACAGAGTACAAGGAACGAGAGAGCTGCATGGAGAGAGAGGACCCCGATAACTGCAGAGGGGGCCTTCAAGGATTCAGCATCGTACTGACCAGCACCTGCATGTGGGGAAACTACTGGGGACCTGGGGGCCAAGCTTGTCGAGGGAAGAGAACAGAGCCTGGCTCTCACCAAAGGCTGGGAATATTGCCTGTTCCTTCCAGCCAGACTGGAAAACACATAATCCACAGGGTATTGGTAGAACAGTCAGGAAGGCCTTGCCTCAGTAGTGGGGAATAATTAGCAGTCTAGAGCACTGCTCCATATTTGCCTAATAAATCATAAAAAAGCAATTTGCAAAAGTATTAAACTGCGTCCAAGTTACTTAAGCTCATCCCAGAACAGAGTTCAAGAATATTTATGGGAATAAAAAAAAAATCCGGTGCCAAACAAGGTAAAATTTACAATGTCTGACACCCCAAAATAGTAACGTAGTTTAAAATGGAAACACACCACTCTTCCTGACTGTCCTGGAGGTGAACTTCCATGCACATTCTTGAACCCTTAAAGAGTCCAACAGTTTAAGCCTTCAGTGTAACATTTTATACATAACCATCTAGAGACTGCCAAACTATGGTCTGTGTTGATATTTATCTTGGCTTCTGAGACAGCACTTCCTCTTTCATGTCTATGACTGTTTTAAAAAATATTTTTTCTGTGTTTGATACCTTCAACCTTACCATTGGATTATGGTAAGGTAGACTCAGCTGAGATATCGGCCAATTACATTGTGCATCCTAAGAGGTTGGGGCTAGGAGTCGTAGGTAACGGTGATGGGTGGGTGAGATGGGACAAGTTTTCTGAGGTCAACGTATGACTCAGATTCAAAGGCTTAGAGAGCAGTAAGGACCAAACCAGGCAGGCCAAGATCTTGGACAGGTCTGAGGGGGCTAGCTCAGCCAAGTTCCAGAACCAGAAGCCCTTTGGAAGCCAACAGGAACATACAGAGAATGAGGTGAGTATAGTCTCGTTAGGACTTGGTCAAGACTAAAGAGTCAGGGCTTGTTCATTGGCAGAGGTTGGAGGCTGGGTCAGAGAGGAGTGTTCTGGGATCATGCATGGACTTACTGCTCTAGAGGTTTGTAACTGAGCTCCACAATTTGAGCCTGGGATGTACATTCTTCCTCTGAGATTTGGAAGGTTTTAAATTTGGTTTCCAGGCCTATTTGTCTGATTCCCTCCCATCCCCCAAATTCAACCTGACACTCTGTCATTAGGATGCCCCTAGTTAGATACTTGGCTGCCAGAACAAACATGTTTTCTTCAGATTGGCTGGCACCTGGGCATTCTTTCCCACTCTGCCTATACAGAAATGTGGCTTTTCTGCATACAACTTACAAATCTTTTGGCTGCTGGAAAATGCTAAATTTCTTAAAATATTGTAGCCCAGATGAATTTGTGGGAAAGCTCCTACTTGAAGATGATCACAAGATATTACTGTTATTTGATAGAAATTTTACCTACTCTGGGAGATGAGAATGGGACTTAAGGATCGGTCTTTGGGAAAAGTGGAAATGAGTTGGTTTTTTAAAGGAGGGTGGTCTTAAAATCACTTTTTCACCTAGAAAACGTTTTTAATAAATGTTCTTGGAGCTCTTTATTTTCATTCCCAATGGCTATCGTACCATGGATTGAGTGACTAGAGTTGGGACGCAGGGATGAAGAATGGATGCTAGTCAGTATTGTCATGACCACCATGATGGACTGGATGGCCAGAACAATTCACTTACAATTTTTAATAATGACAAAGACAACAACAACAACACTAGAAAGTAGATACAGTAAGTTTATACTTTAATTTCTTTCAGATCAGTATGGATTAGAGGAGCTTCTGCCCTCTCTGTGTTTTCCAAAGAGAGAGAAATAGATACAGAAGAGGTCAAGAGAGCACAGGAGGGGGCTTCAATATGTTTGACTAGAGACACCTGTTATTCACCTCCTCCACAAAAGAGGACCAAAACAGCAACTAAATAAGCATGATGTCAAATAGAGTATTTAAGAGAGAACACAGGAACTAAGCAGGAAAGTGACAGGAAACCTCTCAGGCATGGAAGGAGAGGAAAGCAAAGCAGCTGGCCCAGCTGAGATCGGAGCCAGGAGAGACTCCTCAGTGCAGGAAAAGGGAAGGGAGACAGCCCCGTGTTCCACATTTCCACCATGGACTACTACAATCCTAGCTACAGAGTGCCCTTTGGCTCTCGCAGACCCTGAGACTAGTATAAGAAACTTCCTGGAGCCCACATGATGGCATTGTCTCAGAGGGATTTCACCATGGGTCACACACATAGCCCAAGACTGAAGCAACTGCAGCATGGTGCCCTTTTGAGAGCCCAGGCCCAACAAGACTGCATCTTGACCTGGAGTCCAACAGCCCATGCATCTCCATATCCCTGGAGCCCCACTGACATCCCCTTACATGCACTCAGATGGTTGCAATATACTAATGACATTCTTCACAGAAATAGAAAACACAATGCTAAAAATTGTATGGAACCAAAAAAGGACCCAAATAGCCACATCAATAGTAAGCAAAAAGAACAAAACTGGAGGCATCTACTACATGGCTTCAAAATATACCACAGACCTATAGTAACCAAACAACATGGCATTGGTATAAAAACAGACACATAGAGAAGTGGAACAGAATAGAGAATTCAGAAATAAATCCATATATTTACAGTCAACTGATTTTCAACAAAGGCATCAAAAACATATATTGGGGATAGGACACCCTGTTCAAAAAGTGGTGCTGGGAAAACTGGATATTCATGTGCAGAAGAATGAAACTATCTGAATGAATAGACCCCTGTCGCTCACTATATATATATATAAAACTCGAAATGGATTAAAAACTTTACGACCTGAAACTATAAAACTACTAGAAGACAACATAGGGGAAACACTTCAGGACATTGGTCTAGGCAATGAGATTATAATTAAGACCTCAAAAGCACGCATAACAAAAACAAAAATAGACAAGTGGGGTTATATTAAACTAGAAAGCTTCTGTACAGCAAGGGAATCAACAGAATGAAGAGACAAACTTCGAATGGAAGAAAGTATTTTTCAACTATTCATTCGACAAGGGACTAATATCCAGAATATACAAGGAACTCCATCAACTGAACAGAAAAAAAAAATCCCATGAGATATTTCTCAAAAGATGACACACGAATGGCCAACAGGCATAAGAAAAACTGCTGAATATCACTAATCATTAAAGAACAGCAAATCAAAACCACAATGAGATATTATCTCACCCCAGTTAGAATGGCTGTTATGAAAAGGACAAAAGTAATAAATGCTGGCAAGGATGGGGAGAAAAGAGACCTCTTACACATTGTTGGTGGGAATGTAAATTAGTAAAGCCATTATGGAAAACAATATGGGAGTTTCTCAAAAAAATAAATGTAGAACTACCATACAGTCCAGCAATTTCGCTACTGGATATTTATCCAAAGGAAAATAAATCAGTATATCAAGGGGATACCTGCACCCCCATGTTTATTGCAGCACTATTCACAATAGCCAAGGTATGGAATCAACCTAAGTGTCTATCAATGAATGAATGGGTAAAGAAAATGTGGTATATAGATATACAATGAAATATTGAGCCACAAAAAGAATGAAATCCTGTCATTTGTAGCAATATGATGGAACCGCAGGTCAGTATGTTAAGTGAAACAAGCCAGGCACAGAAAGACAAATATCACGTGTTCTTACTAATACATGAGAACTAAAAAAGTTGATCTCAGGAAATTAGAGAGTAGAATGGTGGTTACTAGAGGCTGGGAAGGGTATGGGAGGAGGATGAAGAGAGGTTGGTTAATGGGTACAAATATACATTCATATAGAAAAATAAGTTCTAGTGTTTGATAGCACAGTAGGGTGACTATCATTAACAACAATATATTATATATTTCAAAATAGCTAGAAGAGAAGATTTGAAATGCTCCCAATACAAAGAAATGATAAACATTTCAGGGGTGATAGATATCCCAGATACTCTAACTTGATCATTACACATTGTATGCATGTATCCAAATAGCACTAAATATGTACAATGATTATGTATCCGTAAAAAAAGTTAAAAAGAGAGAGCGTAGGTGAGAGCTCTCTGCTTTTATCTAATGAGCTCCGGATTGCCTTCCATACTCCTGGACATGATACTAGGAAGTCTCAATCAAGGGCAAGATTATGCTTTCTGGAGAGAAATGGACTGGAAACTTGATACAATCTAAGTGATGTTAGTTGTGATAAGTGTTGCTGGTTTTACTTTTGGCTTCATACATAATGACTTATATTTTGTGGTGGTAATGAGTAAAAGTGAGTTGATGAAACTGCTTCTGTGCCCTGATAAGTGGCTGCGTTCTGATTGGTTCTCAGTTGGGAGTTGATTTTTCGACAGGAAGAGAATTAGCTTACCAATGTGAAACCACTAAAGGCAAAATCAAGAGAAGTTTACTTTACCTCCATCGCAGTCTTATTCCCATGTCCTCGCTTTTTTCTGTTCTCTTTATTCTCCTTCCTTTTCTCCCCGAACTCATGATTGCCTTTCTTTCAGCAACTCTCTCCAGGTTCTCATTGACACAGAAATTGTAAAGATTCAGAAAAGGCTATGAGGGGATATTTTTCCTCCTTGTTTCTGTAAATCTTATATTTGGATTGGAAATAGAAATTATATACCACCTTAGGGGATACTTCTTCAATTTTTCTGAAATTAAGAGACCCCATTTTTCTTTTCATAATGTGTTGAAGGAAATAGTTTTTGAAAAGTTGGGAATGGAAAGAGGTCAACTGAGAGGAGATTTTTACTGTGAGGTATCCTCTCCCTGGCATGAGATGAGTCCTTGGGAAGTGAAAAGATGGGGGCTGTCTTTGGAAAAACACCCATCCCTGCTCCCAGAGAGCTCTGGGCCCGCATTTTATGGAGAACAGCATCTGCTCTCACATTGAGCCTGGTTAAGCCTTTGAATTTTCCTTTGCATGTGTTCTCAATCACTGGTGGTGCTGAATCATGAGGCATATTGCCAGATGTGGGAATGAAATTTTTCTTTCTTTTTTTTTTTGACAGAGTCTCGCTCTGTCACCCAGGCTGGAGTGCAGTGGCACAATCTGGAATCATTGCAACCTCCGCCTTCTGGGTTGAAGTGATTCTCCTGCCTCAGCCTCCAAAGTAGCTGGGATTACAGGCATGTGCCACCACGCCTGACTAATTTTTTGTATTTTTAGTAGAGACAGGGTTTCGCCATGTTGGCCAGGCTGGTCTTGAACTTCTGACCTCAGGTGATCTGCCCGCCTTGGCCTCCCAAAGTGCTGGGATTATAGGCATGAGCCACTGCACCCGGCTGGGAATGGAATATTCTTAATGAGGAACTTGATAATGTCTGAAAAAGTAAGTTTTCAGGAAAAGCCACAGGCTTGAAGTGTATCATCTTTCCTTCATGGTTTGGCACATCATTACTTTCCTTTTCCATGTGTTAGTTAACAAATGACGTTTAGAAATATCCTCTTTCCCACTGTCCCCATGCCAAAGATCAGCCTTTCATATTTTTCCTTAATTGACAAGGAAATATTTGAGCATCTACGCTGATATTCTTTATTACTGTGGATGTGATTTGGGAAACAATTCTTGGAGGGCAACTCTGAGTCTGTGGTGAATAAAAAAGTGAGGATAAACGTCAATGAATATTGTTTCTGGTGTTCTCTGTGCAGCTGGAAAAATCAGGAGCAAGTTAGCTTAATTAGCTGAGCATCTTCCTCTTATTGAAAGGGCCGTGATGCTTATGATTGGAAAAAGCCGTTCTTATGTGGCATCCTTTTAGAAAAGACTGTGGTTTAACATCATTCTCAGTAAACTATCGCAAGGACAAAAAACCAAACACCGCATGTGCTCACTTATAGGTGGGAATTGAACAATGAGAACTCATGGACACAGGAAGGGGAACATCACACTCCGGGAACTGTTGTGGGGTTGGGGGAGGGGGGAGGGACAGCATTAGGAGATATACCTAATGCTAAATGATGAGTTAATGGGTGCAGGAAATCAACATGGCACATGGATACATATGTAACAAACCTGCACATTGTGCACATGTACCCTAAAACCTAAAGTATAATAATAAAAAAAAAAAAGAAAAGACTGTGGTTTAAATGGGCTTGTTTACAGGCCTCACTTTTGGGCTTACCTCCACCTCCAAGCCATCCACCATCA
Organism: Nomascus leucogenys; assembly: GCF_006542625.1. Classification (NCBI taxonomy): domain Eukaryota; kingdom Metazoa; phylum Chordata; class Mammalia; order Primates; family Hylobatidae; genus Nomascus; species Nomascus leucogenys. The sequence continues at coordinate 20,729,600 of NC_044401.1, read as the reverse complement.
TTAGCCACGTTTCTAAAATTAATTTATTAGAGGAACTGTTTGATTCATGAGACAAGTGGGTTTTGATTGAGGGTGGTTATGGGGTTTAGGAGGATCTGCTGGTTAGTTCCACTGAGACCCTGAACGGTATGAAGGGGAAGGCTAGTTAAGAAGCAGAAAGAGAAAAAAGGAAGCCTGTCTTCTCAAACTTTTTGTTGGAAGTCTGCTGAAAGATTCATTTTGCATCTGGGCCCCACAGGTTGCATAGCTGGTTCTGCCTCTATGCTTTCAGGTCGCTCAAGTGTAACAGGAGTGAGAAATTAGAATCAAGGGCCCATTTCATCACTTTTTTCCAAGTTTCTGTATCCACATGTGCACTGTATGAAACTGCTGTCCATACTCTTGTCTTAATTGATTTAATGTTTAATCTCCTTTAACAGAAGGTTTGCAGAGGTCTCTTTTCTTCTTCTAGTACAGCTTGCATACTTATTTAGAGTCTGTAGTTAAAAGGGTGATTCAGGTCTTGGCAATATGTGATATTTCTGTCCTTTGAAAAGAAGTCATTTTTAAAATCTTGGTTTACTTTGTTTTATGGTAACAAGACAATACACCTTCTTATTTATTTCATACGTGCACTCCATACTCATTCCAGCAGGCCTTATTTCTTAAGCAAGAGACAAGAAATGGCCTTATTGACTGGCAGGTACAAGTGCTGAAACTAGCACTAACGACTGTGAATATTCATTCCTGAGTCGTATTTGTGTTCAGACTCAGGTGAGAGGTGCAGACTGGAGTGTTCGTCTGTTCCCCTTGTGTGGGTTAAGATGAGTGTGAGATGGTTGGCTTGGCAGGTTGGCCCAGGTGAGAAAAGCAAAGCGATGGGTGCCCCTGTTCCCTGTGGGAGCCTTTACTTTTCCATGCTTACACACTGAACACCTAAGCTGGCTGGTCAAATAATCAAGAGGCAGACTTGGTAAAAATGTGAATAAATGAGTGTAGTTACTATATAGCCATTAAAGAAAAATCTGCTAATGGTGACTCAGTAGTGCCTCCCTGATTGTAAAGGACAATGTCTTCTGGTGAGCTGTGAGCATGTTCCATGGGTTGACAATCAGATTTGCATGGCTGATGACATTAATTGCAGGGTGCTATGTAAGGTTTCTGTAAGTTGGGTGGAGGTGGAGGCCACTGGCAATGAGTACAACGCCCGGGGGAAGCATGTGAGTGGGAGGAAGAAAAGAGTTTTCTGGAGCTGTTGCAATGTGTATGCTGGTGAAATTTACTTGAGCATTAAGCAGTATCTCCCAGGATTGTTAGCTACTTAGTGGCACATCTTCAGTACTCATGTTTTGTGGGGGACTTGAGCAGAGGTAAAAGTGTGGTAAGTTTTAATACTGTGTTTGCTTACTAGTTGCTTTTGACATGCATACAGGTGTGTGTGTGTGCGTGTGTGTGCATGTGTAAAACTGACTGTAAGATGTCAAGTTTCAGCCTATTGATTTTTTTATTCCAGAAACTTTTCAGCATTACCTAAGAAACAAAGGCTCAATTTTGGCTGCTTCATTCTTGTCCCTTCTGCCACAGTTCTAACGTGCTTGATCTACTGAGACCAAGGATGACCAATGACTCAGAAGGGAAAATGGGATTTAAACACCCAAAGGTTAGTTTGGCGTTTCTGCAGTAACCTTTGGTGTGATAATGTGAAAAGAGCAAGAACTTTTGATTCATAAAGACCTAGTTTGAATCTGACTGTACTGTGTATTTATGACATTGTGCAAGTAACTTATTGTGGGTTGTGGCTGATCAAGGCAAAGTTAATACTATCCTAATGCTGATGATTCTGTAGAAATTTTATTTCATTTTTTGTTGGGATCTAGCATTGTGGTTGGATAGGAAGAGTTGATGTTGAAGATATGTGCCTTAAATGCTTCTCTTGATTTCTGTAGCATTTTCTTCCTCTGGGACCTTCAGGAACCTGGCAGCTGAAGCGTTAGGTCTACCAGGCACTCTTTTTATCCATCCTTCCCATCCATCCATTTATCCACTCAACACTTAGGTACTGAACCGCTTACTATATGCCAGGCACAGTTCTAACAGCTAAGGATTAAGCAGTGAAGAAAAATAGAAAAAAAATCCTGTATACATGGAGCTTTCATTCTAGTGAGGGAGGAATGCAATAAAGAAAACAAGTCAGTAATTATGGGTGTATTAAAAGGGAATGTGTCACAGGGAAAACCAAGCAGGAAGAGAGGGTAGGGTATTGAGGCAATTTTAAATAAGGTGATGAGAGCAGGTCTCATTGAGAAAGAGCTCCCCTGCAGAGCTCTGAACACAATTTGCAGACAGTGCCTTCTTGTTATTACCAACCAGCAGTACTTGTTGCCTTGTCTTCCTCTTGTTTATTCACTGAGACCTCACCATTTTTGTTCCATGAAAAAAATAATTGTTTGAGAGCACAGAATATGACTTTTGGGTTTTCCTTTAGGGCTATGTTAAGATGCTAGTAGATGCTAGTTAAAGGATACCTTGGTGGGGCCCTCTTTTCTGCCCTTGCTGGGTTCTGGAAATGATACCTTCTGCTCTATTATCCATGTGGCCTTATGCATTGGGTACCTACCTGCAGAGCTTTTTTTAAATAACCTCTCTAGCCCCTCTTGTACGCTCCACACAAACCTCTGACTATGCAGCTAAGTATGGTCCCTTGTAGGGCTGGGCCTCTGCTTCTAGTCTTTTCCCTGCTTTCCTGGAGCAGGCAGGCACAGGTTGCCAACCTAACTTATGCTTTTGGACAACAGCAACTTCTGCCTTCACCATTTCCTGACCCAACATAGTGAAAGGAGAGTGTCTCATCACCAAGAAAAGCCTCTCACTTTCTCTGTCTTGGTCCAGGAGGTAGGAGAAGAAAGAGGAGCAAATAAGTCAATCACATCATGGTGTCACAGCCAGGCTGGGACCTGGAAGCAATCTTTGCAGTATGAGGATGGGATCCACATCAAGAAGACACCCAGTCTTCTTTGGCCCATGATGGATCACGAGTCAGTGAATGTTTCATTAGCTTTCATGAAGGGGGATATCTGCTTTCTGGTAATTTTCAAAATGTTAAAGAACCCCTTTCGAAGCTAGAAGGAAAGTTTAGTGTGTGAAGCTCTGTGAAGGCCATGGATGCCTTTTAATTTGGGATTTAGTAGAGCTTAAATTCCCTCTGATACTTCCTAAGTTCCCCAAAGGCAATGTGAATGGATGGGGTCTGGGCAACGTCTGCACCTCCAGCTGAGATGGGATATGGTAGGGTTTAGCTTTCATTTCCCCTTTCTTTCTTTCTTTCTTTCTTTTTTTGAGACCGAGTTTCCAGTTGACCAGGCTGGAGTGCAGTGGTGCAATCTTGGCTCACCACAACCTCTGCCTCCTGGGTTCAAGTGATTCTCCTGCCTCAGCTCCCAGGTAGCTGGGATTACAGGCATGTACCACCATGCCTGGCTAATTTTGTATTTTTAGTAGAGATGGGGTTTCTCCATGTTGGTCAGGCTGGTCTCGAATTCCTGACTTCAGGTGATCTGCCCGCCTCGGCCTTCCAAAATGCTGGGATTACAGGTGTGAGCCACCATGCCCAGCCTCATTTCCCCTTTCTGATATGGATCTCAGAGGTGGCTTCTCATTGGCTAGGAATATGACATTGCCACACCAGCTGCAGCACGTACGCACACACCCTGGGGCTGTCCATCCCACATCATTCTGTGCCAGTTGTGTTGGCCTTTTTCTGCCCACTGAGGATCTAGAGAGACAGTGATGTCAGCCAGAGCTGCTGTGGCAGGTGGGGCTGTCCTGACGTCTGATCAAGCAGCCAGAGCCTCCTTGCCACATTCAGCTCCTGCCCACATCCTCTAGGCTGGCCCCAGTACAGCTCTGGGCCAGTTTCCATGACTGTGAAGTATATTTCTGCCCAGCTTAGTAGTAATGAGGAGTATTTGTTTTTATACGTTTGCTTGTTGTTTCAGATGGTAAGAATTCTGTAGAAGCCAGGCTTTCCTAACATCCCAAGTCCTTCTTAGGCAGCATTATGGTACTCCAGTTATACACCTGCCCAGCTCTGTCCAATACTGAGTTCCAATCTATACTTGAAAAGACAAAGATAAACAGTAACAGGAGAGTAACTGTTGGGCGTGGGGGTAGTGGGCCCAGCTACACTGACAATAACAATCCCTTCCTCACCCCTCCTTGGTTGTCTGTGAAGCTACTCTAAGGAGTAATTCTTCCCTTGACCATACCCTGTTGGGAAGCGAGGTGTTGAGGTGCCAGGCAGTGGTTTGGGGGCTGACTCTGGCCCTTGACCTGTGTGTCACAGCTGTGTGGGAAATGCAGTATCACTCCCTTGATTTGTTTGTTTTTCTGGATTGCACCTTTGTTGACAGTCTGGCACTTACTCTTGTGCATTTTGTTATTTATTTTCAATGGTGCAAGGCCCCAGTGTTCCATCCTCCTTCTGAATTCACAGAAACATCCACGCAAATAGACTGGCCTTGGCTTGGACTCACATTTGAGAGACTTCAATCTCCTTGGCCTGTCAAAATGAAGTTCTTCTTAAAAGTTCTAACTCTCTGGTGCTGGCCTATAGTCTAATCAATGCTTCCCAACCTTTTTCATGTCACAGTATAAATGGACATGACATGATATATGTAGATGGGAGGGCTCATTCCTAGGCAGTAGGCCATCGGGGTCTGGCTACTATAGTCCTTGACCCCTCACCGTCACCTGGCTGTTCCTGGGGCTTAGGGGATTTGTGTTTCCCTCTAGCACACCTGTTCCCACTGGGGGCACACAGGTATGCTACAGCTAAGGTTAGAAGTTCTGGCCCAAGACCTAGCATAGACCACAATCTCAAGGTGCAACAAAGTGTCTCGTCCATAGACATCTTTGAAGATGATCCTAGAGGGTGGACGTACTTTCCCAGGATGTTGTAAGTTTGGGAGAACTAAGGTTCTGTGGTTGCGCCCATTGCTTGGTGCAGTCTGCCACCACCTGTCCTTCTAGAAGGAAGGGTTAGAAGGATGCCAACACTGCATGTCCCCTGTCCCCTCCAGGCCAGCATGACCAGGATCCTTGGCTCTGTGGCCAAACTCTAATGCTTAGCACTGCTTCTTCCATCCTACCATATTCTGGGGTTATTTCACATGACTTCCACAGGTTCCTGACCTCCCAGCTTTGCTACATCTTCTGCATCGCTTAGAACATCACTTCTTATGCAATGGTTGCAGGGGTCATAGACATTCTGCTGATGTTGTCTGTTTGTGTTGCCGTGAACCACACCTGGATAACTGGTCTGGCTGGAATTCAGCTACTGCAAGAGTACATACTAGTCCTCTTTTAACCCTTATGACTGTGTGGTACCAGGTGGTGGTTCTTACATTTAAATAGAGCTATGGGCTCATCCATCCATTCATTCATTTATTTACTCATTTAACAACCCTATTCAATAAATTCTGGGTACGGGGAATATAAAGATTAAAGTCATAGTCTCTGCCTTTCAGGAGCTCACAGCGCAGTGAGTGAGATCCAAGAAGTAAACAATGATGATATGCATGAGAAATTCCATTGGGTTCTGTGGGAACACAGAAGAGGGGGAAGATTCTTGCATTTGGAGAGTGGTCAGAGGAGGTTCCCTGGCTGAGATGAGATAACTTTTAGCTTGAATCTTTTTTCCTCTTCCTCCCCCTCCTCCCTTCCCCTCCTCCTTCTCTTCTTCCTTCTCTTCCTCCTTTCTCCTCCTTCTCCTTCTCCTCCTCCTTTCTCCTCTTTCTCCTCCTTCTCCTCCTCCTTTCTCTTCCTCCTCCTGCTCCTCCTCCTTTCTCTTCCTTCTCCTCCTTCTTCTCCTTCTCCTCCTCCTCCTCCTCCTCCTCCTTCTTCTTTTTCTTTCTTCTCTTTCTCCTTCTTATTCCTTTTTGAACAGAGTTATCTGGGAAGTGTGCTAATTGAATGAAGGAAGGGAACTGCATAAAGCTAGAGAGTGGAACTTCAAGTGCCACCATTTTGTTTGGTCATAGTAGAATTCTAATGGGCAACAGCAGCTAATGAAATAAGGATCACTTAAGGAGGGAGAGGAGACTTCTACATTAGCCTGCAATGGTCAGATCATACTTTTGGAAGGAGAATGTCTGTGGGATTCACTCATAGAAACCCTGGAAAGTTTCCATTGGAGGAGAAAGAAATCTAGATGGCAAGCTGGCTTGAAGAGACTTGTTATGTGTGGCTTCTGTGAGTGCGAGAGGGTGGTGGGGGAGACTGCCTTCTCTATCCTGCTTCTTTCATTCAAAAGGCAGCATGATCTTGGGCAAGTGACATGACATCTCCAAACCAGTGTCCTCATTTATAAAGGTGGTTCTCATAATACCTCTCTCACCAGGGTTGATATATAATTAAATGACATAATTTATTGTTGTATGAAAGAATCTAACATAGTAACTACGCAACAGATGTTAATTTCTTTTTCCTTCCAATCTATCTTTTTTCTCTTCCTTTTTTCCTTCTCTTTTCCCTTTCCTCTGCCTTCATACATCAGCTCTTTATTAGGTAAGTAATGTTTGTCAGGCATCCTGCAAGTTTTGCATTGTCCAACATGGTATGAGCCACATGTGGCTATCGAACAATTGAAATGTAGCTAGTCCCAATTGAGATGTGTTGTAAGTGTGAAATACACACAGAAGTTGGGGTAGTTAACACTCCGCCTTGTCCCCACGCCATTTCCAGGGCATGCTTTCCTATGGGCAGGAGACTAGAGGCTTTTTGAGTCTGTGGAGGCTTTTCCTATAAAAAGCCAGTCTTTGATGTGTTTCTGAGGTGGTCTTCAATTGCTGACCAGTAAGCTTGCCTTCCTTCCTGCAATGACATTTTTATAAATGTCAGTCTTGCTTTTAAATTCCTAGTATGTGGTCTTAATTTCCACACAAGTCTGGAAATGTTGACTTGGTACAAAAAGAAAAAAAGGCCAGGCATGGTGGCTCACACCTGTAATCCCAGCACTTTGGGAGGCAGAAGCAGGAGGATTGCTGTGGCCAGGAGTTGGAGACAAGTCTGGGCAACATAGTGAGACCTTGTCTTTAAAAAAATAAAAAAATTAGCTGGGCGTGGTGATGTGTGCCTGTAGTCCTAGCTATTTGGGAGACTGAGGCAGGAGGATAACTTGAGTCCAGGAGTTTGAGACTGTAGTGAGCTATGACTGAGCCACTGCACTCCAACCTGGGCAAAAAAGCAAGACCCTGTCTCTAAAAAAAAAAAGAAAAAGAGAAAAAAATGGAATGCCAACTATCTCATTAATAATTTTTTTCTATTGAGCACATATTTAAATGACAACATTTTGGATATATTTGGCTAAATAAAATATATTATTAAGCTTAATTTCACTGGTTTCTTTTTACTTTTAAAAATGTGGCTACTGAAAAATTAAAATTAAATATGTGTCTTGCACTGTGTTTCTGTTGGGCAGCACTTTGTGGAGCTTATGTCTGATGGGGGGAAGGTAGAAAAGCAACAACAGCAACAGAAAGATATTTTAAAAATAAATGTAAAAAAAAAACAAATACAAAATTACACATTGTGATGCATAGTGTGAGGACAAGTTTCTATGGAAAGGAAAAATGAGAAGACCTAACTTCATTCAGCTGGCCCATGGAAGGCCTCTCTGAGGAAGACACATTTGTGCTGTGCCTTGAGGGAGGCTCTTGCTACACGGAGTTTCCAGCCAAAAGTGGAGACAGAGCATTCCAGGTAGAGGAAACAGCCTGCGGGGGAGTATTTCTTGAGACTCCCAAACACTTGTGGTCAGCAATGGGGAGTAACAGACCCATGAAGGGTCCCCTGACTTTTCAGAGCTTGTGGTATAGGGAGACAGGCAGGACAGGCATGTACTCTAGGCTGCAAGGATGTGACAAGTAGTACTGGCTCTGGAAGCACTTTTCCTTCCTTTCTTCTCTCTGCCTCAGAAGCATCACTGACCACAGTCCTGGCCTTGGAGGTCCCGGGGCTGGTCTGTTCTTCCTTCATGGTGGGTAGTGAATAACACTCACATTTGTCCCTTGATTCCCTGTTCTCTCTCCTGGCTCTGACTCAGACTCACCATCTGGGAAATGAGCGTCTGCAGCAGCCACTTAACTAGTTTCCTTGCCTCCAGCCTCTTTCTCCCTTTCATATACTCTCTGTGACGCTGCCAAGTTAATCTTCTTGAAATACCATTTAGCCCATGTAACTTCCCTGATAGCACCCTGCTCCTGGCAGAGGAGCAGTGTGCTGTTAGCTTCTGTATGTCTCTCACTTTTCACCTTTACCTTTTCCTTCTATGGGCAATGACACCGTTTGCAGAGAAGCATGTTCTACTGCCAGGCTCTTTAGCTTGAGGAGCTCTTAAAGTCTCATCTTCAGCCATCTTCCCATATTTTTACTCTAGCCTTGCATTTTCTTCTGGGCCAGGCATACTTGAGTCATCATTCTTTAAATGCTAAGGGCCACTACCTCCCAGGGAAGAAAGAATATTAACAAGAGCTCAGGTTCTGGCGTCCATCAAACTAGCTTCAAATCCCAGCTCTGCCATTAAACTAGCTGTGGGAAGCTTTTCAAGAGTCATTTATCTTTGCTAAGCCTTAGTTTTCTCATCAGTTGACACCACGAGGCTAAAAGTAATTTGTACCCCTTGGGGTTGGGTTCTTTAGATAGTACGGCAGATAGACTTCAGGCAAGTTAGCCATAAAGAACTTTGTTATTTTAGATGAAAAAAATTATCTGCCAAAAAAAATTCTAGATTTTCTTTTCTCTTTCGAAATCCATTAGTTTTAGATTGCAACAGACCGGTCACAACTCCAACAAATTAAGGTACAAAGAACAGACTGTTTTAGAGTCCCCTAAGTAATTAAGCAAGGTCCTTTGCGAATTAGGAAGCTTTAAGTGGAAGGAAGAATCTAGTTCAAGGTTGGCTTTTATATTTGCAGTCACAGGCACAAAGTGAGTCCATGTGGCTATCATCATGTTTCTGAATTTTTTGGATGAAGACATAAAAATCTCATATCCTCTATGTATGTCAGTATTTTAAAATAGGTATTTAAAATACATAAATGTAATTTAAAATTGTAATATATATGCTTTTTAGGACACCACCTACATCAGGAATGACTGAGCAAGAGATCGTCTTTCTTTTTATTGATCTCTTTGGAAGATGTAGTGTGTAGCAGTTAGTCAACAGGAGAGGACTATGACACCTGGTCCAGAGTTAGTGCACCATAGATATTTGTAAAGTGAGAATAAATGAGGGTCAATAAAAAAGTATTTCAAAAACTCCTTTATGGTGACTGAAATGTCTATAGATTACTGCAGTATTTGATGACAAGAAAAGAAACAAAACTCCAACAAGAATTCAAATGTCTTGTACACTATATTTTAAAAATCTGTTCAAAGGAACAAGGTGAATATAGTGCCATCATTCTCAGCTACCCTCATGATAGTCCTTCTTACTTTGGGCCCAAGACTTTGGCCTTTTTTTCTATTTGCTCAGAACCAGCAAAAAACTAATGATTCAGTGACTGTGGTTACAGAATGCTGGGAATGGTGACGAGGTTGGGAGAAACATTGGAAATTGTCCTTGACCAAGGGTTCCAACCTTATGAAATATGAAATAGACCTATTTTTAACATCTGAAGATTTACAGATCTCTCTCCATCCTGTCCTGCAATTTTATTGTGGGTGTTTTAGTATCTGTTGATGGAGAAGAAAGATATACCAGTTCATAATGACCTCTTGCAATGCAACTTTGGCCAAGGAATCTTCAGTTCACTTGATGGAACCACCGACATTTTAGACCAAATTTCTAATTGTATTAATGAGGCACAGGACCACTTTTGGTTTAGGAATAGCCTGGGTATAATTCAGAAAAGCATAGGATGTTCAAATAGAGATTTGAAAATATCTGGAAGTCACAACCAAGACAACTCAGGACACCAGATAAGATTGGTGTTGCTTGAGAAATCTTCACCCTGGGCTGTTGCAATGTTCATTACCCAATGGAAATCCCTTCACGGATCACCACATAAAATGCAGAATGCTTAGTGAAATTTGAATTTTGAATAAACAACACATGCACTATATGGAACATACTTGTGCTCAAAAACGACCTGTTGTTTACGTGAAATTTAAATTTCACTGGGTGTTCTGCACTTTTGTTGTTGCTAAGTGTGGTCACTCTACCTTCAGATGTCCACAGTGGTGCCAAGGGTTGAAGGAAAGGAACTAAAAACATGGGTTGTATTCCAGCATGACTGTCAACATAGATTACTGATGCATTTTCTGGGAACCTTTCACATCTCTAATGCTGTAAGGCTCTATATTTGGTTTTCTCAGGGATCCTTGCTCTCCCTCAGGGGTGTGCAACTCAACTTGGGCAGTGGCAGGCCAGGAGGAAGTTGTTGATTTATTCTCTTGGTTCATTTTCATTTACTTTGAGGTTTTGTCATGAATTTGTATACCTGACCTTCTGTGAAGTGAGGGCAGAATCGAAGGTGGGGATTTCTTGGGGTTGAAGTAATGACTTTAAGAGTGAAATCAAGGGACAGAGGAGGAGGCAGGATGGAAGGAGACTTCAACTCACTTGGACCCCTTGTTTTTTTCTGTACAGGAGTCAGAACATTTTCCATGAAGCATGGCAGACTAGAAACTCTCCACCTTTTCTTGTCTAAATTTGAATTTAAAGGAGATTGGAATTTAGATGCTCTGCTCTGTCTCTCTCTTTTTTTTAAACGCAGTTTCCTTCTCCCTCTATAAGCTAAGTTTGAAAGAAAAGCTGGCATTGTACTGTTTTTTAAATCATTTATTTAATTTATAAATGAAGTATCCTAGGATTTTAAATTCTGATTGTAGAATCAATGAATTTATTCCAAAAGCATGCAGAACACTATGACAAAGCCAAAGAAACAGCTTATTTTAATGAACATTCACATTAAAATTCTGTTTCCATAAGGGCAGAGCATTGTAAAAAAATGACTTTCATATGAGGCCTTAAGGGTCAGATAGTTTTTGTTTTATAGGAGATTGGAAAGAAAGCACTACAAATGAAGCTCCTGTTTGTTGGATGGGCTTTTGTCTCCTACCAAGGACAAGAATTTTGAAGGTTCATTTTATAAAGTTGTATGGTGGTGAATGCCATTGTTTCCACACAAACACTCCTTTCCCCCATAAGACCTCAAATGTTTGGTTGTTCAGGGGGATTTAAAATCAGAGAACATGAAGAAATTAAAAATGAAGCAATTAGTTGTAGGCTTTAACAATTAACAGAAAAAAACCAGGGGCTAGAAGGCAGTAGCATATGAGTTTGAGAAACACTGCTTTACCTCATTCTTTCTTTCACTGGGCATTAGCTAGTCCCACACTCAGCATAGCCTTGATTCAGTCATTTAACATTTTAAAGTGCAAGCTTGGTGCTTGAATAAATAAGGAGCTCCTGGGTAGCGGGAAGAGATGGAGACTCAAAGAGGTCATCTCAGCATAGCGTGGGAGGCCATGCTGCAGCGAGGGGATGTGCAAGCGCTGTGGGGGCATAGTGGGAACAGCCTAAATCAGACTGGAAGTTCAAGATCAAGAGAAGAATCACCTCCAAGACCAGACCTTTTGGTCGTAACTGCTCCCTTGTGAGTCTTGGAGTCAAAACCTCAGATTTCTCAGGCCAGCCTTTATTTTTACTTTTATTTTTGTGACAGCGTCTCACTCTGTCACCCAGGATGGAGTGCAGTGGAGTGATCTCAGCTCATTGCAACCTTTGCCTCCCAGGCTCAAGCGATTCTCCCACCTCAGCCTCCTGAGTAGCTGGGACTACAGGCACATGCCATTATGCCTACCTTTTGTATTTTTTTATACATATGGGGTTTCATTATGCTGCCCAGGCTGGTTTCGAACTCCTGGGCTCAAGTGATCCACATGCCTCAGCCTCCCAAAGTGCTGGGGGTTATGGGCGTGAGCCACCATACTAGGCCAACCTTGATTTCTGATATTTTGTTCTATCAGAACAACGTGTCTACGGTACAGACCCTGTACAGAAAGACCGTGTCCCTGCCCCTTGGCTCTTACATCTCTTTTTGTCCTTCCCAACTTTTTAAATGGAAAATTTCAAGTATATATAAAAATAGAATAGTATAACATACCGATTATCCAGTTTCAACAATTACTAACTCATGCCAACTTTGTTTTATCTATTCTTCCATCCATTTCTCCCGCCCCCCAGGTAATATTTATATAAGTTTGGGCTCTCTAGAGAGACATAACCAAAAGGTTGTGTGCGGGATGTGGAGAGGGAGATTTAGGAATTGGCTCACACAATTTTCAGGGGTTGGCAAATCTGAAATCTGCTGGCCTGGAGGTGGGGGCGCAGGGGGTAGCTGATATTGCAATCTCAAAACCAAAGGCAGTTTCGAGGGAGAATTCATTCATCCTAGAGAAGACCTCAGTCTTTTAAAACCCTCAACTGATTGAATGACTCCTGCCCCTCCAGCCTCCATTCACCAGTATAGAGGGTAATCTGCTTTACTCAAAGTCTACTGATTTAAATGTTAATAATGTCTAAAAATATATTCACTGTAACATCTAGACTGGTCTTTGACCATAAACTGAGTTGTTTTCACCAAATTGACACATAAAATTAACCATCACAATTTTGAAGCTAATCCAACTCATCACATTATTTGATCCATAATATTTTAGTATATATCTTTACAAAATAAAGATTCTTTAAAAAATATATATGCAATACTATTAGGACCCATATGAAATTAAACATCCTGAATTATTTTTGTTTGAATTAGGATCCAGATAAAGCGCATACATTGCAATTACAGATATGACTCAAGTCTCTTTTGATCTGTGGATTTGTTCTTTATCTCTTTTTTGTTTTTCCTTAAGTTCATCTGTTGCAGAAATGGTTTTGTCCTGTAGAATTTTGCATCATCTGGATTTTACTGATTGCGTTCCCATGATATAATTTAAATGTTCCTTTGTCCCTGTATGTCCCATAAATTAGTAATTATATAAAAAGTTTGCGTCACACCCAGGCTGTTTTTTTCTGCAAAAATACATTGAGTGTATCTTGTTGGGTTGTCTCTCTTTCAGATGTCAGCAGCCTTTGATTAACATTGTTTGACTCTATTAATTTATTAGGGTATGTAAAATTCTGAATTTGATCATTTCTTCTTGCATTTATTTGTTGAAATATTTCTGTAAAGAGTAATTTGCCCTCATTAATTATTTCATGATAGTTTTTCCTAATTATTTATCTCAGCATTTCCCAAATTGGGATTGATAAACTCCTGGAAATTTGCTGACATGTTCTTGTGTGTGTGTCTGCGTGAGTGTGTGTGTGTATGTGTGTGTGTGCATGGTCTGCAAGCTTTCTATTATAATAATATAACAGCATTTTTATCTCAATAATGATTGAGAAACATTATAAGTATATCTGGATCACCTAGATGATCATCTATTGAAGTTAAATCAATGAACTCAGGGCTGGAGTTTGCATTTGTATTTAGGATCATGAGGGTAGCAAGCAGCACTGCTTTCATTATCAAGGGTTAAGGAAGAAAGAAGACGGGCTTAATATGCCAAGTCACTTTTCAGTGGCTATTAGCTTGAATAGAGAATCAACTAGAGCAATTGAATTGCTATCATGATGGTAGTAAGCAGCACTGCTTTAATTATCAAGGGTTAAGGAAGAGAGAAGATGGGCTTAATATGCCAAATAACTTTTCAGTAGTTATTAGCTTGAATAGAGAATTGAATAGAGATTTACGCCCCAGTTTGGGGCATACAGTAATTACATATTTTGTACCAAAAAGATGATACTTTGTAGCTGTCAGTACCATAATGATGCTGGTGGTTTATTTTAGCAAAAATCATTTTTTGTTATATTTGAGATGCATTCATGTATTTGATTTTTGCTGGGTTTGTAGTTTTGCTTAATTTGTAAATTTGTTTCATTTTTACAGTTGTCCATGTAAATATTTCTACTATTTGAGAAAGTTTATAATAGAAGTGATTTGGGCCAAAATACTGGCTCTGAAAGAATAATTTTTTTCCTTTTTAGAAGATCTTCACATTACTCAAGTTTGAGAAGTGCTGCTTTATCCCATTCTTGCTTTCACAGGACTATTAGCAAGTCTCACATTTAGCGTAATTTGTCCTGTAAAGGAGTGATCTCTGCTCAGAGTACTTGGAGTCAAATGGTGTGTGCCTAGAGATCAACACCCTGGAACACTCAGAGAAAAAAAGCTGTATTTATGAAAGGGTATTTTGGTGCCTTCTGCCCTCCCCGACATCATCTCAAACCAGAGAACAGAAGCACTTGGCTCCTTCTACATCTTTTGCTCGTTCCTTGTAAGGCCTGATAACTGGAGAGTCTTAGGCCGTACCTCCACATTACTAAAACAACTTTTTGGAAAGATAAAAACCAGAACAAAAGTCATCTACAGCAGGCTTTTCATTAAAGTACTTACATTAAAGTACTTAATACTTTTTTACATTAAAGTACTTAATACTTAGTATTTTACATTTTACATTAAAGTACTTAAGGGATCTTTTAAAAATGCAGATTCTGAGCTCTGACTCTCTCAGGTGATGCGGCTGGCCCATATGCTATTCATTGATTAACCTGAGTCTAAACAACCAACTGCTTTGTCTTTATGCCACGATCATTTTATTTTCCTAGGATAATACATAGAAAGCTGTCAGTACAGTATTTGATACAGAGCCAGCATTTGATAATTGTTCATTGTTCTTGTTATGGTTGTTATGGTGAGTTTTTGAGGCATGGAGATGAGTGGAAATGATGAAAGAGAAGATGGGAGTTTAGAGATTGACAGGCCTGAATGAAGATCCCAGCTTTGCCATTTATAAGCTGTTTGACCTGGGCAAGTTTTTCAGCCTTTCTAAGTCTCTCTCTTGTCAAATGTTAAATGGGGAGAAAAATAGTACCTCATGGAATCAAGAGGATGCTATGCAGCTCCTAGAGAGATGGGTATTTGATAAATGACATTTTTCTTCCTTTCTTCCTTTTTGGACATAGACTTGGGGCTCAGTCTTGGTTCTGTGACAACATTATTGTGAGTTGCATTATAATCCCTATGAAATGCAGCTCTTTCTCATTATCTTTAAAGTGGGGATAATAATTATTATGATTAAATTAATGGGTGCATGTAAAATGTCTTGGTACATAATAGGAGGCCAGTTATTACTGGCCTCTCTCTCCCCTCCCTTCCTTCACTTAGTGATGCAGCTGGCGAGGTCAACCAAGCTTAGGCACAGCTTTAAGATAGGGGACCCATGGTTTCAATTTCAGTTAACTAGAATAATCTGGAGATCTTACAAAAGAAAAAAAAGATTCCCAGGCCTCACCCCAAGAGACTCTGATTTAATAGGTTCTGGGTTGGGGATCAGATACCATCCACATTTTTTATGGTTCTCCCAGGTGTTTTGCATAGGCATCCAGGCTGAGAATCACGGCTCTAGTAGACAGCTAAGCCTTGATCACTATCAGATGGCTCTTAGCATTCCTCACGTCTGCACAGCACAGCACACCACACCACACCTTTTCCACCCCCAGCTCCTGCCTTTCTGATTGTTTCTTCCTACACACTCCCGTTTTTGTGCACTCCCATGAGGAGGCTGCAACTTTGCCCTTCCCTTGGCACACTGGGGATAGCACTTCTGGAACCCATCACAACCAGGCAGGGCAGGGGAGCCTGAGCTCAGCATGCCTCCCAGCCCCACCCTTCACACTGAGACACACAGAAATCCCTTTGGGTTCCTGCCTGAGGAAGAAGAAGACACCCCTGTGGACAGCTTTGAGGCATTTGAAGGAGAAACAAACCTATGACATGAGGCAGTGCCTACTGTGTGGCAAGAACTTTACTTGTATTATATCTGCTTATCCTCAGCTTTATAAGGTAGTTTTATTGATATTGTCATTCTCATTTTATAGAAGGAATTGAGGCAAAGTTAAATAAGATGGCCCAGGTCAAGCTCACAGTGGTCTCTGTATTAGAGTAGTCTGATTCTAGAATGTGGGGTCTTAAAAAAATGATGCCTGGGTCCACTCAGACTGATTGTAGGAGAGTCTCTAGGGATTGGGCCCTATATACTGGTATTTTTTATGAGCTGTTCAAGCCAAATGTGAGACCTGGACGACACTTTGCTCTTCTGTCTCCCAGGCTGACTTGGAACCTGAGTCTATAGAGATTCCTTTTATTCCTGTTCTCTTCTTCCCCTCTTCTGTTGGCGATTTAAAAATTTTTTTGTTTTCATGCTTGTTAGAGATCCTCGGTCTGACTGTCATTCCTAAGAGGGTTGTGATAAGCTGAATAATGGCCTTCAGAGATGTCCATATTTTATTTTCTGGAAACAGAGAATGTGTTACCTGGCGCAGTCAAAAGGATTTCGCAGACATGATTAAAGTTCAGGATTTGGGGCTGGGGAGATTACCCTGGATTATTCGGGTAGGCCCATTGGTTCTCATAAGGAGGGAGGCAGGAGGATTGGACTCAGAAGAAGGAGATGTGGCAACAGGAGAAGGGGTCAGAGTCAGTGAGAGAGATTTGAAGATGCCATGCTGCTGGCTTTGAAGATGGAGGAAGAGGCCCGGAACCCAGGAACACAGGAGGCATCTAGAAGCTGGAAAAGGCAAGGAAAGGGATTCTCCCCTGCAGCCCCGAGAGGGAACGTGGCCCTGCCAGCACCTTGATTCTCCGTCTGTGAGACCCATTTCAGACTTCTGACCTCTAGAACTGTAAGATAATAAACTTGAGTTGTAATTAGTGGTAATTTGTTAGACCAGCAGTGGGAAATTAAACCAGGAGTATTTGGTGCTGTAGAAAGTGCACTGTCCTCCAGCACCCCAGAGAACTGGATTCCATTTCTGCACTCTACCATTCACTGGCTGTGAATAATTCTGGCAAGCCACCAAATGTCTTTAAGATAAGCTGTTTCTTCTGGGAATTAGAGCCAAGAAACCAGATGTCCTTGAGGGCAGGACTGGGCTGATGACCTCACACACCTCACAGATGCACTCCCTGCCATAGCCTTGATTCTTCTGCTCTGCTCAGCTCAGCTCTGCACTTCCCAATAGGAACCACCGTTCTCGACCCCTCGAACTGAGCCTGAGCTCTCTATCACATTGTCCTGGGTTATTTTATCACTGGCTGAAATTATTTTGTGTGTTAACTTGTCACAGGCACTTGCTAAAATCAGGAGGCACTATTTCCTTGGCTGGGCCTCTTTTTTTTTGAGATGGAGTCTCACTCTGTCACCCAGGCTGGAGTACAGTGGTGCAATCTCAGTTCACTACAACGTCCGCTTCCCGGGTTCAAAGGATTCTCCTGCCTCAGCCTTCCGAGTAGCTGGTATTACAGGTACCACGCCTGGCTAATTTTTGTATTTTTAGTAGAGACGGGGTTTCACCATGTTGGCCAGGCTGATTTTGAATGGCTGGGCCTATTTTTTTAAGAAATTAATTAAAAATTAACAATGAACTATAAATTTCCCAACACCAAGAGACTGAGAGACCAGAGTTATTCTGTTGGCTTTTCCCTTCTAATCCAATCAAAATTGTACAATGTTTTGATATCACCTCACTGGCTTCAGACTCTGCTTATGAGATTTATTTGTTTTTCACAAACTTCTCCCTGCCCTACTTCCAGTATTTGAGGGTGGACTTGGGGCATTATGTCTAATTGGCCAGCTCTTTCAAAAAGGGGAGATATTCTAGACCTTTGTATGACTGTACCTGGTGCAAATATAATTGGTAGTGATGACATCCAATCATAAGTCCTTGGCCTCATATATGCATATTTAACACTGAGTCTCTTTATCCTTAGTAGTAATATTAAACCACAAACTTGAATGCCTTTTGCGTGAAAGTTTTCTCATGGGAATTGTGCAAACTTCATTTTTTCCAAATGATGTTCTGTTTGTTCTATTAGTTGCTGTACCTAATCTTTTGAAAAAAGTGGACTTGATCTTGGTTGTACTTACTTTGATAAAACAGTTAACAGCTAAGTTTGTTACATTCTTTTTTCCTAAGAGAAAAGGGGAAAAAAAAGTCTTGACGTTAAGGGGATTTGATCAAGGGTCTCCCAGACCAATGTTTCTTAACTAGTGACACGAGTGTGAATTTGCCCCCCTGGGGACATTTATCAATATCCATAGATATTTTTGGTTGTCACATCTAGGGGGTAGGTACTGCCAGCATCTCGTAGGTAGAAGCCAAGGATGCTACTCAACATCCTACAATGCACAGAACCCCTCACCCTGCCCCTGCACCAAAGAAAGAAAGAATTACCTGATCTTAGATGTCAATAGTGCCATTGTTGAGAAATTCCATCCTGGATCAGTGTTTCTCAAACTTTAACGTGCATATGAGTCACTTGGGGATCTGGTTAAAAAAGATTCTGATTTGGTGGGTCTAGGTGGCCCATGAGAGTCTGTATTTTCAACCAGCTCCCACTTGGTGCAGCCACTGCTGGTGTGAGCGCCACACTTTTAGTTTAAATGTCCTAGAATTCTTGTTTCTTATCTGTCTTCTTACACTAAAAGATAAGTTCCATGAGAGCAAAGACCTTGTCTATGTCCTGTCCCCAATGGCTAGAACTGTAACTGGCATATCATAGTTGTTTAATAAATATTTGTTGAAAGCATGAGTGGATCCACGGAGGAATTAAGAAATGAATAAATAAGCAGACAGGCAGGAGCACTGCGTATTCCCACACATACCTCTGAAGAACCTTAGAGGCACTTATTCTAAAAAAAAAAAACTGAATTTCCTCTCAACAAAGCCAGAAATTTGCCAAAAGCTTTGCCCAGGGCATGACAGTCTTCCTCAGGTTAAAAATGGTCTCCTTTCTCTGATGTCTCACACTGTCCCTTCCGATGCAGGTCCACTGGATAGATGGTTGGGCTGATAATAGTGGGAAAAACCCGAGGCCCAAACCCTGGCCCCACACCCCAGCCTGTCGCAAGGTGAAAGGCCTAGATTCCATCATATTTGTTGGTATTTTGGCAGTAGGGGGAAGGAGGAAGTAGGGGTTTTTTCTGAGACGGAGTTTTGCTGTTGTCGCCCAGGCCGGAGTGCAATGGCACGATCTTGGCTCACTACAACTTCCGCCTCCCAGGTTCAAGTGATTCTTTTGCCTCAGCCTCCTGAATAGCTGGGATTACGGGCACCCCACAACCACTCCTGGCTGATTTTTGTATTTTTAGTAGAGACTGGGTTTCACCATGTTGGCTAGGTTGGTCTCAAACTCCTGACCTCCGGTGATCCATCCACCTTGGCCTCCCAAAGTGCTGGGAGTACAGGCATGAGCCATCACGCCTGGCCAGAATAGGTTTTTAAAGGAAAATCAGGTTAGATTGAATTTCATGGTGTAACCTCTCTGGGAAAGATGTCTTCTAGTGGGCAACAGGGAGTTCAGGGGTGGGGAGAACCGGATGCTGGTATAGTTTGTACACCTGTGAGCTTTGGGAACTCAGAGATCTATTAGCCTCAGTTGGCAAATCATTTCCTTGTTTTTGCTCTGTGGGCCTCCATTGATTGCCCTTGTCTTCCACCTTCTGCACACAAGGAAATCCAAACAAAGCCATTTTGGAATCCTATCTAGGAGTGGCTTTCCTTCCCAAGGTGGTCCCTGTGCTCTTGTAGAGAATTTGCTCAGAACCCAAAATACTCTCTAGTGTCCTCCTGAGAATTGGTTGTGTTGGGCAGAAGACAGAAAGGAGAGAGAAGAGCAGGATGACAGGAAGAGGAGTAAAGAAGAGGCAAAGAAGGCGAGGCCATGAGAACAGAGCCACAGGGCATTCTCTGTAGATTGGCCCAGGAGATAGCCAAAGATTCACCCAGGTGTCATTGTCACAGAGCTCTTGACAATAGCAACTCTCTCCTTTAGAAGCTGTGATGCAAATGAATGTGTCAGCCCTGCTGATTCAGGTGTGGTCACTGCATTTTGACTGTACATTGTTTTGTAAACTTGTCAGGCCCACTGGGTGCCTGTGACTGCCCTGAACCAAAGAGAAACGGCTTTCTCTTCTGGGTTGGGAGCCAGTAGAGTAATACTGGGTTTGGGGGTCCTGCCTTTGAAGCAGTTCATCAACACTGAAGAATGTTCTGCATCTTTCCTGGGACCTATAAGGGATTCAGGTTTGCTGTAAGGAAAGGTCAACAGAGAGTGAGATTTGTTTGTCATCAGAATGGGTTATTAAAGCACTTGGAGGAATTTACCTTTCTGGATGTCTTTAAATAGAAACTAGATTCTTGTATTATGGGATGGTTTAAGGGCTCTCGGAGGCAGAGAGATGTATATCCCTATCATATCCCATCTTTGCTCAAAAATATTCTATTGCTTCTTATTGTTCATAGGATAAAGTTTAAATTTCTGAAACTGGCATTCAGGGTCTTCTATTATTTGGCTCTAAACTTTTCCTAGGTCTTTCTTTTTTAAAAGATAAGTTAAACACAAAACAAAACAAACAGAAAGCAGCAAACTAGGAATAGAGAACTTTCTCAACTTGATACAGACTATCTACACAAAACCTGCAGCCAACATCCTACTTTAGTGGTGAGAAACTAGGCGTTTTCCCCTTAAGACTGGGAACAACACAAAGTGTCCATGTCATCACTCCTGTGCCACATCCTACTGGATGTCTTAGCTAATGCAGTAATATGCTGAAAGGGCATAAAAAGTATACAGACTGGGAAGGAAGAAAGAAAACTCTCTTTGTTCGCAGATGGCATAATTGTCCATGTAGAAAAGCCCAAAGAATCAACAATAGCAGCAAAACCCTTCCTGGAACTAAGTGATTTTTAGCAAGGTTTTAGGTGACAAGATTAATATATAAAAGTTAACAAAAATAAATGAAATTAAAAAATATAAAAGTTAAATGCTTTCCTATATGCCGACAATGAACAACTGGAATTCAAAATTAAAAATACAACATCATTTACATTAGCACCAAAAAGGAAAAGATTTAGATATAAATTTAACAAAATATATATAAGATCTATATGAGGAAAACCATCAAACTCTTATGCAAAAAATCAAAGATCTAAATAAATGGAGAAATATTCTATTCTGTTTATGAACAGGAAGGCTCAATATTGTTAAGATGTCATTTCTTCCCAACTTGATCTATAGATTCAATGCAACCCCAATCAAAATCCCAGCAAGTTACTTTGTGGATATTAAACCGATTCCAAAGTTTATATGGACAGACAAAGGACCCAGAATAGGCCAACACGATATTGAAAGAGAAGAACAGAATCGTAGTACTGATACTACTTGACTTCAAAACTTATTTTAAAGCTGCAGTGATCAAGAAAGCATGGTGTTGGTGAAAGAACAGACAAATAGGTGAATAGAACAGAATAGATAGCCCAGAAATTTACCCACATAATATAGTCAGCTGATCTTTGACAAAGGGGCAAAGGCAATTCAGTAGTGAAAAAATAGTCTTTTTAACAGATGGAGCTGGAACAACTGTATACCCACTGTCTTAGGGTTCTCCAGAGAAACAGAACCCAATAGGATATGTATATGTATATGTATATGTATATGTATATGTATATGTATATGTATATGTGGGGATCCATTATGGGAATGGACTCACACAATTATGGAGGCCTAAGTCTGAAGGCCTGATAACTGGGAAGCCCGCTAGTATAAGCCTCAGTGTCCAAAGCCCTAAGGACCAGGAGCTCCTATGTCCAAGGGCAGGAGAAGATGGATGCCTCAGCTCAAGAAGAGACAGTGAGTTCACCCTTATTCTACCTTTTTGTTCTATTCACGCCCTCCATGGATTGAATGATGCCCACCCAGGCAATCTTCTTTACTTAGTCCACCAATTCAAATGCCAATCTCTTCTGGAAATGCCCTCTCAGACACACTCAGAAATAATGTTTTACCTGCTGTCTGTGCATTTCTTAGCCCAGTCAAATTGACACATAAAATTAACCACCAAATCTACATGCAAAAAAATGAATCCAGACATAGACCTTACCTATTTCATAAACATTAACTCAAAATGGATTATATACCTAAATGTAAAATGCAAAAGTGTAAAACTTCTAGAAGGTAACAGAGGAAAATCTAGTTGCTCTTGGGTGTGGAAAAGGGTTGTAAAATAATATATCAAGAGGACAATCCATGAAAGAAAAAAACATAAAAGTTAGATTTCATTAAAATTTCAAACTTCTGTTTTTTCATTCTCTTAATGGTGTCTTTCACCATTTTGAGTTAATTTTTATGAAAAAAGAAAGGTCTATGTCTAGATTCATTGTTTGAATATTAATGGTGAAAGACACCATTAAGAGAATGAAAAGACAAACCACAGACTGGGGAAAATATTTGCAAAACATAAATCTGATAAAAGATACTTATCTAAACAATATAAATGGCTCTTGAAACCCAACGACACGAAAACAACTCAATTAAAAAGTGATCTGAACAGACTTCTTATCAAAGAAGGCATACAGATAGCAAATGAGCATATTAAAAGATGCCCATCATCATATGTCATCAGGGAATTGCAAATTAAAACAACAGTGAGATACTACTATACACCTACCAGGAATGCTAAAATCCAAAATACTGATACCACAAAATGTTGATGAGAATGTGGAAAAACAAGAACTCTCATTCATTGCTAGTGGGAATGCAACATGGTACAGCTAGTTTGGAAGACAGTTTGGCAGTCTTACAAAGATAAACATATCACCATACAATTCAGAATTGTGCTCCTAGTATTTACTCAAATGAATTGATAACTAATGTCCATACAAAAACCTGCACATAAATATGAATTGCAGCTTTATTCACAATTGTCAATGATGCACAAAGATGTCCTTCCATATGTCTTTTTGGAGAACAATTTATTTTCTTTTGGATGTATACCCAGTAATGGAATTGCTGGGTCAAATTGTAGTTCTGAGTTCTTTGGGAAATCTCCATATGCTTTCCACAAGAACTGAACTAATTTACATTCCCACCAACACTGTACAAGTGTTCCTTTTTCTACAAAGCCTTGCCAGCATCTGTTGTTTATTTGACTTTTTAATAATAGCCCCTCTGACTGGTGTGAGATGGTATCTCATTATGATTTTGATTTGGATATCTCTGATGATTAGTGATGTGGAACATTTTTTCGTATGTCTGTTGGCCACTTGTATGTCTTCTTTTGAGAAGTGTCTGTTCATGTCTTTTGCTCACTTTTTAATAGGGTTATTTGTTTTTTGCTCATTCGATTGTTCAAGTTCCTTGTAGATTCTGGGTATTAGACCTTTGTTGACTGAATAGTTTGTGAAAATTTGCTCCCATTCTGTAGATTGCCTGTTTACTCTTACTTACATTCTGCAGTTTACTCTGTTGATAGTTCATTTTGCTCTGCAGAAGATCTTTAGTTTAATTAGGTCTCACTTGTTGATTTTTGTTTTTGTTGCAGTTGTTTTTGGGGACTTAGTCAAAAATCCTTTATGAAGGCCAATGTCTAGAATGGTGCTTCATAGGTTTTCTTCTAGGATTCTTATAGTTTAAGGTCTTACATTTACAACTTTAATCCATCTTGAGTTCATTGTTTTCTTTTTCTTTTCTTTTCTTTCTTTTTTTTTTTTTTTTTTTTTTTTGAGACAGGGTCTCACTCCTGTCACCCAGGCTGGAGTTTGATGGCATGATCATGGCTCACTGCAGCCTCACCTTCCTGGGATCATATGATCCTCCCACTTCAGCTTCCTGGGCAGCTGGGACTACAGGAATGTGCCACCATGCCGAGCTAACTTTTCATATTTTTAGTAGAGACAGGGTTTCGCCATGTTGCCCAGGCTGGTCTTGAACTCCTGGGCTTGAGCAATCTGCCCACCTAGGCCTCCCAAAGTGGAGTTAATTTTTGTATATAGTGAAAGGTAGGGGTCGAGGTTCATTCTTCTGCATATGGCTAGCCAGCTATCCCAGCACCTTTGTTGAACTGAGAGTCCTTTCCCCTTAGCTTATTTTTGTTGACTTTGTCAAAGATTAGATGACTGTACATGCATGGTTTTATTTCTATGTTCTCTAGTTTGTTCCATTGGTCTATGTGTCTGTTTTTATACTAGCACATGCTGTTTTGGTTACTGTAGCCTTATAGTAAAGTTTGAAGTTGGTCAGATAATGTGATGCCTCTGGCTTTGTTCTTTTTGCTTAGGATTGCTTTGGCTATTTGAGCTCTTTTTTGATTCCATATGAATTTCAGAATATTATTTTCTAATTCTGTAAAAAATGACCTTGGTAGCTTGATAGGAATAGCATTGAATCTGTAGATTGCTTTGGGCAGTATGGCCATTTTACTGATATTGATTCTTCCAATCTATGAACATGGAATGTTTTTCCGTTTGTTTATGTCATCTATGATTTCATAGACATATGAATACTAGAAGAATAGTAGGAGAAAACCTAGGAAACACCATTCTGGATGTTGGCTTTGGGAAAGGATTTATGACTAAGTCCCCAAAAGAAATTGCAACAAAAACAAAAGTCAATAAGTGGAACCTAATTAAACTAAAGATCTTCTGCAGAGCAAAATAAACTATCAATAGAGTAAACAGGCAACCCACAGAATGGGAGCAAATTTTCACAAACTATTCAGTCAACAAACATCTCCAAAAAGACACATGCACTCTCACGTTCATCACAGCACCATTCACAATAGCAAAAACATGGAACCAACCGAGGTGCTCACTGGATTGGATAAAGAATTTGTGGTACGTTTACATCATGGAATACTATGCAACCATAGAAAGGAATGAAAATCATGTTCTTTGCAGCAACATGGTTGCAGCTGGAGCCATTATCCTAGGTGAATTAACACAGGTACAATAAATCAAATACCACATGTTGTCACTTATAAGTGGGAGCTAAACATTGGTAATACATGGGCACACAGATGACAATAATAGGCTCTGGGGACTACTAGAGGAGGAAGGGAGGGAGGGGACAAGGGTTGAAAAACTTACTGTTGGGTACTATGCTTAGTACATGGGTGATGGAATCATTCATACCCCAAACCTCAGCATGATGCAATATACCCAGGAAACAAAGCTCCACATGTATCCACTGAATCATATATCCACTAAAATAAAAATGGAAAAATAAAAACAGTACATAAATTGCATCAAAGTTTACCACTGTTTTGCAATTTGCATTTCTCACTCAACCTAATGCTTTCAAAATTCATTCCTGTTTATAAGCATAGATATACTTCTTTTATTCAAAAATCTTTTACTGGTAGTATTATATTCTGTTGTATATATATTACGTCATATTATTTATTCATTTCTCTATTGATGGATGTTCAGATTATTTCCAATTTTACGTTACTACAACCAGTTGTAGTAATGAACTTTTTTTGACATATACAAGAGAGCATGTATAGGAATTTTGGGAGAGTACACACTACACATCAAATTGCTGGATTGTGTCATATGTGCATTTTCAACTATCCTAGCTACTGCCAAATTCTTGGCAAAGTGTAATAGTAGTGCCAGTTTGTACTTTCCGTAGTGTATGAGTGTTCTTGTTTCCTCATGCCCTCACCAACACTTGATATAATAGATTTTTAAAATTTTGCAATAAAATAGATGAAAAATACCTGTTTGTAATTTGGTTTTCTTTGCTTTTTAGTGAATCAAGGATCTTTTCATATGATTATTGGACAATTAGGGTTTTGCCTTGTGTTGAATTGTCTATTCTTATTTTTTACCCATGGGGGAGCAGTTTTTCTTTTTCAAATTGATTCCTAATTTAAAAATTACATTCCCTAGTACTCATCTTTTGTCATTTACATTTATTTCAAATATTTTTTCTGTCTGTCATGTATTTTAAAACTTTATTTATGGTACCATTGTGGGAGAGGCAT
The DNA here is from genome assembly GCF_006542625.1 of Nomascus leucogenys. Classification (NCBI taxonomy): domain Eukaryota; kingdom Metazoa; phylum Chordata; class Mammalia; order Primates; family Hylobatidae; genus Nomascus; species Nomascus leucogenys. The sequence goes on along the minus strand of NC_044401.1, from coordinate 20,703,683 downwards.
AGGGCCAAGGATGGGTATAAATCCCGGTCCTGTTACTTATCACCAGTACAACCTTGGGTACTTTAGTTAATCTCTAACTGCATCTCAGTTTCTTCATCTGTAAAATGGGGGTGATAGTGTTACCTATTTCAGAGGTTTGTTTTGAAGATTAAAGGAGTTAAGATGAAGAGCACTTACATAAATGAAAAGTGGTACACAGAAAGCAGTCAATAACTGTTAGCTAATATTTGGACATATAGAAGTTTTAAGTGGTTTTTTTTTTGCTATTATACAAGGTAGATTTATTTTTTTTGCTTTTGTACATGATAGAAGTTTGATTCCATCTCACATAAAATAAGATATGCAGGGATGGAGTGGTGGATCCACAATCTTCAGGAATAAGCCTCTTTTAGGTGCACTGCTCCTACCCCTAGATGTGAGCCTTATCTGCATAATCTGAGATAATTGCCAAAGCATTAACCATCATAACCATGTTCCAGCCTTCAAGAGAAGGAAGGGCAGAAGTGATATTTCTTCCCTTCTTTTCAATCAGCTTTATTGAAGTGTAATTTACATGCAATAAAGTTCACATCTTTTAAGAGTATAATTTGATGAGTTTGGGCAAATGTGTACAGTTGTCTAATTGTTGTCATTATCAATATATAGAATATTTCCATCACCTTGAAAAGTTCCCTAATGCCCTTTGCAGTCAATTCTATTCCCTTTACCCGGAGGCAACCACTGATCTGCTTTCTATCACTACAGTTTTCTCTATATTAGAATTTCATATAAATGGAACTACGCAGTAAGTACCCTTTAGTGTCTGTTTTGTTTCATGTAACATAATGCTTTTAAGATTAATTCAGGTTTTTGCATGTATCAACAATTTGTCCCTTTTTATTGTGGAGATGTATCATAGTTTGTTCATCGATTCACATGTCAATGGGTTATTTCCAGGTTTGGGTTATTATAAATAAAGCTACTATGAGGATCCATGTACAGGTCTTTGTGTGGACATCGTTTTCATTTCCCTTGGGTAAATACCTAGTGAGGATTGCTGGGTCGAATGGTAAGTGTATGTTTAATGTTATAAAAAGTGACAAGCTGCTTTCCCATGGGGCTGTTCTGTTTGTGTTTCTACCTGCAGTGTATAAGAGTTCTAGCTGGTCCACATCCATACCAGCACTTGGAATTGTCAGTCTTTTAAAATTTAGCCATTCTAGTGAGTGTGCATTGGTTTTTATTATTTTAATTAGGATATCCCAAATGACTAATGATCTCGAACATCTTTTCATGTTTGCCATTTGTATACAGAAGTTTTAAGTTTTGATGTGGTCAACTTTTTCAGTCTTTTTCTTCATTATTTTGCTTTTTGTACCTTGTTAAAATTTTTTTTCTTATCCCAAGGTCATAAGGATGTCTTCAAATATTTTCTTCTAAAAAGTTTTAAAGTTGGAATTTCATAACTAGCTCTTTAACACACTTAGAATTTATTTTTGAATCTGATGTGAGTAGGGAATCTAGTTTAATTTTTATCCATGAATAGAAACTCAGTTCTAAAAACATTAATAATTTTTCCATGGATTGGTAATTTATATTGTCATTTCTATCACTCACCAGCTTCTCATATGTGTATAGTTTCTAGCTGTATTTTTCATTATCTCCTACCCCAGTGACTACAATGTCTCCTCTACGTTCCTTCCAATGTGAGTTTATTTATGCTCTTCCTTATGTCTAGGGTGGCTCCTTTTAGTTCCACCTTTCAAAATCCACTCATTGCTCAAGGTCTAGCTCAGATGACCTTTAAAGTTCTTCCCAAATCCAGTCATATGCCTCTCTCCCTCTCTTGAATTAAAGGAAGGGGCTCAGCACACATATAGCATTTTATTCCTTTACTATAAATCTTAGCCCATCTTTTTGGAATCACAGTCACTTCTGTGTCTGTCTTCTTTGTCCTGCCAGACTGTAAGCCCTTTCGTGTTTTTGTGGTAACTGCCAGACTGTAAGTCCTTTTGTGTTTTTGTGGTAGGCAGAACAGTGTTCCTACCTGCCTATGTCCTAATTCCTGGAACTTGTGAATATATTACCTTACTTGGCAAAAGGGACTTTGCATATGTGATTAAATTAATGACATACAGTGAAGAGATTATCCTGGATTATTCTGGTAGACTCAGTCTAATCACATGAGTTCTCAAAATTAGAACCTTTACCAGATAAATTCAGAGTCAGAGGAATCCATGGTTAGGAAGTGGTCAGAGATGGAACATTACTGGTTTTGAAAATGGAGGGAGGGGGGCTATGAGCCAAGGAATGGAGGTGGCTTCTAGGAGCTGGAGAAGGGAAAGACATGTATTCTCCCTTACAGCCTCTTCAATGGGACATAGGAGCAGCCTTGGTGGCACCTTGGTTTTAGTGACAGGCATGTAGGGGCAGCTTTGCTGACACCTTGATAGCCCAGTGAGATCTGTGTTGAATATCTGACCCATAGAATGGTAATATAATAAATGTGTGTTGTTTCAATGTACTAATTTTGTAGTAGTTTGTTACAGCAGCAATAGAAAACTGATGTATTTGCTCACCATAGAGTCCCCTGTAACTTGAAGCAGATCCTTAGATACAAAGTGATAAATCATGGTTCACTGAGTTGAATTGTGAAGCAACATGTACTTTGGAACCATAGAATGACAACTTTACGTTCTTACTACATCACCAATGATCAGTGTGATGCTTATTACTAGCATCTAGACCTTTGTCAATCCATGACAAATGAATGACAAAGCCCAGCTTTCCTTATTGTTAGCAGTCCTGTGCCCTCTGACTTTGACTACAGTGGTGGTAAGTAAATACTGTTGGCTCTGTGCAAAGCTTTACCTCCTTAACATGTGCTGGCAGCTCAGTGGTAGAAAGGAACAGAAGGAGATGCCTTTTTCCCTATGGTATTTAACCTACTCAGAGGTACTTGACTGAGACCCTTTGATGGGGCCATTGAAAAGTCTTTTCTAGTCTTTGTTCTTAGGTAAGGGATTTGGAGTCAGACATACAAGGACTTCGAAATCCTGGCTCTGGTCTTCGTTAACTCTGTGACATAGAGTAGGTCACTAAATACCTTGGAACTTTGGTTTTCTTATATCTATGGTAGAGATAATAATACAGTTGACCCTTGAACAATGCAGGGGTTAGGGGTCTGGCCACCCCTTGCAGTAAAAAATCCGAGTATAGATTTTTACTTCCCCCAAACTTGACTGGAAGCCTTTTATAAACAGCCAATTAACACATTTCATATGTTATGAAATGTAGCTTCATTATATACTGTATTTTTTTCTTTTTTTTGAGACAGAGTCTTGCTCTGTTGCCCAAGCTGGAGTGCAGTGGCATGATCTTGGCTCACTGCAACCTCTGCCTTCCAGGTTCAATCAATTTTCCTGCCTCAGCCTCCTGAGTAACTGGGAATACAGGTGTGTGTCATCATGCTGGGCTAATTTTTGTATTTTTAGTAGAGATGGGGTTTCACCATGTTGGTCAGGCTGGTCTCAAACTCCTGACCTCATGATCTGCCTGCCTCAGCCTCCCAAAGTGCTGGGATTACAGGTGTGAGCCACCACGCCTGGCCTATGTGCTGTATTCTTACCATAAAGTAAGCTAGAGAAAAAGAAAATGTTATGAAGACAATCATAAGGAAGATAAAATATATTTACTCTTCATTAAGTGGAAGTGGATCATCATAAAGGTCTTCATCCTTGTCATCTTTATGTTGAATAGGCTGAGGAGGAGGAGGAAAAGGAGGGGTTGATCTTTCTTGCTGTCTCGGGGGTGGCAGAGGCAGAAGAAAACCCATGTATAAGTGAACCAACCCAGTTCGAGCCCCTATTGTTCATGGGTCAACTGTATTTCCTTGAGTTGTTTTAATGACAAAATAAACAGATGTGTGTATGTAAAGTTATTAGTCTACAATAGGCGTTCAATGAATGCCTTCCTTCCCATCACAGGTGCGTCACTACTGACAAACAATCCAGACTTCTATTTACTTTGAAGAGTTGGTTACAAGCAGGTGATGCCATATGACATTTGTTCTTAATTTTTGTTTTTATGTTTTATTTTTAAAGACATAAGTTTTTGGATTGCCTCATCCTTTCTTATATTTTCAAGTTTAGGGTTCATGTCATTTTAGATGTTTGGTTAAGAATAGCTGATGTGCCGTGGATGGTTTTAGTTATTTAAACATTGAGAGGGGTTGGTAGTGGAACAATAGGCAGAGGTACAGAAGAGATCAAAATAAGATAAAATAAATAAGGTAATAGCACTCTAGAGTGGTTATTTTCTTCTGACAGAGCTTTATTATCATTCTGGCTTTGGGAGCAGCTGCTGAGACACTCATCTCTGGTCACATGCTAAGCCTAATATGAATGAGCACGTCCGAGCTTATGACACTGACAAGAGACACATGGCCTCTGGGGTACAGAGATGGGGAAGTTGGATTTAAATCTCAGTATCTTGATGCTACTCTGTTTGTCTCCACATGCTCATTCAAATAGCATTCCTGTGTCTTGGCACTATCATCTGCAAAAAGAAGAGACACTCATCCTCTTATTTGGAAGGCTGGGCTTGCTGGGCTGAGAGTGAATGAGAAGCTCTCTTGCAGACCAGAGCTCTCACTTCTTTCTTGATTTCACCTAACTGCTCTCCACTGTTGAGAAGCTTCCTTTCCACTGTTCCCTGGTCACTGTGGGCTCCTCATCTACCACACTACTTTAGAACGATCTCCTCCATCGAGCACCTTCTTAGACAAAGTCCTCTCCCCCTCTTACACATGCCAGTCATCTTAACACCTCCATAGAACTTGTAATTAGTTTGTTCCTTAGGGACATATTTTAGCATTTCTGTTTTTTGTGGTTTCTTCAGTCTATCATAAGCTTTCTGTTGTGAGCAGGTGCTGTGTCTATTCTGCAGAGGGTGCCTCAAGTGCCTGAAGTGTCCCTGTACAATGCAAGTGATGATTAGAAGAGCATCCCAAATGCTTTGCACTGCATTGTTGACCTACAGCAGTTTTCTTTCATCATTTTTCTTATTCCTATAACTTCGGTTTTGGCCATGACTTCAACCCTGTGGCAATCTCTTTCTTGAGGCACTGCGTGTTAGAAAATGGGTTATCTTTGGCCGGGCATGGTGGCTCATGCCTGTAATCCCAGCACTTTGGGAGGCCAAGGTGGGCGGATCACCTGAGGTCAGGAGTTCGAGATCAGCCTGGCCAACATGGTAAAACCTCATCTCTACTAAAAATACAAAAATTAGCCAGTATGGTGGCATGCGCCTGTAATCCCAGCTACTCAGGAGGCTGAGGCAGGAGAATCACTTCAACCCGGGAGGTGGAGGTTGCAGTGAGCTGAGATTGCCTCACTGCACTCCAGCCTGGGCAACAGAGTGAGATCCTGTCTCAAAAAAAAAAAAAAAAAAAAAACCAAAACCAAAAACCAAAAACAAACAAAAACAGTCAAAAGGAAAATGGATTATCTTCTTATGCCTTACAGAACACGATCTATTATGTCATTGCTGCTCTAACCATTCCCTTTGTCTTCTGTCTGTCTCCATGGCCTGCAAGAGTGGCAATATCCTTCACTGGCCTTGGTTTTCAGAGCAGGTGGAACATGACTGAGGCTAGCGCCCTGGTGGGCGGGATGGCAAGGTGAGTCACATCCAGAACTGCCCTCTGGCACAATGTTTGGACAGGGAGGCAGGAGGTTCCAAAGAGTGTGTTCTCTGGGTTTAAATGCATTGTAACCTAGTCTGAAGGTTTATCTGCTCATGCTAGAAAGATAGGAGCACATTGGTTTAATCTCAAAGGAGGAAGAGTAGGCAGTTTTAGATTTAGGGCCACTCAGCATCTGCTTTTCCCTCTTGAGTCTGGAGCCATTATAAATCCTTAAGAGAAGAGAATTGAGTTGGACTTGACATTGAGGAAAGTGTGAAGGTAAGGATACTTTAAGAAGACTCATTCAAAATAAATGAAATTTGGAGGAGAAAGTGCTGGTACAGAATAATGATGGAGAATGAAATTTTAAAGCTACATATTTTTGTATCCACACATTATGTGGATACAATTTGAGTATTAAGACAAATAGAGCAAAGCTGTTCAGATTTGTTTAGTGTATTGGAATTTACAAATGTATTTCAAAGTATGAGTCACTAATGAAGACTCAGGAATACTTCATTTTGGTGGTGGTGCAAGATGAAATTTTAAGTTTTTTCTCATAATGGTATTCATTTTATATTGAATTTAGCTATTTGATTAGAATTCCACCAAGCAAACCATTGCATCTCTTTTTCTGGGTTATTTTGAGTTGTTTTCCTTTTCTGTGTATAGGCCTGGTCTGTGGTTTGTGTGGCTGTTAACACCTGGGAATTAACACCTAGCACCTGAGTTAGATCTTGGGCTCTGCCCAATATTATCTCTTAAGGGACGGAGTTTTAAAATGTTTCCCTTCTGCCTTCTGCGTGGTGAGTGAGTCTGTGTGTACGCCGGGGGGTGGTCAGCAAAAAGTAGGGTAATGGGGACAGCAGGAGGGGTTTCTTGTTTTCAGGCCAGAGGGTAATGCTTGGTATCATTAGAAGTGGAGGGCTTCTCTGGATGGGGGAGGAGGAAGAATTTTTAGGATGAATCACACTGGAAACCAATGACGAAATCTTGCAGTCTGTCTTTTAGGCCTGGGTGAACTGCTTTTTTTTTTTTTTGAGACGGAATCTCGCTCTGTCGCCCAGGCTGGAGTGCAGTGGTGGGATCTCGTCTCACTGCAAGCTCCGCCTCCCAGGTTCACGCCATTCTCCTGCCTCAGCCTCCCGAGTAGCTGGGACTACAGGCGCCCGCCACCACACCCAGAGACTTTTTTGTATTTTTAGTGGAGACGGGGTTTCACCGTGTCAGCCAGGATGGTCTTGATCTCCTGACCTCGTGATCCGCCTGCGTTGGCCTCCCAAAGTGCTGGGATTACAGGCGTGAGCCACTGCGCTCGGCCGAACTGCTTTTCTTAGCAGGTTGTAAGTGGTAGGATCAGGTAGGAGAGTCCGGAGGAAGGACCTTCATGTTTCCTGCCCTGGCATTTTCCCTGGGGTTTCTGCTGGCTGCTTGCATGTTCTCTTTTGTGGGCGAGGAAAGCCCCGTGCTCTCCTTCAAACGAGAATGTCTGCTTTTAAATCTGATCAAACTCTGTGCTACTTTACTTGGCTTTTACAAGGAATAAGTTGCACCTGAAGGCAACAGTAAAGCAGGGAACAAAAGAGACTTACAGATAATGGTTTCTAGGAGATGAGAGTGAAGTAATGTTTGAGGATATGGACAATGTTTTCTTTCACAATGAAAGTGAAATAAGATGAATGATGTTTTTATTGCCAGGAGTAACTGTATCTGTTGGGTTCCTTAGCCAGACAAATGTAACAACCCTTATACTTTGACTTCATTTTGTTTGGATCTTTAAACAGAAAGATTGGAACCATCAGATTGTTTCAGATTAAAAGGCTGAAGACACAGGAGTTGTATAACTGAAGTAGGAAGGAGGACTCCTTTCTTTCCCCACTTTGATCAGCTCATACTTTTCTTCGCAAACCCTCCACTATTCCCCATTGCCTCCTTATTACATCCTGATGGATGTGCTGAGATATACTGATCCTCTCAGCTTTGGGGGCAGCAGGAGCCTCTTAGCTTGTCATAAGAGTGGGTCAAGAGGGCTATTTGGCCTAGAGCTGTACCTTCAGGGAAGGCCTGGATTTTAAAATTTCATCATATCTATGACATAGGCAGTATGTTTACTTGTATGTTAAAAGTATTTATTAGGTAATTCTAAATATTTTAAAGCAACCAAAATTTTTGTGACTCTGTTTTGGCATTTTCTTTCTTTTTTAATATACTAGGAGCCTTAAAAAAAAAATGGAGAAGGCCCAGGCACCTAACCTCTGAGGTGCCCCCACAGTCAGTTGCACAGGCTTTCATAATATGATAATGGTCATAGGGGCTATTGAGGAGCACAGACCTTCAATAACTAATCATGCAAAGAAGTCACTAATGTGAGGACTGGGTGCCTTGAAAGGGTATAATAGGGACCCTCCCCTATTTGGGCCATCAGGAAGGATTTCTCCAAGCAGGTGAAATTGAAGAGTACCCTTCCCCTTCCCTTAGAGGGGATCAATGTTAGGTAGCAGAGGTGATAAATCTCAATTACCAATTGTTTTTTAAGGAAAGAGCCGAACTCTAGGATGATGTTCATATTTTGGGTTTAGGCAAAGGGATGAATTGGCAGTGTTGTTAACCAAACTAGGTAACCAGGGATTCTTTTAGGGTAACTAAAATTATTTTCTGGCGGTAGATGGGTTGATAAGATGATTAGTTCAGTTTTGGGGTATGTTGAGTGTGAGTGGCCTTTGAGACATCAGAGTAGAGATGTTTTGCAAATATATGATCTTGTGTTATAAGAAGAGCTTAGTAACTCCTTGTAAATTTAGAACCTCATGGTATGTAAGGCAGTGGGTAGCCAGTGGGGAATAGAAAGAAGAATGGATATATGGCCTCCGCTTTCAAGGAGTTTATTCTCTAATTGCAGTCAAGGAGTTCAATAACCACAGATTATCCCAGTAACCCTCTAAGACAACAGCAAAAGAAATGTCTTGGGCACTACACCAATGATTGCCAAATCAATTGTATCAATGTTTCTTGATTTTCTATATCCATCTTAGTACCTAAGTAAAATTGTTCATTTGGTTTTACTTTTGTTTTACTTTGGTAGTTAGAGGTAGGTTGAAGATAGCATGAGCTTATTTAACAGTACTGTGGGTTATTTGCTTTGGAGTAATTCACTTTAAATTTATGATGTAGGCACTGTTATTTGTCCCATTTTACAGAAGGGAAAACTGTGGCACTGAGGGGTTAAGTAACTTGCCCAAAGTTATGTAACTAACAAATTATAAAGTTGGTATTCGGACTTAGATAATCCAAATTCAAATCCCTTCCCCTAATTTTTAATCCAATTTTTTTAACTAAATATGTCCCCTATCATTTAAGTTATTTGAAAACCTTATTTTCAGTGGCTGTGTAATTTATTTGACATTCTCCTAGTGCTTGTATTTCCATTTATATTTTCAAGATAAATCCCTGAAAGTGGGCTTCCTGTACTAAGAAATATAAAATGTTTAACACTTCTTAAACCAAATACAACTCATTTTCAGAAAAGTTCAAAAAATTTGCAGTCTGTATATACTTTGCAATCCCATATAGAAGTTTTCTCAATCCCATATGATTGCCTAAACCAAAACAGAACTCAGCAACACTGTGATAAAGGTGGTGGTTAAGATAATAAATCAGAGACTTTTAGGGCAGGAAAGAACTCCAGGTTTCATCTAGGCCTGCCTCCTTCTTTTATTAATTAAGATCCAAGGCTTAGAAAGGTTAAGAAACATGACCCAAACACACCATTACAGGCATAGTTAGGACGAGGACCTTCACATAGCACTATGTGATATATTGAGCCTGAGACTCTTAGATGGTTTGGACGATTCAAGCGTGTCCTGAAATGACTGCCTGGGGTCGCCACTGAGATATAAGAGATTTTAGGGTTTGGGTCAGCTTCCGAGTTTCCCCCTGAGTTTCACAGTTGTATCAGAGGGATGGAAGTAACCCAAAGGGGTCTGTCCTGAACTGAGCAGCCCATTATCACCTAGAGATAAAATGAATCTGCTGGGCCAGGGGAAATCCTGAAATCTCCTTTCATGAGTTTCCTTGGACCTGGGCTAGTGTCAGATCCACAAGGGTGATTCTGGACTCTCTTTTCATTATTCTGTTGATGGTATGGTATGTTTCAACAAAGGGCTACTCATGTAATTAAAAACTCACATAATTCCTTTTTTTTTAAATAGCAGGGACCAAAAATGGAGGGTATTTCTGTTTATTAACCAGAAGTGACTCCACCATGTGGCAATAATGTAAACAAAGTTTGCAATTTGATTTGGCTTGATATCTGGCTAGGTGGGGCTAAGGTGTTTTAACAGTAAATCTCAAAGTTTCATTGCCTTAGCACAATAAGGAATTGTTTCTTACAAAATCTGAAGCAGGCTGGTTGATCACCTTCTGGGTTGCAGATATGCCACACCAAGGTTGCCCAGGCAGGAGAAGAGACAGGTAAAGGAGTCGTGTAGACTGCTAACTGACCCAGCTTGGAAAGTGACATGTGCTAGTTCAGCTTATAGTGTATTAGCCAGAACTAAAAACATGGGCCCAATCTAACTGGAGGGAGAGGCTGGGAAAGAGTGGGGAGCAGCACACAGATATTTGATGAACACTAATTGTTTCTTCCGTACACTTGATGCTTGATATTTTGAAATTATCAACCTAAAAGAATGTGTAGGCAATTTCACATCATTTCAAGTTTTAAACATAAAGATAAAACTTTCATATCACTTTCCTTCAGATAGGCTTGAAGGGCCACTGTATGGCGAAGTATATGCTGTGGATGTGAAGAAATCCTTTTGATTTCTGTGTTAAAAATAATGGAACTTTTGCTTAATATTTGTGAGATTTGGGCAAGTGGTCTAACCTCTCTAAATGAGTATCCCTAAAGAAAAAGGGGTAACAATGCTTCATTCATGGGTATGTTGCATAAATTAGGTTGAAGACTGAACATAAAACACTCGACATAGTGCAGAGTACATGGTAAGTATTCAACAAATGTGAGTTTTTATTTTGTTTTTATTGGTATTATTGATATTGTACTGGTATTTACTACTATGCACAGTAATGTAGGATCCTCAGAATCATCTTCAGTGATGTATCCATAATAATCAGAAGAGAGTGTACTTTATGGAAACAAGTGATGTTTTGTCCAGATTCTGGCAATGAAACGTCTTTTATTTTCTGTGTGTTCTTCTATTTGTAGATCATGGGGAATTTCAGAGGTCATGCCCTCCCTGGAACCTTCTTTTTTATTATTGGTCTTTGGTGGTGTACAAAGAGTATTCTGAAGTATATCTGCAAAAAGCAAAAGCGAACCTGCTACCTTGGTTCCAAAACATTATTCTATCGATTGGAAATTTTGGAGGGAATTACAATAGTTGGCATGGCTTTAACTGGTGAGTGGACCATTCTGTGTTCTATTTTTACCTTTTGAGTGTTTTCATATGTAAAATATGAAACAATATAAAATCATGAAATTGCTAAAATGAATTTTTATTCAAAAATATCTCTTAATGCATTCTAATTGTAATTTCTATCTGATACAATTCATTGGGAAGGTAATAATTTACACTTAAACAAAGAGCTATTTCTTAATGAATTAGTCATAGTAGTTAACTTGCCTACCCGGTCAAAGTGAATTTCTTTTCAAGAATTGGTTGGAGCTTCTGAAATAATTTTATATCAATTGTTCTGATCTCTGAAAGAATAAACCCTATCAAAAACCATTTTGCAAATGATGTGAAATCAATCAAGTTATTATGGAAAAGCTTCAGCAATAAATAATTTCTGAATAGGCTGTAGAAGACTTTAGCCTTCTGCACTCATCTTTTTTTCTTGGTTCCGAAATTGGAGAAAGAGATTAGGCCAGATGACTTCTAAGGCCTTTCCTCCCACTGAATCTTCCATATGAAGATTCAGTGAAAATGTTCTGTGTTCTTGAGAGTTCCACTCTAGCCTCTCCATTATAAAAGGTAAAATTTCCGATTTTCCCATTAGATTTCTTCATGCTTTATTCATGGCAACAGGTCTTTGCTATGGCATCAAATTACACAGTAACATTTCCAAAGAGGGAAATTTCCTTGCCAAATTCTATAGATTAACAAATAAGGCAGTATCTGTAAGAAAGTTTAACTGTTTGCATACCAGACTGGATCGTCTGCTGTATCTGTCTGGGCTTTCTTTTTTCCTTTTTTTTTTTTGAGATGGAGTCTCGGTCTATCGGCCAGGCTGGAGTGCAGTGGCATTATCCTGGCTCACTGCAACCTCTGCCTCTGGGGTTCAAGCAGTTGTGCCTCAGCTCCCAAGTAGCTAGGATTACAAGCGCCTGCCACCACACTCGGCTAATTTTTGTATGTTTAGTAGAGATGGGATTTCACCATGTTGGCCAGGCTGATTGCGAGTTCCTGACCTCCAGTGATCTGCCCGCCTCGGCCTCCTGAAGTGTTGGGATTACAGGTGTGAGCCACTGTGCCCAGTACTGTCTGGGCTTTCTCAGTTATCATAATTGGAGAAAAGCTGAACTCTGTAGCATTTTTATCTGGTACCAAGCACAACCCTCTACTTTATGGCAGCTACCCAAAGATGTAGTATTTAAGAAGGAAGTAATCAATCCCCATAGGAGTTGTCTCCCAAATTCAAATCTCCAAATAATTCAGGATGTATCTTAGTCATTAGATTGGAATAGGCAGTGGAACTAAGATCATTGGCATTGAAGATCTGAAATAGTTGTTTGATTCAATTGGCTATCTTTGACTAAAACTATTTATTTGAACCAGCATCTGAACTTCCAAAACAAGCCTAAAGTGCCAGTGCTCAGCTGTTAGGGAACAGCTCAGAGAGAAGAATTAATGTCACAAGAGGACATTAGATTGGAATAAGCAATGGACTAGTCCTCCTGCATCTTCTTGAATTCTAGGTAAAGCGGAGTTTCCAAAACTGTGATATGTTTCTTTGCAGGCATGGCTGGGGAGCAGTTTATTCCTGGAGGGCCCCATCTGATGTTATATGACTATAAACAGGGCCACTGGAACCAACTCCTGGGCTGGCATCATTTCACCATGTATTTCTTCTTTGGGCTGTTGGGTGTGGCAGATATCTTATGTTTCACCATCAGTTCACTTCCTGTGTCCTTAACCAAGTTAATGTTGTCAAATGCCTTATTTGTGGAGGGTAAGTATTAGTGAATATTTTCATGTACCTTTCTCTATTAGTGAGCATTTATGTAGCCCTTCATATTAATATACCTCTGGCATCTTGTTGCAGCCTTGATTGATAGGGCCATATATCTGGGCCATAATGAAATACTTGGGTGTCCTAGGCAGGGTGCCAAAGATCTACATGCTGTACTGACTCACTCAGTAGAACTGGGCAAACACAACTGTTCAATTGCTATGTTCACATTTCACATCTGTCTCAAAGGACCACTTACAAAGGTTACTCATCTCTGGATTGTTCTGAAGATTATCATTTTTTTTCACTTTTAACAAATGAAAACTGATCCCAGAGTAATAAAGCATGAATACACTGAAATGAGGCAGCCACTCACAGCAGAACAGCTTCCACTATCTACTAATAGGCTTTTTCATATTGATACAGTAATACTCTGCCATTTGATGATAAGTAGGGTCCAAAAAATGCAGTCACATAAAAAATATGGGGTCCTAATTTTGGAAAGTTAATTAAAAACGTATTTTTTGTTCAGGTGGTCTCCCAGTTATTGTAGGAAGAAAACAAGCATTTAATGATTTTTTTCATGTATCACACATTGTAAGAAATAGATTGATTATGGCAATAGATAACCACAAATTGATCAGGAGGCAGTCACTTCCTACTCATCTTGCCTCTGGCATCTGAAGATAAGAACTTTTGCCCATACCTCTTGGGAACAAGGGCTGGATAAACGATGGATGTCAACAACTAATAGCCCGGTTCTCATTATCTCAGGGGGTTACTGTATTTTGAATGAACATCTTTTCTCTTTGTCTTCATGAAAAAGATGAAGTTGGAATCTCTCTATGGGATGAAGAAATGCAGTTATTTACTACTTCTTGGGAGCTTCCAGAGCATGTTCTTATATCTGTCAAAATCCACCCATGTGTTTGCCTCCTCCAATGGACTGAATTCCTTAAGACGATGCTTTGACTTATTCATCTGTGTGCTCATCTGAATTATTGCACTTGCCATGCTTACTGTTCTTTGTCCTGCTTAGAAGATGCTTTGAAATATTTTCATCTTATGGAGATTCCAACTTCATCTTAATCCTTTTCATTTAGATAAAGAGGAAAAGATATTCATTCAAAAATACAGTTAACACCCTGAGATAATGAGAATCCATTCATTGAAAATGTCACAATATGTTAGAGAGAGAATAAAGGTCAGGGAAAGCAAAAAGAGGGTTAGATTTCAAAGATTCTATTCTAATGAGGTGGTGATGTCTCCAAAAATGCAGCACTGTGGGCATCAGTGGGCACCTGCTCTTTTGGACAAATGTGCGTATGCGTAAAATTCTGTCTACAGAGAGAGAGGGAGAGAGAGAAACAGTGGGTGGTCCTTGGTTCCACTGAAAAAGACAATCTATTTTTTCCCCATCAGCTTTTATCTTCTACAACCACACTCATGGCCGGGAAATGCTGGACATCTTTGTGCACCAGCTGCTGGTTTTGATCGTCTTTCTGACAGGCCTCGTTGCCTTCCTAGAGTTCCTTGTTCGGAACAATGTACTTCTGGAGCTATTGCGGTCAAGTCTCACTCTGCTTCAGGGGAGCTGGTTCTTTCAGGTGAGTTGGGGCCTCTAGTTAATGTACCTGGATTCTTTGCCTGTAACTTCTCTGTTTAGTTGATGAGGCAGTTTGCTCTAGACCCCAGAGACTTCCCTCCAACGTACTGCCTGTAGTAAGATCATGGGCCTCTGAGAAGTGATGTTTCTTTGAGTGTCCCAATAGCCCTGATGGCAGAATTGTCAGAGCAGCTGGGAAGTGGTGCATGCACATCTTCATCACACACCTGGACAGCCATTATGTAGGAACTCTGAGCCGATGCTTTTAGTTAGAAGCAGTTCCTGACACTAAAGCAGCTTATAGCATAATAAGCTTAAGAAATACATAGAAGGCAGAAAAGAGAGCAAGCTATTATTTATTGAGAAATAACTATATGTTGGCTACTGTACCAAACTTTTATATATACATTGTTTTATTTTTTCCTTGCAACAGCCTGGAATTCAGGCATTATCATCATCAATTTACAGATAGGAAGACTCGGAGAGACCAAGTCTCATACAATAACGCAGCTAGGATCTAAATTTGGATTCGTCTGACCTGAGGCCCCAGGCTTTTTCCATTTTAAGCTGTTAACTCTTTAACCTTGATGTGTTGTTGAAAGCATGAATTCCAATCAGTAAACACACACTTTTTAGAGACTGATGAATCATAATCCAACATGCATACATATCTGTAAACAAAGTCTAGGATGGAAGGTGAATTTTGGTTTAATCAGGCAAGACTTCTTAGAAGAGATTTTTAGTCACCAGAGAACACAGATTTGGGATAATGAGGTTATTTTAGAGATTTGTATTGCACATGAGGAGTGATAAAAAGCAATGGTAGGTGAGGGGTAGAGAAACATCATGGTCAAATGGGATAGAAAAGATGTAATATTTAAGCATGTAAGAAAGCAGAAAGGCTGTTGGAGCAAAGGCCAGTAAAGAGGGGCTAGATCCAAGGGTTATTTTAATGGAAAAACTTCATAGAAAAAAAAAAACTAACAAATACTCTATAATGTGATAAAGCTGATAATTGGTGAATTTAATTATATAAAATATTACACAAAATATCTCTTGCTTGGAATGTTTTACTATATACATGTGTTCCTATTCAAAATAAAAATAGATGGAAAAAATTTTAAAAGAGATGACTTCTGGTTAAGATGACTTCTGGTCGAGATGACACAGTTTATCTACAGTGTATCTTGTCTGCTCCTGACATAACAATGACAGATAAAATAAAATAAAATAAAAAACCTAGAAAATTGGAAACAAAATTTTAAAAATAAATTTAAACAATAAAGTAGAAAACACTAACTGCAATGAAGCAAAACATGCAAAAACAGGCCAAAGAAACCTGTGGGCTGGATGTAGAACAGAAATGCAGTGCAAGAGTGGAGCTGAGCCTGCAGGCCCAGAGCAGACGGTGATGGTTTTTTGGCTCCAGTGGAACTAAAAGAAAGTAAAAGGACTCCTTTCAAGGTGGAGGATGAAACCAGGCTTTTGGGACTCTTTGATTGTGTTTTTTATATATTCTATATTCCTAATGGTTTTTCATCTGATTGATCTCTCACTTTCTAATAGAAGTCTGTTGAAGTTTTATATTACAGGTCTGGATTTGTCCATTTCTTCTTATATTCATTTTTTGCTTTGTTGTAAGGCTGTTTTCTGCTTCTCTCTCTATTTTTTTTCTTTTTTTTAGTTAGATGCTGATCTCATTTATTTTCAATCTTTCTTGTTTTAAAATAAATGCATTTAAACAAATACATTTGCCTGCACACTGCTAGAGCTACCTTCCATAAGATTTGATGTGTTAGTTTGTAGTTTCTTGATGTGTTGATGTAGTTTTCACTGTTGGGTAATTTTGAATGTTATTTCCATGTGCTTCTCTCTTTAATTTATGAGTTATTTAGGAGTACACTTTAAAGTTTCCAAAAATATTCTTTTTTTTTCTTATTATTTATTTCTAATGTAATTGTTTTACCATCAGGGAATGTGTTCTCTTTGTAATGTGTTGAGACTTCCTTTGGAACACGGCCCAATGTCAGTGGTTGTAAATGATCCATGTAGTCAAAAGGAAAGCATATCCTCTTTGTTTGGTTTAGGAGTCCTCATATATTTACTAGATCAAATTTGTTAAAAAGCTAAATATTCAAATAAAGAAAGGCAGGAGAAGAGGGGAAACCCCAAGAGAGCGGAATTATAAACATAAGAGCAGAATTAATGAAATTAATGGGTGTTCAGTTAGTAATGACTAATTAATGTCTAGGGTCTGAAGGAGGAAGCTGTGGGTTATACCTCAACTGGGAATAGGTTGGCTTAGTGTTGCCCCTTTTGGCAGGCAAATGTTTTCATATTTCCCCCAAAAGCTTTTCTAAGGAAGAGATTAATGTCTTTGGGCATAAATCCATGATTATTTAGAAAATTTTTCATCTACCAATATGTCTAGACTAGACTGTTTCCTTTTTCCTGGTGGTCAGCCTAAATAATGTCTGCAGCCTTAAAGAAAAATGAACATTTAATACCAGTGCAAACACACACTGGCAGGAAATGAAGGTTTAGCCATAGTGACACTCCCACTACTGCACCCCTCTGAAACAAAAATGTCTAGAAACTTAGGTGAATATATTATGCTTCCAGTTGGTGAGTGTGGTATATGAATGTTTACAGCAAAAAACGCTGTCTAAAGCTAACAATATCATGTCGTGACTTGCTTTTCACCATATTACCATATTTTTTCTCACTACTTCTCCATAAATGGTTAATATGTTAATACTTGTGCATGAACTGTGTATAGAGGGATTAGATAAAACATCCATCTAGACTCTTGGAACCATACGTATGGAGATGTGAACTGAAGGAAACCAATACTCAGATTGGCCACTTTTTTATCACACACATATAAATGATAGGGTAGTAAGTAAATGGAGAGGGAATTTCCCCTCCAACTTATTAGCAATGCTTTCTTTCTTGAACCACATCACAGTCAAAAATGTTTTCTCAATAACCTAGCCACATCATGCAATTTAAAAAAGAAAAAAAAGTCCTGCAAGCCCCTTTATTCCATGAATCATGTTTTCCCTGTGTCTCTGTGTGGGAGAATATTTCAAAAGCTCCCTTTGCACCTTCTCATTCCCAAGCTCCCTCCAGTCATCCTCACCGCCCAGGTGCGGGGGCAATCAGGGAATGAGGAAGCTGCTCCTGCTGTCTTTGCTTCTTGTTTTTTTGAACAGTTGCTTCCACTGTATCTCCCAGCTACACTAATCCCCACAGGGATTCCTCCCATGACTGCACAGATCCTGAGACCAAATGAAAGCTCAGCCTTTGTTTTGCCTTTATGAAGGACAAAAGTTCATTTTTAAATGAAAAAAAGGCCCAACTAAGCAGTAATGCTTTGAGGTCTGATGCGGCAGCAGATCAAACATTTGCTTAGGCTTTTAGTGTTGAAATAAATGATTGGATAATCAGATAACAACAGGAAATTCAGACTTCGTTATAGGAAATCAGCCCCAGGTTTATTGCCTATTAGAGAAGATAATTATTTACATTTGAAATGTGATACTAATGAAGCTTAAACTAGTCAAAACAAGATGTTCAAGAATGGCATACAAGTTACAGCAAGAAAAACTTTTTTTTTTTTGCAGGTTGAGGTTTTTTTGGAATTTTATATAAGGAAACAAATTAAGACAACAAATAAAAGTGTGGTTTCTGTATGTAAAGGAGGATTTAATGAGTTGTGGCAGTTTCTAGCCTTAGTTTGGGGTTTCAGCTTTCCTAATTTATTTGTGTTTGGCCTAGAATGACTATGGCGTGTTTCTATGGCTTTCACTGTAGTCACGTCGGTTAACTCTGTTCAGTGGCCTCAGTCAAATCTTTAGCTTTCAGCATTAGACTCTGCGGGTGCTAAAGAGATTGGCGACGAGAAGGGCTCCAAATTTCTCTTCTCCTGATGTGAACAGCAAAAAGTTTGGTAGAATTAATGATGCCTAATGGAGGTGACTTGAGATTTTATTTTGGAGGCTCCAAAAAGCAATTATGAATATGGCATGTAGTGACAAGTCCCTGGGCCTGCAGTTTAGACCAACCTGAATCTGTATGCTAGCTTTACCACACTAATTATATGAATCACCATAGATAATATGTTCTGTGCCGTTAGGCTTACTCCTCCAACTATAAAATAGAAATATTAATAATATCTCATGGGGTTATTGGGAAAAATATATGCTATAACTTGACAATGCATGCTGTCCTGAGGAGAGGGCTGCTAATTCCAGAGGAAGGGGAGCAGAGGAAGCTTCCAGAAGAAGGTGAAAGACGGAAGAGAGTCACCAATGTGTCCAGGCTTAAGGTTTAGGGCAAGCGATACCCTTTTGCTTATTTTGAACTCAACTGTTGTCTTAGTTTCCTAGGGCTGTGATAACAGATCCCCACAAATTGGGTGACTTACAAGAGAAATTTATTCTTTTACTCTTCTGGAGACCAGAAATCTGAAATCAAGGTTTTGGCAAAGTTGGTTTTTTCTTGGGGTCCAGAGGGAGAATCTGTCCCATGCTGATCTCCTAGCCAACTGCCAGCCATCCTTGGCATTCCTTGGCTTGTGGCAGCAAGACTTCATTCTCTGCCTTTATTATCACAAGATATTCTTCCTGTATTTCTTTGTTTTCCTATGTCTTCATGTGGCCTTCTTATAAGGATGTCAGTGTTTGGGTTTAGAGCCAACTCTAATCTAGTATGACTTCACCTTAACTTGATTACATCTGCAAATACTCTGTTTCCAAATACAATCACATTCAGAGATACTGGGATTTAGGACTTCAACATATTGGCAGACACAATTTAACCCACTACAAATGCTAACCCTTATCTCTGGGAGCTGGAGCAGATCACTTCCCAACCTGGGGTGGGCAGGTCATGTGGATGGCATTGGAGGAATGTTGGCAGGACTGATGGATGGGATCTGGAGGGCTAGTCCATAGCTCTTAACACTCATCTTCCCTAAAATTCTCCTTTCTACACAGAATTTTTCTGTCAATTTCCATGAATTTGTTGTAAGAGGAAGGCATGAGACCCCAGCTTAGATAACTGGACCTTTGAACCGGGAGTTGACTATGTGACTCGATTTTCTCTCTTGTTATTCCAAACAGTGAACATAGAGGACCTAGAAATTCTTGCCTTCTTCCAGGGGCTTCAGGGACCTGGGCTCTGGTCACTTTGCCTCCCACAGTGAACTTTCCTAGCAGTGTATAAAAGGGGTATTGCAAAACACTGATATGCCCAAAGCAACAGTCTAACCAGCAGGGTGGCATTTTCCACCTGCTGTTTCTGAGTATTGTGAGCTCATACCTCTAACTTAATGACTGATGTATCTTCTTCCAGAGATGTTGACACATCTTGCCTTTAGAATATATCCTTGTTCTAATGCAGAGGCCCCAGCCCTTGGTGGGTGAGGCACAGCGGCAGTGATGCAAACGTTTTTGCAGCTGTTTGGAGTTGGAGAGGCAAGGGTGTGCATTACTTAATTCTCCTGTCTCTACAATAGACAATAACTGTATTCTGTCTCCTAGGATATAAAGAAGGGAAAAAGGAAGTTATTATAAAGTACCTTGCTAATTTCAACTAATAAGGTATTTTGGGAAAATGTATGACTCTGACATTTGTTGACAAATAAAATGCATTGGGCCAGGACAAAAATAGAAAACCTTGGTTGGATCGCTCTACTTGGTCAGGAAGGTAAACTGAATGATGAATCAACGGAGACTGCATGCTTCCACTCATGTTTGCCATTTAGGAATACAGGCCTAATGTTGCCAGATAGTTCTATTTTTACAAAAAAGCTGAAAATGCAAACTTTTGTGTAATGTTTCCTAATTTTTTTAAGTGTTGGCAACTAAAGCAAATTATTATTATTGTTTTTTTTTCTTTGGGACAGAGTCTCACTCTGTGGCCCAGGCTGTGGGCCAGGAGTGCAGTGGCACCATCTCAGCTCACTGCCACCTCCACCTCCTGGGTTCAAGCGATTCTTCTGCCTCAATCTCCCAAGAGCTGGGATTATAGGCACGTGCTACCAGGCCTAGCTAATTTTTTGTATTCTTAGGAGAGATGGGGTTTCACCATTTTTTTGTATTCTTAGGAGAGATGGGGTTTCACCATGTTGCACAGGCTGGTCTCAAACTCTTGACTTCAGCTGATCCACCTGCCTTGGCCTCCCAAAGTGCTGGGATTACAGGTGTGAGCCACCACACCTGGCCGCAAATTATTGTTTTAAATGTGCAGGCCAGACAAAGCATGTCTGGGAATTAGAGGTGTGGCTCAAGGGCCAACAGTCTGTCATTTGTGTTTTATGGTAATATAGTGCCATGTCCTCATGGGACCGCCTTCCATCTCAATACTGATTGTTCAAACCATATCAGAACTGCTGAGATGACTCAAACTGATCTTGTTATCCAGGTCACTGTCCTTCATATTGCCCCGTATGGAAAGGCTACATGGTGAAAAAAGTATGGGTGGGAGAAAGAACATGTAGTTTTTGGAGCCAGAAACTACTGGTTTGGACCCCTACCATAGTCATTCAGCCATTTTGTAATACTAGGGGAAGTTGTTGAAGTCCTTGAGTTCCAATCTTTTCCTATGACATACAAGAATGATGATGTCTTCTTCTTGAGGTTGTTTCAAGGGCTAAGAATTATTGTGACATTTATGTACATGAGTGAGGATTATGTGACAAGCACATGGTGGTACCGCCACCAGTAGAAATGGAAGTTCTCTTTCCAATTAAAGGGAATCCAGAAATGGGAACAAGTGATTAAGGCACAAATCTTAGTTTTCCCTGACTTACTCTAATTATTTGAAATTTCAAACAGAAATGGAATTAATGTTTTATTCAATGTTGCACATGAAGTGTTTTTTTTTTCTTGTAACATTCATTTATTAGATGTGTAATCATGGGCAAATCACTAAATCACCCAATTTTATTATCTAGATAATAAGGATAATAATACATTAAAATGAGGGTAATAGTACATCCTTGAAAGGGGCCATGGCAAGGAGACACCTAAGCACTGTAACTGACATGTAGTCAGCCAATACGTGGCAGACATTTGTAGGATTATCCATTATATTGTCTTGGTTTTGAATTTCATTTAGTTCTAGAAACCTGAAATACATTCATCCATTTATCTATTATCTCTCTATCTACTTATTGTTTATTAGGATAAAACTCTCATAACATAACATTAACATTTTTAAAGTATACAATTTAGTGGCATTTAGTATGTACACAATGTTGTGCCTCCATCACCTCTATCTGTTCCAAAACATTTTCATCACCCCGAAAGGAAACCCTGGGCCCATAAAATAGTCACTCTCCCTTCTCTCCTCCTAGCCCCCCAGTACCACTGGTGTGCTTTCTGTCTCTATGAATATTTGTCTAGTCTAGATATTTTATGTAGTCAGAATCATAATATATGTGAACTTTTGCGTCTGGCTTCTTTTACTTAGTATAAGTGTTTTCAAGTTTCATCCATGTTGTTGCATGCACTTCATTCCTTTTATGGTTGATCGATAGTCCATTGTATGAGTATGCCGCATTTTGCTTATCCATCATCAGTTTTCGAATATTTGGGTTGTTTTCATCTTTTGACTATTATTAATAGTTCTACTATGAACACTCGTGTACAAGTTTTGTTTGTATACCTATTTTCAATTCTTTTGGGTAGAAGTGGAATTGCCAGGTCATATGGAATTCTATATTTAACTTCCTGAGGAATTGCAAAACTGTTACCACAGTAGCTGCAGAATGTTATCCCAGTAAAAACTTTGATAGATAGATAGATAGATAAATGGATGAGTGTATTTCAGGTTTCTAGAACTAAATGAAATTCAAAACCAAGATAATATCATGGATAATCCTACAAATGTCTACCATATATTGGCTATGTGTCAATTGCAGTGCTTAGGCCTTTCTTTGCAATGGCACTTTTCGAGGATATATTATTATCCTCATTTTCATGTATTATTATCTTCATTATCCAGATAATCAAGACTATCCATTTTACATTCCCATCAGCAATATATAAGGATTTCAATTTCTCCATATCCTCACCAATATTTGTAATTATTATTATTATTGCCAGCCTAATGAATAAAAAATAGTATCTCATTGTGGTTTTGATTTGCATTCACCTGATGAACAATGATATCAATCATCTTTCATGTGCTTATTGACCATTTGTATATTTTCTTTGGGGAAATGTTTCTTGAAGTCCTTGGCCCATTAAAATTTTTTGTTGTTGAGTTTTAGGAATTCTTTTTATATTCTAGATATAATCTCTTATCAGATATATGATTTGCAAATATTTTCTCTCATGCTGTGAGTTGTCTTTTCATTTTCTTAATGGTGTCCTTTGAAGCACAAAAGTTAATTTTGATGAAGTCCAATTTATCTGTTTTTTTCTTTGGTTGGTGGTGCTTTTGGTGTCATAGCTTAAAAAAAATAACAAATTGCAAGTGATGAAGTTTTCTCCCTGTTTTCTTCTAGGAATTTTGTGGTTCTAGCTTTCATATTTAGGTCTTTAATCCATTTTGAGTTAATTTTATATATATAAATTTTATATATGAGTTAATTTTATATATGAGGTAGGGGTCCAAATTCATTCTTTTGCATATGAATACCTGGTTATCTCAGCACCATTTGTTGAAGAGACTGTTCTTTCTCTATTGAATGGCTTTGGCACCCTTGTCAAAAACCAATTGACCATAGACATATGAGTTTATTTCTGGACTCTCAATTTTATTTCATTGATCTAAATGTTTATCATTATGCCAGTACCACACTGTTGTTTTGGATTACTGTAGTTCTGTAGTATTGAAGTCCTCCAACTTTCTTTTTTAAGGTTGTTTTGGTTATTCTGGATCCTTTGCAACTCCATAAGAATTACAGGATCAGCTTTTTCTATTTCTGCAAAAAAAATAAAAAAATAAAATAAAATAAAATAAAAAAAAATTGGAATTTTGATGGCAATTGTATTGAATGTGTATATTGCTTTGAGTAGTATTGCCATCTCAACAATATTAAGCTTCCAGTCTATGAATATGAGATAGCTTACCATTTATTTAGTTCTTCTTTGATTTCTTTCAACAATGTTATGCAGATTTTGGTGTACAAGTCTTAAACTTCTTTGATTAAATTTATTCTTAAAGTATTTTATTCTTTTTAATGCTATTGTAGATGGAACTGTCTTCTTTTCCTTTTTTTTTTTTTTTTTGGGATGGAGTCTCGCTTTGTGGCCCAGGCTGGAGTGCAGTGGTGCGATCTCAGCTCACTGCAAGCTCAGCCTCCCAGGTTCACGCCATTTTCCTGCCTCAGCCTCCCGAGTAGCTGGGACTACAGGCGCCCGTCACCACGCCCGGCTAATTTTTTTGTATTTTTAGTAGAGACGGGGTTTCACTGTGTTAGCCAGGATGGTCTCGATCTCCTGACCTTGTGATCCACCCGCCTCAGCCTCCCAAAGTGCTGAGATTACAGGCGTGAGCCACCATGCGTGGCCAGAACTGTTTTCTTAATTTTATTTTTGAGTTCATTGCTTTTGTATAGAAATACAACTGTTTTGTATATTGATTTTGTATCCTGCTACTATGCTGAACTCATTTATTAGCCCTAATAGTTTTTTTATGGATTTTTAAAGGAATTTCTATGTATAAGATCATGTCATCTGTGAATGTAGAGATTTTTGCCTCTTTCTTTCTAGTATGGATGCCTTTTATTTTTCTTAATGGCTTAATTACTCTAGCTAAATCTTAGCTTAATTGCTCTAGCTAAGATTTTCAGTACAACATTGAATAGAAGTGTGAAAGCAGACATCCATGTCTCGTTCCTGATATTAGGGGGAAAGATTTTAGTCTTTTACCACTAAATATAATGTTAACTGTGGGCATTTATTTCTTTTAAAAACTTTTTGTACTCCAATTTTGAAATAACAGAGTGAAACTGTACAACGTAGAAACCCAAGACATTCTCTTAAAGTCCAGACATTCCTAGCTTTGATGACTGTTTATATTTTGAAAACTGATTATTAAATGTCCTTTAAAACTTTTATGAAAATATGACATATTAGAGACTCTCTATAGGCTGCAAAACCTGATGTTTTATCTGTTACATCTTAGATAATTGGAGTTAACTTAGTTATTTACCTTGGAAGCAAGTATTTTGAAATGCACCATTTTTGGGAATGTGGTTGGTTATTTTAATATATGCTTTTTGTTCTAAATTACAGATTGGATTTGTCCTGTATCCCCCCAGTGGAGGTCCTGCATGGGATCTGATGGATCATGAAAATATTTTGTTTCTCACTGTATGCTTTTGTTGGCATTATGCAGTAACCATTGTCATCGTTGGAATGAATTATGCTTTCATCACCTGGTAAGTTAGCAATTTCTGTTAATTGAAGTTCTGTTCCTTGGTATGTGATTATCAAGACTCAGTGATATTGAATTTAAAATTCAAAAGGGGATTTCATTCCTTATCATCCCATAAGACAGGGTAGCATAGCAGAATATTATCTGCAAACATAAAAAATTCCCAGTAAAAAGAATAAATGCTGGTTTGCCTCGGCTGTGCCTTTGATGCTCACATTACCCTTCATCACACTCCTCTGTGCCTCCATGTCTCCACATATGCTATTTCCTCTTCTCTCTTCTGAATGGTTTCCCTCACCCTGCACTGCCTATAGTGAGTCCTTCATTTACCGATGTGTAGATACTTCAATTATAGCACTTCTTAAGCTTCGAGTCCTTTTTTGACCAACTTGTGTGTGTTCCATTAAATGTAGGTGTCTGCCTAATTTGATATTGACTAATATTTCTAAAAGTCGTTTTATATAATTTTTTATAAGAACCCCATTTTTTGTAGGAACCCCAGTATAATGTTTCATAAGTGGGTAAGAAGCAGTAGAACAGAGTTATAAGAACACATATTTTTAGCTGCGCTATTTATCAGCAGTATGACTTTGGGCCAATTACTTAACCACCTTAAGTACTAGTTTTGTTGTTTGTAAAATGGGGAAATAATAAGACCAAAATGAGATCAAGTATTTAAGCTTAGGACACAATAAGAGCTCAATAAATATTATTGTCTTGTTGTTCTTCCTCTTGTTATTCTTCTCCTCCTTCTCTTCTTCCTTATTCCTCTTTGGTATAAAAAAAATGAATGTGATATGGACCCTACCCATGAGGAATTTTTAGTCTTATAATTAGGACTAAATTAGGGAGATGCACAATGAAAATACAGTGCAATAAACAGAAATAGTAGAAGAAAAAAGCACTCTTGGAGTTTAGGGGAGGCCTCTTTACAATTGAGAATGAAGCTGCAGCTTGAAGGATGAGCAGGAATAGAAAGGGGTGATAACAGTTCCTTTCTTTAAGGTGGTTAATGCCGAACCACAATTGGCTTGGCTGGTCTCAGTGACCAGGCATGAAGACTCCAGCACCTAATCCTTCAGACTTCAGTGCTGATTGAAATGTTCTGTATCTACAATGTCTAATATGGTAGTCACTAGCTATTGAGCACTTAAAATGTAGCTCGTGCCACATTAATTTTATTAATTTAAATATCCATATATGTGTGGATAGTGGCTATTGTATTGGACGCTACACATCTAGCAGGTTCTCTGATTCCTAACATGCAGTAGTTACTGCTAGGCCCAGTGAGGTCCCAGCTAGAACCAACTTTCCACCCTTCTCTTTAGACATGGGCCCCAAGTCACCCCTCCTGCTCTGTGCTTCTTTGTGCCTCATTGCTGAAGCAGCTCTGGTGCTGAGGCACTGGGTGAAGAAATCATTCCTTTGTCTAGCTCTCAGCTATCTCTGTTCAGCTGCAGGTCGGCCCACTTTGATCTATAGTTGCTTCATTCTAGAGGTCTAGGTGCTTTGGGTACTAGGAAATTCCACCTTCTCATTCTATTAGCCCCATTCAGTTCCTCCAAAGCATGTGCATGTGCTCCTTGTCAAGGCTGGCTCTGCCGTTGAGTGAAACTTGGCTTCTCCCCTGTTGTTCTAGGCTGACTTCTGGGCCTCATCTCCTTAGGGGCTGGAAAGCCTTCAAGATCATTGCCAGCATCCAAGGAAACGCCCTTCCTCATGTCAGCTCCCCTCCAGAGCCAAAAGAAGACTACTGTCTCTTCCTGTTTCAAAAACCTTCAGACCCCTAATGGGCCTCTTATCCACTTACAGTACTCTGGAGACTGGACACTCCATTTTTTATTTTCCAACCTTCCCCTCTACCTAGGGGAAGAGAAGTTATCCTAATCTTTCTGACCATGCAGTTCCCTCCACCTGGCATATTCACATTAAATGCACACCTTTTCTATGAAAACTTCTGTGATGACTCTAGCTCTTGCACATTTCCCTTTAAGAGTTTTTACAGCCCATCGTCTTCACCATGCATTTTAACAATTGGGATCTCTCTTGTGATGTTCACTATTAGCTCATGTGGGTTAGTCTTATCTACTGGCTAGATTGTGTCTCCTTGAGTTGGAGACCCTTTCCATATTTCCCACACCTCTTGGCACACTGCCAAACATATAGTAGATCCTCAATAAACCCTTGTTTGCTGTTTTAATAGATAATAGATCTATGTTGCAGAGCTATTTAAATATAGGCTTCATTTGTTTTGAAATCATGTTTTATATGCTTTTCAGTTTTGCTCTCATATTGCTCTTGAAAAGTTAAGACCAAGGGTTAAATTTTCTGATATATTTTGATATAAACTTAAGCAATAGCTTAAGTTAGTTCCACAGAAGTATTTCAAAAACCCCTCTCAGAGCACAAGTAAAGCCATTACATATTGATACAGGCAGGCCAGACCTTCATCAGAAAAAATATGGCAGAAAATAAGGGTAAAGATGCAGGTGGACTGGTGAAGTTTTTCATTTGTGAAGAATGATATTGATGATTTGGCTTATCAAATTGGTTTGCATATTCCTATGTATTTCTGGAAGTTAACTATGCTTTATTGATATGGTCACAGCACAATGCCTTTATAATAATGATGCACAGGAAAAGCTTTGCCTAGTTCTTGTGACATACTCTTTCTCACATCAGAGAAGTGGAGAGCCTGCTGAGCTTCAGCTGCTAATCAGTGTCACATCTTCCAGTGTCAAAAATTATAATCCCTGCTTCCCCCAGGCCTATGGATTCTTTTTTTTTTTTTTGAGATGGAGTCTTGCTCTGTTGCCCAGGCTGGAGTACAGTGGCATGATCTCAGCTCACTGCTACCTCCACCTCCTGGACTCAGAAGATTATCTTGCCTCAGCCTCCTGAGTAGCTGGGATTACAGGCATGTGCCACCATGGCCAGCTAATTTTGTCTTTTTAGTAGAGACAGAGTTTTGCCATGTTGGCCAGTCTGGTCTCGAACTCTTGACCTTAGGCCATCTGCCCACCTTGCCTCCCACAGTGCTGGGATTATAGGTGTGAGCCACCACGCCTGGCCCAGATTCTCTTAAACTATGAAAACAGTCACCAGGATGGAGGGTACTTCTTTGAGCTTCTTAATTCATCATGGCAGAGGCATCACATGCAGTTGAACAGCTTGTCCCCTGCACAGAAACTCCCCCTGGAAGGAGCTAGTAGCAGAAAGTAGGGGCTGAATTTAGCCCACACTTGACATGGGCCTTGACTTGGGCTGCCAACCCTAGAGGCAGGCTTCATGCACTTCCTTTATATGATATAGCACCTGTTTGCAATACACAGTTAGATGTGGCTTTTATGGAGAAACTCAACTGAGCTTGGTTTAATCTGGGCTTGCCACAGCCCAGCGATTCTCTTAATTGTTTTAGAAATGGCCAAAGTTGGCTGGGCACAGTGGCTCATGCCTATAATCCGAGCACTTTGGGAGGCTGAGGCGGGCAGATCACTTGAGTTCAGGAGTTCGAGACCATCCTGACCAACATGGTGAAACCCCTTGTCTACTAAAAATATAAAAAAATTGGCCGGGTGCGGTGGCTCACGCCTGTAATCCCAGCACTTTGGGAGGCCGAGGCAGGTGGATCACGAGGTCAGGAGTTCAAGATCAGCCTGGCCAAGATGGTGAAACCGTATCTCTATTAAAAATACAAAAAAATTAGCTGGGCATGGTGCTGGGTGCCTGTAATCCCAGCTACTCGGGAGGCTGAGGCAGAGAATTGCTTGAACCTGGGAGGCAGAGGTTGCAGTGCGCTGAGATCGTGCCACTGTGCTCCAGCCTCCAGCCTGGACAACACGGCAAAACTCCATCTCAAAAAAAAAAAAAAAAAAAAATTAGCTGGGTGTGATGATACATGCCTCTAATTCCAGCTACTCAGGAGGCTGAAGCAGGAGGATTGCTTGAACCGGGGAGGCGGAGGTTGCAGTGAGCCAAGATTGCGCCACTGCACTCCAGCCTGGGTGACAGAGTGAGACTCTGTCTCATTAAAAAAAAAAAAAAAAAAAAGAAAGAATAGGAAAAGAAAAAAAGAAAAAGAAATGATCAAAGTTATCTTCTGATGCCTAATTAAACAATGATGCAATACATTGGAAAGCCACATTGTAGCTGTTTACTTATACCCTGCTTTAATCCACAAAAATTTTCAGGCAGCTCCAAAGCCAAATAAAAGTAATTTTCCTTTTTGGGTTGCCTTCCCCAGTTGCCCAAATAATCTAGACTTTGTGGTATAATAGGTGCATATTGCTCTGGGTTTCTATTTTAAACACCGTCTAACTTGAGATGCTTTTCTTTCTCCTCAGGTTGGTTAAATCTAGACTTAAGAGGCTCTGCTCCTCAGAAGTTGGACTTCTGAAAAATGCTGAACGAGAACAAGAATCAGAAGAAGAAATGTGACTTTGATGAGCTTCCAGTTTTTCTAGATAAACCTTTTCTTTTTTACATTGTCTTTGTTCTTGGTTTTGTTTCTTGATCTTTTGTTTGGAGAACAGCTGGCTAAGGATGACTCTCAGTGTACTGTTTGCATTTCCAATTTGGTTAAAGTATTTGAATTTAAATATTTTATTTTTAGCCTTGAAAAATATTTTGGGTGATACTTTCATTTTGCACATCATGCACATCGTGGTATTCAGGGCTAGAGTGATTTTTTTCCAGATTATCTAAAGTTGGATGCCCACACTATGAAAAAAATATTTGTTTTATTTGCCTTATAGATATGCTCAAGGTTACTGGGCTTGCTACTATTTGTAACTCCTTGACCATGGAATTATACTTGTTTATCTTGTTGCTGCAATGAGAAATAAATGAATGTATGTATTTTGGTGCAGACACCTGAAATCTTGTTTTTGTTATTTAGCTACACTCCTCCTTTATATCATGCAGAAGCTGCAGGACACAGAAATTCTTTTTTGTGAGACATCACTATAGCACCTGAGTTCTTCACAGGGAATAGTAGGCCAGAAGTCTTCCTAGGATGTGTGATCTTTCAGAGAAGATAAAAGGGATGATCCCTAGGACACAGGGTTGCAAAGCCATGAGAGACTGGGAAAGGAGGACTGGGGTGTTGTCCATAAAAGTAAAAAGTCATCACGCACCATAGCATGGCCACCACACCATCCCCTCTGTTACAATAGGTGAAAGGTTAAAACGAGGAAAAGCCTTTTATGGAATGCTTGGGTAAAAGCCAGAACTCTTACCTAGTCTGTGACCTAAATAGCCCCCCGGGTGGAGAGTCAAGAAATCTTGTTTCTGATTCTGGCTCTACCATTAACCAGCATTTAGGTCTCTGGCAATCACCATGTCCTTCTCTCTAAAGTAAGGAATTGCATTGAATGAACCATGGGGCTCTTCCGGTTGTCACATTTTAAGAATCTAGAAATGGAAGCATATGGAAAGCAATTAGGTTGGTGCAAAAGTAATTGTGGTTATTGCCATTGAAAATAATGTCTTTTCTTCACTGTCAACCTAATAATTTAGTACAATGTTAGTCACAAAGACCAGTATTTTCTATGAGAGAAAAGGAAGGAGGATTGCATGAATCCTTGAGGGAAGACCCAAACCTGGAGGAAAGGAGGCAGCCTTGTGCACAGCTAGAGCTGAAATGCGGTCAACTAAGTCCTGAAGGCTCCCTAGCTTTCTACAAGCACTGGCAGGTCCAGAAGGCTGCCTAGTCTCATACGTGTCACAGTGACATTAAAGAGTCAGGTGAGCAGATTCTTCAGGCCCCAGAACTGGACACATTCATTTTGTCACATAAGTTTGAAAAGAGCAGATGTGAGTGTCTAAAGGTTTATCTTGAATAATGCCACAAACCTTAGGACGTTTCTGGCATATGAAACTGCCCACATGCCACAGTCCTTGGGGGTCATGGCGTTCTGTCCCATGTATGTCTTATCTCTCAGGGCTGTTTGCTAGACCCACAAGATTCTATGATTTTGACAAGTTTGGGTTTCAAAGGAATGAGTGAGCGAGTGATCAACGGCAGTTACGTGAAGCTGGCATCACTGGTATCTAGGCCTGAGCAGAAACACTGGGAATAATTGGCATGAACCAGATTAAGCCTGGAATTTTGAAAACTGATAAGTGCAAATAGTCTACAGTCTTTGTGAGAGAGCAGAAATTTCCACTCCTCTAGTCTGCACACAGAGATTACAAGTAAAATCAACTCAGCGAGTTCTCAAAGGAGGAATATTTGGTTCAGGTCTAAGTCCAAACTCTAGGGCTATCTGCCTCTAGTTCCTGAAATGAGCAATACATTGGAACACTATCATGACAACTTTATGGTCACATTATTGGATTTGTAGTTTATGACTAACATTTTTATGGAATGATGTGAAAAATTATTAGCAAACTGTGAACTTGAGCCAAAAATGAGACAGTCATATTTTCTCTACTTGTGCTAGGAAATCTTAGATCAATAAGTACAATTTGTAAATGTTTTGATTTATAAAAAAAGCATGTTTCAGTAAATGTTCTGAAACCATGAAAAATATTTTATAACAAAAATATAAAAGTTTTCAACTCTAGATCATGGGATGAGAAAAATTAGTTTCAGGCTACACTTAACCCCTGGGTACCAATGCAACCAATCATCCAACGAATGTTTATTAAGTAGTTACCATGTGCGAAGCAGTGTTCAGTAAACTAGGAATACAGTGGTACTCCACAGCAGTACTTCAGCCAAAGTCCCAGTCTTCGTCAAGCTTACGTTCCCATGGGACAGACAGTCAATGACAAAGTCAACAAATAAGTTCTATAGTTTGAGGCAATCATAAGTTACATGAAGAAAAATAAAGCTGGGAAGGAGTATAAAGAATGGTGGGGTGCTGCTATGGTTTACATATGATTTGTTTGCCCCCTTCAAGTCTCATGTTGAAATTTGGTCATCAATGTTGGAGGTGGGGCCTAGTGGGAGGGGTTTAGGTCATGGGGGTGGATCCCTCATGAATGGCATGGTGCCATCCTCATTAATTTGCAATCTATCAGTTCCCCAGAGAGTTTTCCTGAGGGCTGGTGTTGAAAAGGGCCGGGCACCTCCCTTCCCTTTCTTGCTTCCTTTCTCACCATGTGATCTCTGCACACGCCAGCCCCCCTTCCCCTTCCACTGTGAGTGGAAGCAGCTTGAGCCCCTCACCAGAAGCTGATGCGGGTGCCATGCTTCTTATACAGCCTGCTGAACAGTGAGCCAAATGAACCTCTTTTCTTGTAAATTACCCAGCCTCATGTATTCCTTTATAGCAAGGCAACAGGTTAAGACAGGTGGGGGAAAGCATCACTTTCCCAGAGGGTGGTCCTTTCCCAGAGGTGCTCCTCTGACCACCCGAGGGAAAATAGCCCCTGACCTTCTGCCCATCCCTCTCTATCATTATCAGGCATTATAGTGTTTATATATTTCCAGAGCCTTTAGCTCTGAAAGGAAAACCTTATCAAAGAAGGGATGGGGATGGAGGTTTACTCCCTTACTTTATATTTGTATTTTGTCTCCATTCTTCCAAAAACCTAGGATCTCAATTCCTGAGCTTTTGCCAAACTTTGAGTATCCTATGCTTCATTAGTCATAACCAAAGTGGAGAAAACCTTTACATAAATCAATGTTTGATTTCTAGTGCAGGTGTTAACGTAGGAAAGACTGAAGGACATTTTCTAAAGCAGACAAAACCCTGTGGATGGAACGCCTCTGTGGCTGTATACACAGGAAAGTGAAGGGTGGGGACTGATTATTAAGCAATATCAACTTTGGCTGTTGATGTGATACCAACTGCTTAGTGATTTCTGTAATTCTCCAATCTCCTTTGCTTGGGAAACTGCAACCTCTGATTGCACCAACTTCCAGCTCATTGTCGATATGGGAGGCTTGGTTATGGTACACTCCTCATCATTTTGTTTCTGGAGAAGCTCATTAATCAAGGTTGATTAATTGTATCTTGGTTGTGGATTGAAAAGGTGAAGCAAGAGTCAATGGATGCTATGGGAACAATAAAAATAAAAGCTGAGAAGTGGGAAATTCTCCCAAAATATGAGAAAATGATAGATTGAAAGTGTGAAAGAAAAGTTAATATACATGAAGAATATATCCAGAAATTCTTTATTCTGTTTCATATGCATCCCAGGTAGAGGAAATTGAGAAAATAGAGGATAGGCATGAAATAATATAAGAGAATATCCCTTAATGGCAAGGAAGAGAGATTTTTGCTTTAAGCTTGGAAGGGTGTTTCGAGAGATTTGCAGTGGATAGAGTGGATTTCTGGTAATAAAAATTTAAAAGCTTAATCCTGTCTTATACTTTTAAATTCAATTTGTGAATATTGTTATTCTAAGTCCAGCAAATTTTAACACTCATTTTTAAGGAGTCTTTAATGTTTGAATATAATCTTAAATAATTAGATTTCCCTTTAAGCATTTCACTTTTTTTTTTGTGGGAGACTGGAGTTTTATTATTACTCATACCAGTCTCCCCGAGTATTCAGGGATCAGAGTTTTTAAGGACAACTTGGTGGGCGAGGAGAAGCCACCAAGGAGTGCTGATTGGTCAGGTCAGAGGTGAAATCATAGGGAGTTGAAGCTGTCTTCTTGCACTGAGTCAGTTCCCAGGTTGGGGGCCACAAGATCAGATGAGCCAGTTTATCAATGTGGGTGGTGCCAGCTGATCCATCAACTGCAGGGTCTGCAAAATATCTCAAGCACTGGTCTTAGGCTTTACAATAGTGATTTTACCCCCAGGAGCAATTTGGGGAGGGTCAGAATTTTGTAGCCTCTAGCTACATGACTCCTAAAACATAATTTCTAATTTTGTGGCTAATTTCTTAGTCCTATAAAAGCTGTCTAGTCCCCGGGCAAGAAGGGGGTTTGTTTTGGGAAAGGGCTGTTATCATCTTTGTTTCAACCTATAAACTATAAGTTCCTCCCAAAGTTAGGTGGGCCTGCACCCAGGAATGAACAGCTTGGAGGTTAGAAGCAAGTTGGAGGTGGTTATGTCAGATCTCTTTCACTGTCTCAGTTACAATTTTGCCAAGGCAATTTCAATCCCAAAAAACCCTTTGGGTTTTATAACACCTCATCTTAAGGTGTTGGCTAATGAAGATAGAAAAAGGGCAAAGACCATTCTAACTTCTTCCTGTCGACCAGGGGCATGTGGGGGTAGGTGTTGACCCCAAGGTGAAAGGAGTGGAACCACTTTGCAACTGTCAAAGCATACTCATGCAGGCCTGGCTGAGATTCCAAGGCTTGCACGATAAAGGCGTTAGTATTGTCAACTAGAGTTGTAGTACCACATTTAAGGAAACAGCATACTATAAGGTAAGTAATGAGTACCAGAATAAGGAATGCAATTCCCAGTTTTAAAAGTAAAGATTTGAAAGCATTAGTTTGGGAACTTGTAGCCTGCCAGGAATTTAGGCCAAACTGCTGGAAAAACTCAAGCACAGCTTACGACAGGTGTACTATAATTTTTTGAAACATAATTTTTCTCTCTCCAGTCCCTGTTTTTATTAAAAACTAATCATGTGCAAGGCGGGGTGACTCATACCTGTAATCCTAGCACTGGGAGGCCTAGGTGGGCAGATCACCTTAGGTCAGGAATTCGAGACCACCCTGGCCAACACGGTGAAACCCCGTCTCTACTAAAAATACAAAAATTAGCCAGGCATGGCTGCATGCACCTGTAATCCCAGCTACTTGGCAGGCTGAGGCAGGAGAATCGCTTGAACCCGGGAGGCGGAGGTTGCAGTGAGCAGAGATCATGCCACTGCACTCCAGCCTGGGTGACAGAGTGAGACTCCATCTCAAATAAAACCAAAAACCAAAAAACACACAAAAACAAATCATGATAGGACAGATGTGTTTACAAAACAAACTTTAGTCTTATTATAATTGACCTGATTGTTTGCATAAAGTGCAGCAAGAATACTTACTTTCCACATAGGCTTTTAAAATTGGTTTTGATGGAACTCTGTTCCATAAGGACTCTCAGATAAGACTTTTTTAAAGCTGAGCCTAGCCATGGGTTTGTACCCTCAAACACTTAGAAACTGGGTAAATTCCTCTCCTCTTGAGATACCAAGATAACTTGGGGTTTTTGAGCCTGTTAGAAAGTGACATTCTTTACTTACCACAGGTTAGGAACCCTGTACAGGGACTGCACAGACAGAGTATGAGGCCAGTTTTCCCAAGGGGTTTGTATTGGCTCTACATGTCAGATTTGATTCCTTAAAGGAAAGCATAACATTCCAGCCAAGCTTTGGTAAACTAACCAGTTTCTCTGATGGTGCTCTGTTGCAAAAGAAAACATTCTTACTGCACTTATGCAAATAACTATATTGCCATAAGCTAAGAATACTCACAAATAGTTTCCGAATTCTAGAGAAAGCAGTTAGAGAGAAACACATATGCTCCAAATTTTATTTACAGGAGTATACTTTACTCAATTGTTAAAAGCTGTAAATAGCTTAAGAGAAAAGTTTTCTTGGCTCTGAAAAACAAGAAGGATCAGCAATGTTTTTAGCAAAAAGTCGAAAAGGATTATTTCAGTCTTATATTAGTTCAGTCCATGCAATTAACTTCTGTTCTGCTTCATATTCATGAACATTTCAGCACTCCATGCGAGTTCTGAAAGTTTTGCCTCTATCCTAATGTCACAGTCTCCAAAGTTATCAGAAACCTGCATTTAAGAGCACCTGTTAGAGTTGTATAGCTGATTATAAAATCACCATTTAAAGAGGAACAGACCAAAATAATAATTGTCTATAGAGGACAAGAAGTGTGAGGGCAGCCACAGTTAAAGACACAATTGATAAAGGTATGTGTTCCATCTGCAGCACACAATAATTTAACATAACGTAATGCTTATAATTATTACTGATAACATAGACGAAGTTATATCAGAATTACAGGAGTTTCACATAATTTTGGAACATACACCAATAACACATTTACATAAACATCGCCCAAAGAAAGCCAAACACCATTTCTTATTTGGCAGTGCTCACTGTATTATTTTTATACCAAATAAGCCAAATATATCACTTTTGGACTTTAGAGGACGTAATATCTAAAAGATTAATTATGTCAGAAAAAGATATATTTTATAATTTGGTTTTGGACAGTTTGTCAAATATCAAAGGTTTGAAACAGTGGATATCACAAAATAGAATCCCAGGTCACCATAAGTCATTCATTAGCTAAAATGGTAACTCCAAAATTTTTAAAAATAGAAACCTTTACTCTGATAGGAGATTCAGCTTTCCAAACAACAAGATCCAACGGAGACAGGATGAAGTCAACTGAATCTGTTTCTTCTCTCTCTCCTCCCTTTTTTTTGGAGTTTATTCAAAAGGCAAACAAAAATCTTTCATTTTCTCTCAATACTACATAAAAATTTTTCAAAAGAGGAAACCAAATTTCATGTTTGCATTAGTGCATCTTTAATGCTTAAGCTAGGTTTTAAATAAAATTTTATAAATCTATCCAGTTTTAATTAGTTTGACCATAAAGTAAGATTTTCATAAACTTTTTAGAGCCCTTTATAATCTGCTGTTAAACAGCAGATTAATTTTCTAAACAAACCCTGCTATTCAGACACATGGGCCCAAATTCTGGCCCTGCATTAGTGTACTTTTACTTTAACGTTCAACCTACAGAAAAAAGTTAAATAATCCCCTTCAAATCCTAGCCAACTTGCTCGTGCCCACAGAACTTTCTGCAAAAGATCAACCCTTCATAAACTCTTTTCAACTTGCTTAAACCTTCAGTTTTGTCCCATTACTCTTATAGGTTAAGACAATCTTTAAAACCCTCTGAACTAGACAAAATTACATTCCCTTTAACAAAAACCATATTCCCATGTCTTCTTTCATCTTTTACCAAAAACATATTCTACTTTCCTTACCTACCTTGTATATAAAACTGTTTCTCCAGTAGTCTCAACTATGTTAACTCCTAGCAACTTTTTAAATTTTTTTAATTTTTTTTAATTTTTGAGACCTGGAGTCTCACTCTGTCGCCCAGGCTAGAGTACAGTGGCGCGATCTCGGCTCACTGCAAGCTCCACCTGCCAGATTCCCACCGTTCTCCTGCCTCAGCCTCCCAAGTAACTGGGACTACAGGCGCCTGCCACCACATCTGGCTAATTTTTTTTGTATTTTTAGTAGAGACGGGGTTTCACCATATTAGCCAAGATGGTCTCGATCTCCTGACCTCGTGATCCACCTGTCTCGGCCTCCCAAAGTGCTGGGATTATAGGCGTGAGCCACCGTGCCCGGCTTATTTTTTATGAGAAACCTGATAAGCAAGGGGTTTAAATTATTTACTAAATGTGGAGCCTAGGACATCAGACAGAAGTGCAGACAAGGCCCGACTCTTTCCAGCATAGCTAGTGGGGGCATGGCTAATTCCACATGTCCCCAGGCCTTATCTAGAATCTCTAATGGCTCCAAAGTAGGTAAGTTGACCAATTTTCAAAAGTCAAAGAAGCAGTTTATGACCTTAAAGCATTTAGCAAACCTGATATCTGACCTAATTTAGACCAAATGTCTTAATTTTGAAGACATGTTTATTTTACCAAAAATATTTAAAACTGTCTTTATTTCTGAAAGATTACCAAAGTCACATGAAGAAGAAGGCATTAAAAAGTTTCTATTTTTCTGACAAAATATTTGATTTCAGTGCTTATTTTTCTAAACCAATTAGTCAGAGCTCTTTTACCTAAACATCACACACACTACACATATAAATACACCGACAGACAGACAGAAGATCCAGTAGTTGTAAGATGTTTCATTTGCCAGTTTCTTAGTTGGATTACTAGCTTCAGGGTGGAGCCCTTGGAGGAACAGGCCAGGAAAGCACACAGCTTTTAGGGCCTAATAAGTAGGCACAGATGGAAGGAAAAATATATCCCCCAAATTAAGGGTGCCATTTTTAAGCTACATCCTGGATCCCCCCAAAAGAGGGAAATACTACAGGAGAAGATAGTGCAATGCTTCTACTGTGCATTTCATTGCAAAGCAACCCAAAGCTGATAAGCCCACTTTGTAATCAGCCCATCCTCCATGGGAATCTCATCTCTTAGTGGAGGGTGGAGATAATTTCATACCTTCCAGGTGGCCAAGAGCATGCTTCTCTAATCCAAACATCAGAGTCAAGCATGTCTTCTAGCTGCTATTAGCCATCCCTTTAAGTATATTTCCTACCTGGTTATTACAAACCAAGACTAAAAGCTATCCCATAATGCAATGTAATTTTTGACACCCCCCCCCCCAAAAAAAATAGAAAACGTTAGGCAACATAGTGTAAAACAGAATAGAGCCTTAGATTTTTGAGAGGGATTTATTCTCTTTCAATTCCTGGGGTTCCATGAGGAAAACAGAAGTTTTTCCCAGAATGGAGTCTGTGGCACCTCCTCTGTTTTTCCCCAAGAGTCCTAGGCTGTTAGAATTTATCTTAGGTTCTCTCATGTGGGCATCAAGAGTGGTAAGAAGACAAAATGGAGAAAAACAATTCAGTCAGCTGTGAAGAAAAATAAGATCCAAGAAGAGAAAAAAATCATAAAGGTCTTTTAAATATATTTATAGCTTGGATATCCACTTTTAATGAGCTGATTTTAACCACAGAGCTCTGTATTAGTTCATTTTCATGCTGCTGATAAAGACATACCAGAGATTGGGCAATTTACAAAAGAAAGAGGTTTAATGGACTTACAGTTACACATGGTTGGGGAGGCCTCACAATCATGGCGGAAGGCAAGGAGGAGCAAGTCACATCTTACGTGGATGGCAGCAGGCAAAGAAAGAATGAGAGAGAAGCAAAAGCGGAAACCTCTTATAAAACCATCAGATCTCATGAGACTTATTCACTACCACAAGAAGAGTATGGGGGAAATTGCCCCCATGATTCAATGATCTCCCACCAGGTCCCTCCCACAACTTGTGGAATTCAAGATGAGATTTGGGTGGGGACACAGCCAAACCATATCAAGCTCTTTAAAAAGATTAAAAAAAAATCTCTTATGGAACCATAGGCAAAATCTCACTTTTGCAAAATGCTGCCCAATGAGCTGCATGAGAAACTGAATTAACATTTTCCATCCCAGGTGAAGCAAAATACACATAGCAAAACGACACTAATCACCTCATTCAGCACTCAATATCCACCTGGCAAGGCTGAAACTTTCTCCCATTGGTCCCTGTTGTCTTTGATTCATTCCAGGTGGAGAGGGCCTCTGACCGGTAATTCAATGGGTAGTCTCTGAGCAAGACAAAGAGAGGATATTCTCCCTGAGTCAGGCCTGTTGAACTTTCTTCAGGGCTCACTAAATGTGACCAGACTTTCCAAGTTAGGCCTGCTGAACTTTCATCAGCAATTCCTTCAGAGATCCCATCCATATATACAAACACACACACAACAAAGACAAGACAGAGAGAAGGTCTTCCAAACCAAGATCCCTAACCAAGAATTCCAGGAGTATCCCTTTCAAACTATCCTCCTATTCTCCATCTGAGAAATCTCCCCGAAATCTTCCTGATTGAGAAGTCTCCTGAACCAAGACACTTCCTAAGAATTAGGGAGAGCCAACCGAGACCCCTCAGAAGCTGAGCGAAGACAGACACCCCACAATGGGGCTACAGACAAACCAGGACCCCTGCTGAACCGAGGACAGACACCCCACTATGGGGCTACAGAAAAACTGAAACCCCTGAAGGAGCCAAACCGACTGGGAGAAGGAAAAAGGTGTTGGCAGCACCTAGGATATTTACCAATCCGGACACCCTGTAATGGGGCTACAGCTATAGATACTCCATGACTGAGCTACAGACAGACACCCTATAATAGGGCTACAGTTACAGACACCCCACCATGGAGCTACAGGCAGACACCCTGTAATAGAGCTACAGTTACAGGATGTTTTACCAGGACTCTTTCTCTATTGCAATTAAATCCATGCACGTTGGGTCAGCAGCACCCCTCCAGTAGAGACAGTACCAGAGTCAGCCCCCAGTACAAGAGAACTAGGAGGCCTCTGGATCCATTGCAGGAGGCAGACTACTGAAACATGGGTAAGTTGCCACAAGGGCAATGCCAGACTAGCCCCCAAATTTGTAACTACTAAATGGGTTCACCTTGCCTGCTGCCTAGACACAGCTGATTTATCAAGACAGGGTAACTGTAATAGAGAAAGAGTAATTCACGCAGAGCCAGCTGTGCAGGAGACTGGAGTTTTATTTCTCGAATCAGTCTCCCCTTTAAGCATTTTAAATTGTATTTATGAATTAAATATTCTAACATTCTTCTTAAGTATGTCAATTAACTCATGAATCCTCCCAAGTTCTTATGTTATTCTTAGAAATCTAATTTATTAAACTTATAAGTTAATTTATTAAACTTACAAATGTGATGAAACTTAAGTTTTCTTAAATATTCAAATACTGTGTATAAACTTAATGAGATTTCATAAAATCACAGGCCTAAGTTTGTTACTGAATTGCACATTGATAAATTGGGTTTATAAAACTAATCTGAATAGAAAAAAATCATTTTGAAAATTACAAATACCTAAAATGGTAAACATACACAATTCCTTAACAGAAAATATCAACATTGTGGTCTTGATTCTCTTAAACATTTCTGTATTTAATTCTAAGTCTTTCTCTGTTAAAACAGCCTTGCTTTAAGAAAGTGATTTGTTTATGGCAGGTAATGTTGGGGAGTACCTAGGCAGATGGTGAGATATTAGACCCAGGGGTACTGAATGGGATAGGATTTTTGACAGTGACCATAATGGCATATCTGAAACTCATTACAGTCACATATCAAACCTTTTGCATAGGTTGTGTTCCAGCCTTCTGTGTACAGGGTGTGCACCTTCCTGAGTTGGAGTTATAATTAACCTGTCTTTGCTGCCTACTCATGAAAATCTGCAACTCCCACCCAGGATGTCATGTCACTTGATGAGATATTTTTTAATTCTTTAGCTTTTAAGAAATTTAAACAGATTTTATTCTAAGTCTAAAGCCTTCTGAACGTGATGCAATCCTGCATTTTTTTCCAAATATGCTGCCTATCTCATAGGACTACTTAATTTTTATAGCTATTAAGGATGATAACCTAACAAATTCTAGGTCACCCTCTTTTATTTTAATTATTTATTCTTGATTTTTTAATATTTTTTTACTTTCATTTGTGTTTGATTTATAAAATGTGTAAAATAATATTTTATTTTTGTGGCTCTAGAAATCTATAAGAATTTCATAACTATTATGTTTACAAGTTTAAGTATTATTATCATAATACTAATTTAATCCTATGCTGAGAATTTTAAAACTTTTTAAATTTGTAATTATTATGAGTTCAGAATAGTTGTACATACTTATGGGGTGCATGTGATGTTTTGATACAGGCATATAATACATAATGATCAAATCTGGGTAACTGGGGTATCCATCACCCCAAACTTTTATCATTTCTTTGTTTTGAGAATATTCCAATTCTACTCTTTAAGATATTTTAAAATATACAACAAATTATTGTTAACTATAGTTGCCCTATTGTGCTACCAAACACTGGATCTTATTCCTTCTACCTACTTGTATTTTGTACTCATTAACCATCCCCACTTTATCCTACCCCGCAACCTCATTACCCTTCCCAGCCTCTGGTAACCATCATTCTGCTCTGTGCCTCAATTAGTTCTCTTTTTTTAAAGGTAATTCAACCAACAGCTCTGAGATTGGACGTCAGTATTTCTTAACACCTTTAACCTTTAATGCCTTAAAGTTGGGATGACATATGTTTCTTGAGTGTCTGTATGAGTTGTGGGAAGAATTATGATGGTTAAGGAAATGCTCAAATGGAGGTGAAAAAGTGCTCCTTATCTGAGTCCTCTCATGATCTTGGGCTGTTCTGCCTATTTTCACATCTTCTAAAGGGAGGATTAAAGATTTCAAGTAAAAAGCTGAAAGTGTAGCCCAAATAACACCTGATTTGCTGATCTGTGCCTGAAGCCCAAATACATACAGCCTCTAAAACATACAGGAATAAGCTCACCCATGTAATTAAGGGGCTCAGCAATTTAGGATGGAACAACCCTCTTTCATCGGCTCAGAAATTGACGCAGCCTCCTTTTGCCTCTGATACCAAGTCTAAATTAATTAACATTATTCTCAAAGCTTAGACTATTTGGGTATCAAATCAAATCAAATCAAATAATGTCAATTGCATGGGATTCAATGTATAGTTATGTGCTCATCTTATGTTCTCAACATAAGGCTTTTACAAATCAGGCTGACTTGTTCTCCGTTCTCCCAAAACATTGTATTTTAATTCCCATATCTATGTTGAATTAACCACCCTCTCTTCCTTCAGCCTATCAGCTTAATTCTGAAGATTCTTTATGGCCAAATTCCAAACCTTTCCCTCCTACTGCTTCATACTGGTCTCTTCCATCTATAAATTCCTATAGCAGAGAGCCTGGGGAATTATTGGATCATACGCTGTTTAGTCCTTTAATTATCCCTATCCATAAATTCTTCTCACTGTATTATAATTCCCCAAAGAGAACCATATTTCTTTGGTCTCTATTATAGCACCTAAGGAAATTTTCTTAACATGTAGTATTGAATAGGGAGCTCTAGGTGCAGAAAGAAGAGAGAAAGTATAAGGAAGATATTATCAATATGTCCTAAGATGTTGTCTGTAGGTGAAGACCCTGAGAATGGAGAGTTAGTGACTTGTCCAAGAGCATGCAGTTAGTGGCCAAGCTCATCATCAGAGGTAAGTCTCCAGGCACCAGAAGTGAGGGCTCTTCCCACTTCAGCGGTTAGACTATTGCATAGTGAATGGCTCAGTTCCTTCTCAGATGGACCTGCCTTATTCTGAGGACCATCTGTCTTCATACCCCCACCCCTCTTCCTGTGTCCCATTCAGAGGAAGAGATGCCAGCTTCTTTTGAAATATCTCTGGTGTTTGATTCTGGTCAGAGATTCAGGAAAGGGAGGATCACCACCAGGACAGTGACGACTAGGGCACACGAGACTCCCCAGAATAAGATACCTTCCCCACTTCCCACTTCTCAAGATATGTGTCTAAAATATATTCCGTATCTATTGTGTGTATAGTACACAGGATGATTGAGGACCGACGATGTTGCAGAATAGGCCGAACAGTGAAACAGACAAGAGCGATGATGCTGCCCTCTAGTGGTAGAGTGTAGAAACACAACTCATAGGCAAACACCAAGTTCACATCCTAAAAGAAGCGTCTTTCACCCCAAAAAGTCAGACCACAAAAATAGTTAGAGTTTGAGTTATTTTTAAAAATCTTAGGTTTTATTAGTACTTTAATGCATTGTTATGGGTGAAATTGTGTCCGTCCCCTACAAAATTCATATGTTGAAGTCCTAACTCTCAGTACATTAGAAGATGATCTTATATGGAAATATGATAATTCCAGATTAAATTAGTTAAGATGAGGCCATACTGAAGTAGGGTAGGTTCCAACTTAATATGTCTTATGTCTTAATAAAAAATAGAAATTTTGACACACACACACACACACACACACACACACACGTAAAAAACCCCATATGGACATAAAGGAAGAGATTGGAGTGATATGTCTACAAGTCAAGGAATGCCGAAGTTTGGCAGCAAACTACCAGTAGCTAACTAAGAGGGAGGCAGGGAACAGATTCTCTCTAACACCTTGAAAGGGGAGCACGGCCCTGACAATACCTTGATCTGGAATTTCTAGCCTCCAGAACTGTGAGACACATTTCTGTTGTTTAAGCTGCTCCGTTTGTGATACTTTCTTATAGCAGCCTTAGCAAACTCGTACAACCCCATTACTTTACATTAGTTTTAAGCTTAATGTTTTTAGACTTCAGAATAAAGCATGGAAAATGGTACACTGAGGGCAATATGGCGAATGCCAGGGATGAAGATATTATCTACTGCAAGTTTTATTACCAGCCATAAAATGCATTATCTTTGTTGAGAAACTTACTGACAATTTGGCTTAGTTATACATTTATACTATTTTATGGGCTCACCAGGTTGGCAAGTTTCCTTAACCAGTATTTTTGTCATTCCAACATTCCTCTGGGAGGCAATGTTTATACTTGTAAATCGTTTATCAACTAGTGACTTCTGCATTGTTGTCTTTGGTGTCTTCTAATGTTTTATACGCTTGCTAGCTAGATCACAAACTCCTTGAGGATCCTTGAATGTCATACATTATTATTAAGCTTTCTGGGGATTATGGGCCTCCATATCCTGTAAAATGCATGGTGCTTATTGCAGAATGGCGCCTGTATTAGTTCTCCAGAGAAACAGAACGAATATACAAATGTAGGGATGAGGGGAGGATTTTAAGGAATTGGCACAAGTGGTTGTGGAGGCTGACAAGTCCCAAACCTGTGGTACTTTCTTATAGCAGCCTTGGCAAACTAATACAACCTTATTACTTTAACATTAGTTTTAAGCTTCATGTTTTAGAATTCAAAATAAGGCATGTATTTGGGACAGCAGGCTGGGAAGAGTTGATGTTACAGTTCAAGCCCAGAGGAATTCCTTCTTCTTTGGGAAAGGTTAGTCTGTTTTTATTAAGGCCTTCAACTGGGCTGGGCATTGTGGCTCACGTCTGTAATCCCAGCACTTTGGGAGGCCAAGACAGAAGGATTGCTTGAGCTCAGGAATTCGACAGCCTGTGTCTAAAAAAAAAAAAATTAGACAGTGCCTATAGTCTCAACTACTCGGGAAGCCTGGGCTATTGAAGCTGTAATAAGATGATTGTACCACTGCACTCCAGCCTGGGTGACTGAGTGAAAACCTGT
Organism: Nomascus leucogenys; assembly: GCF_006542625.1. NCBI lineage: Eukaryota > Metazoa > Chordata > Mammalia > Primates > Hylobatidae > Nomascus > Nomascus leucogenys. The sequence goes on along the minus strand of NC_044401.1, from coordinate 20,658,965 downwards.
CCGTGGAAAAATAAAAAAATAAAAAAAGGCCTTAAACTGATCGTATAATGATATGGTTTAGATGTGTGACCCCTTCAAATCTCATGTTGAAACCTGATCCCCAGTGTTGGAGGTGGGCCTATAGGGAGGTATTGGATCATGGGGCAGATCCCTCATGAATGGCTTAGCACCATCCCCTTGGTGACAGTGAGTTCTCTGAGTGCGTGAGATCTTGTTTCAGAGGGTATCACCTCTCCTGCTGTCTCTCTAGCTCCTGCTATCTCCATGTGACATGCTGGCTCCCTGTCATCTTCTGTCATGATTGTGAGCTTTCTGAGGCTCTCACTGGAAGCTGAGCAGATGTTGGCAGCATGCTTCTTGTACAGCCTGCAGAACCATGAGCCAATTAAACTTCTTTTCTTTATCAGTTATCCAGCCTCAGGTATTCCTTTATAGCAACACAAAAATGGCCCAATACAGATGAGGCCCACCCACATTACAGAGGGTAATTCACTTTACTCAAAGTCTACTGGCTTAAGGCTGGGTGTGGGTAGCTCACACCCATAATCCCAGCACTTTGAGAAGCCGAGGCAGGTGGATCACATGAGGCCAAGAGTTCGAAGCCAGCCTGGCCAACATGGCAAAACCCTGTCTCTACTAAAAAATACAAAAATTGCTGGGCATGGTGGTGCATGCCTGTAGTCCCAGCTACTCAGATGGCTGAGGCATTAGAATCACTTGAGCTGGGGGGCGGAGGTCGCAGTGAGCCAAGATCATGCCACTGCACTCCAGCCTGGGCAATAGAGTGAGACTCTGTCAAAAAAAAAAAAATCAAAATCCAAAAAGTCTACTCACTTAAATGTTAAGTGTTAATTCTCATCTATAAAATACCTTCATCTTCATCTCTGACCTAGGAGGACATTCAAGACCCAGGCTCCTTTTGTTTGATTGTTGTACCATTTTTTGAGATGTCCGTGTCGGCATTCAAGACTATAGAAGAGGAAAATAGAGTGGTTGGAATTTCTAATGTGATCTGGAAATCTGGAAGGTGCAATCATCATTTCTGCCTATTTTTCCAATAGCCTAAACTTAGTCATATAACCACACTTTGCTTCAAGGGAGGTTGGGAAATATTGTGATTTGCTTGCAGGCCATTAGCTCCCCTGAAATTAAAGTTCTTTTTTTTTTTTTTTTTTTTTAGAAGGAAAGGATAGATACTAGGTTATTTGGTAGTGTCTTCCAAAACACTCAGGCAAATTAATAACATCCAAAAATTGAAAATCTTGAACAAATAAGATGATATAAAATCATCGGGAAAATAAGGAATTTTATAAATAAGGTGAAGCTTCAGCTCAGCATGAGGATTTTAATTCAGTTTATCAGAACTTCTGTTGCCAGGCTATTTGTAAATTGGAGAAAATGTAAGAGACAATGTTAACAGAATTAAATAAAAAATACCTTCACAAAAAATCTGAATAATTTTTGACCAAATATCTGAATACTATGGCCAAGCCAAGTTGACACGTAAAATTAACCATCACAGCCTCCAGTGAATCCTGCCATCTTGAATTCATGCTTTTTGTAGCATGAATCTGGACTGGTCTTTTTAAAATTTTTATGGATACATAATGGTTATGCATATTTATGGAGTAAATATGATATTTTGACACAAGCACGTAATGTGCAATGATCAAATTTAGGTAGTTGAAATATCCATCATCTCAAACATTTATCATTTCTTTGTGTTGGAAACATTCTAAAACGATTCTTCTAGTTATTTTAAAATACATGACAAATTATTGCTAACTATAGTTGCCCTATTGCTACTGAGCATTAGATTTTATTCATTCTATCTAACCATATTTTCATACTCATTAATCAACTCCTCTTTATCTCCCCCTCCCCACTGCCCTTCCACTCTCTGGTAACCATCATTCTACTCTCTGTGTCCATGAGATCAATTTTTTTAGCTTGCACATGAGTAAGAACTTGTCACATTTGTCTTTCTGTGCCTGACTTATTTTACTTAACATAATGTCTGCCAGTCTCACCCATGTTGCTGCAAATGACAGGATTTTATTTATTTATATTATCTTAAGGATGCTGAATGGCTTAATTAAGAGTCACTGTTATTTTCTTTTATTGATTTACTGATTTCAGTTGTGATATAGATCATTAGTTTTCTATTAGTTTTTTATTATGGTCATATGGCTTTATAAAGCAATGTTATTCAACTAATGTTCTACGACATAAAGGGGAATTGGTTTATTGTGGCTTTTGATGTTTCTAGAAATGTTAATTTCGGTATAATGATTCTTTCACTTCTTTTTAAAATAATTTTCCATAGGTTATTGGGGGTACAGGTGGTATTTGGTTACATGAGTAGGTTCTTTAGTGGTGATTTGTGAGATTTTGGTGCACCCATCACCCGAGCAGTGGACACTGCACCCTATTTGTAGTCTTTTATCCCTTGCCCCCGCTTCTACCTTTCCAAGTTCCCAAAGTCCATTGTATCGTTCTTATGCCTTTGTGTCCTCATAGCTTAGCTCCCATATATCAGTGAGAACAAACAATGTTTGACTTTTCATTCCTGAGTTATTTCACTTAGAATAATAGTCTCCAATCTCATCCAGGTTGCTCCAAATGCCATTAATTCATTCCTTTTTATGGCTGAGTAGTAGTCCGTCGTATATATCTACATCACAGTTTCTTTATCCACTCGTTGATTGATGGGCATTTGGTTTGGTTCCATGATTTTGCAATTGCAAATTGTGCTGCTATAAACATGCATGTGCTGCAAATTGTGCTGCCATAAATGTGTGTGTATCTTTTACATATAATGACTTCTTTTCTTCTGGGTAGATACCCAGTAGTGGGATTGCTGGATCAAATGGTGGTTCTATTTTTAGTTCTTTAAGGAATCTCCATCCTGTTTTCCATAGTGATTGTACTAGTTTACATTCCCACCAGCAGTATAGAAGTGTTTCAGTTTCATTTTCCTACATGTGTCTAACCAATTATCCCAGCACCATTTGTTAAAAAGGGTGTCCTTTCCCCACTTTATGTTTTTGTTTGCTTTGTCAAAGATCAATTGGCTGTAAGTATTTGGGTTTATTTCTGGGTTCTCTATTCTGTTCCATTGATCTATGTGCCTATTTGTATACCAGTACCATACTGTTTTGGTGACTGCATCCACGCCAACATCTACTGTTTCTTCATTTTTAAATTATGGCCATTCTTGCAGGAGTAAGGTGGTATCGCAGTGTGGTTTTGATTTGCATTTTCCTGATCATTAGTGATGTTGAGCATTTTTTTCATATGTTTGTTGGCCATTTGTATACCTTCTTTTGAGAATTGTCTATTCCTACCCATAGCCCACTTTTTGATGGGACTGTTTGTTTTTTTTTTCTTACTGATTTGTTTGAGTTTGTTGTAGATTCTGGATATTAGTCCTTTGTCAGATGTATAGATTGTGAAGATTTTCTCCCACTCTGTGGGTTGTCTGTTTACTTTGCTGACTGTTCCTTTTGCCGTGCAAAAGCTGTTTAGTTTAATTAAGTACCAGCTATTTATCTTTGTTTTTATTGCATTTGCTTTTGGGTTCTTGGTCATGAAATTCTTGCCTAAGCCAATGTCTAGAAGGATTTTTCCAATGTCATCTTCTAGAATTTTTATAGTTGCAGGTTTTAGGTTTAAGTCCTTCATCCATCTTGGTTGATTTTTGTATAATGTGAGAGATGAGGATCCAGTTTCATTTTCCTACATGTGTCTAGCCAATTATCCCAGCACCATTTGTTAAAAAGGGTGTCCTTTCCCCACTTTATGTTTTTGTTTGCTTTGTCAAAGATCAATTGGCTATAAGTATTTGGGTTTATTTCTGGCTTCTCTACTCTGTTTCATTGGTCCATATGCCTATTTTTATACCAGTACCATACTGTTTTGGTGACTATGGCCTTATAATATAGTTTGAAGTCAGGTAGTGTGATGCCTCCAGATTTGTTCTATTTTGTTAGTCTTGCTTTGGCTATGTGGGCTCTTTTTTGGTTCCGTATGAATTTTAGAATTGTTTTTTCTAATTCTGTGAAACATGATGGTGGTATTTTGTTGGGGATTGTGTTGAATTTGTAGATTGCTTTTGGCAGTATGGTCATTTTTACAATATTGATTCTACCCATCCATGAGCATGGGATGTGTTTCCATTTGTTTGTGTCAACTATGATTTCTTTCAGCAGTGTTTTGTAGTTTTCCTTGCAGATGTCTTTTGCCTCCTTGGTTAGGTATATTCCTAAGTATTTTATTTTATTTTATTTTTTGCAGCTATTGTAAATGAGGTTGAGTTCTTGATTTGATTCTCTGCTCAGTTGCTGCTGGTGTTTAGAAGAGCTACTGATTTGTGTATGTTAATCTTGTATCTGGAAACATTGCTGAATCATTCTATCGAGTCTAGGAGCTTTCTGGAGGAGTCTTTAGGGTTTTCAAGGTAAACGATCATATCGTCAGCAAACAGGGACAGTTTGACTTCCTCTTTACCAATTTTGTTGCCCTTTATTTCTTTCTCTTGTCTGATTGCTCTGGCTAGGACTTCCAGTACTATGTTGAAGAGGAGTGGTGAGAGCAGGCATCCTTGTGTCGTTCCAGTTTTCAGAGGGAATGCTTTCAACTTTTTCCCATTCAGTATTATGTTGGCTGTGGATTTGTCATAGACAGCTTTTATTATATTGAGGTATGTTTTTTGTATGTTTATATATTTTGTACATTTTGTATGTTTATGTATTTTGTATATATTTTGTATGTTTATTATATTGAGGTATGTTTTTTGTATGTTTTTGTATGCTGATTTTGCTGAGAGTTTTAATCATAAAGGGATGCTAGATTTTCTCAGATGCTTTTTCTGCATCTATCGAGATGATCATGTGATTTTTGTTTTTAATTCTGTTTATATAGTGTATCACATTTATTAACTTGTGTATGTTAAACAATCCCTGCATCCCTGGTATGAAATCCAGTTGATCATGGTGGATTATCTTTTTAATATGCTGTTGGATTCAGTTAGCTAGTATTTTGCTAAGGATTTTTGCATCTATGTTCATCAGGGATATTGGTCTATAGTTTCATTTTTGCATTATGTCCTTTCTTGGTTTTGGTATTAGGGTGATACTGGCTTAATAGAATGAATTAGGGAGGATTCCCTCTTTCTCTATTTTGTGGAATAGTGTCAAAAGTATTGGTACCAGTTCTTCTTTGAATATCTGGTAGAATTCTGCTGTGAATCTGTCCGGTCCAGGACTTTTTTTGTTGGTAATTTTAAAATTACCATTTCAATCTCACCATTTGTTATTGGTCTTTCAGGGCATATAATTCTAATTCTTCCAAATTTAAGCTAGGACGGTTGTAATTTTCCAGGAATTTATCCATCTCTTTTAGGTTTTCTAGTTTATGTGCGTAAAGGTATTCATTGTAGCCTTGAATGATCTTTTGTATTTCAGTGGTGTTAGTTGTAATATCTCCCATTTCATTTCTTAATGAGGTTATTTGGATTTTCTTTCTTCCTTTCTTGGCTAATCTTGCTAATGGTCTGTCAATTTTATTTATCTTTTCAAAGAACCAACTTTTTCTTCCATTTCTCTTTTGCGGTCTTTTTTAAATTTCAATTTCATTTAGTTCTGCTATGGTCTTGGTTATGTCCTTTCTTCTGCTGGATTTGGGTTTTGTTTGTTCTTCTCTAGTTCCTAGAGGTGTGACCTTAGAATGTCAGTTTGTGCTCTTTCAGTCTATTTGATGTAGGCGTTTAGGGCTATGAACTTTCCTCTTAGCACGGTCTTGCCTATATCCCAGAGGTTTTGATAGGTTGTGTCATTATTGTCATTCAGTTGGAATAATTTTTAATATCCATCTTGATTTTGTTTTTGACCCAATGATCATCAGGAGCAGGTTATTTAATTTCCATGTATTTGTGTGGTTTTGAAGGTTCCTTTTGGAGTTGATTTCCAGTTTTATTGCACTGGGATCTGAGAGAGTGCTTGATATAATTTCAATTTTCTTAAATTTATTGAGACTCATTTTGTGGCCTATCATATGATTTATCTTGGAGAAAGTTCCATGCACTGTTGAATAGAATGTGTATTCTGCAGTTGTTGGATGAAATGTTCTGTATATATCTGTGAAGTCCATTTGTTCCAAGGTATAGTTTAAATCCATTGTTTCTTTGTTGACTTTTTGTCTTGATGACCTGTCCAGTGCTGTCAGTGGAGTATTGAAGTCCTCCACTATTATTGTGTTGCTGTCTGTCTCATTTCTTAGGTTTATTAGTAGTTGTTATATGAATTTGGGAGCTCCAGTGTTAGGTGCAAATATGTTTAGGATTGTGATATTTTCCTTTTGGACAAGGCCTTTTACTGTTATATAATGTCCCTCTTTGTCTGTTTTAACTGCTGTGCTTTAAAGTTTGTTTTGCCTGATATAATAGGTACCCCTGCTTACTTTTGGTGTCCATTTGTATGAAATGCCCTTTTCCACCCCTTTACTTTAAGTTTATCTGAGTCCTTATGTGTTAGGTGAGTTTTCCAAAGGCAGCAGATGGTTGGTTGGTGAGTTCTTATCCATTCTGCAGTTCTGTATCTTTTAAATGGAGCATTTAGGCCATTTACATTCAGTGTTAGTATTGAGATGTGAGATACCATTGCATTAATCATGCCATTGTTGCCTGTGTACCTTGGTTTTTTGTTTTTGCTTTTTAAATTGTGTTTTTGTTTTATAGGTCCTGTGTGATTTATGCTTTAAAGAGATTCTGTTTTGATGTGTTTCCAGGATTTGTTTCAAGATTTAGAGCTCCTTTGAGCAGTTCTTGTAGTGGTGGTTTGGTAGTGGCAAATTCTCTTAGCATTTGTTTGTCTGAAAAAGGCTGTGTTTTTTCTTCATATATGATGCTTAGTTTTGCTGGATACAAAATTCTTGGCTGATAATTGTTTTGTTTGAGGAGGGTGAAGATAGGGCCCTTCTAGATTGCAGGGTTTCTGCTGAGAAATCTGCTGTTAATCTGATAGGTTTTCCATTATAGGTTACCTGGTGTTTCTGTCTCACAGCTCTTAAGATTCTTTCCTTCGTCTTAACTTTAGATAACCTGATGACAATGTGCCTAGGCGATGATCTTTTTGTGATGAATTTCCATGTGTTCTTTGTACTTCTTGTATTTGGATGTCTAGGTCTCCAGCAAGGCCAGGGAAGTTTTCCTCGATTATTCCCCCAAATATATTTTCCAAACTTTTAGATTTCTCTTCTTCGTCAGGAACACTGATTTTTCTTAGGTTTGGTCTTTTAACATAATCCCAGACTTCTTGGAGTATTTTTTTGTATTTTCTTATTCTTTTTTCTTTGTCTTTGTTAGACTGGGTAATTTGAAGACCTGAATTTCTTTCTTCTACTTGTTCAGTTGCATTGCTGAGACTTTCCAGAGCATTTTGCATTTCTCTAAGTGTGTCCAATGTTTCCTGAAGTTTTTCTTTATGCTATCTATTTCCTTGAATATTTCTCCCTTCACTTCTTGTACCTTGTTTTTGGATTTCCTTGCATTGGGCTTTTCCTTTCTCTGGTACCTCCCTAATTAACTTAATAACTAACCTCTTGAATTCTTTTTCAGGTAAATCAGGGATTTCTTCTTGGTTTGGACCCATTGCTGGTGAGCTAGTGTGATTTTTGGGGGATGTTAAAGAGCCTTGTTTTGTCATATTACCAGAGTTGGTTTTCTGGTTCCTTCTCATTTGGGTAGGCTCTGTCGGGGGAAGGTCTAGGGCTGAAGGCTGTTGTTCAGATTCTTTTGTCCCATGGGGTGTTCCCTTGATGTAGTACTCTCCTCCTTTTCCTATGGATGTGGCTTCCTGTGAGCAGAGCTGCAGTGACTGTTATCTCTCTTCTGAGTCTAGCCACCCAGCAAGTCTACCCAGCTCCAGGTTGGTACGGGGGGTTGTCTGCACAGAGTCCTGTGATGCGAACCATCTATGGGTCACTCAGCCATGGATACCTGCCCCTGTTCTGGTGGAAGTGTCAGGGGAATGAAATGGACTCTGTCAGGGTTCTTGGCTTTGGTGGTTTAATGCTCTATTTTGTGGTGGTTGGCCTCCTGCTGGGACATGTTGCTTTCCAGAGAGCATAAGCTATGGTAGTATGAAGAGGAACTGGTGGTGAGTGGGGCCTTATAACTCCCCAGAGTATATGCCCTTTGTCTTCAGCTATCAGGGTGTGTAGGGAAGGCCCATCAGGTTGGGGCAGGGCCAGGCATGTCTGAGCTCAGACTCTCCTTGGGCAGATATTGCTCCAGCTGCTGTGGGGAATGGGGGTGAGGTTCCCAGGTCACTGGAGTTACGGATTATCACTACCTCTGTTGAGTCATGCAGGTTGTCAGGGAAGTAGGGAAAGCTGGCAGTCACAGGCCTCACCTAGCTCCCACGCAATCTGAAGGGCGGTCTCACTTCCACCATGACCCCCGACAAACAGCCCCGAGTCTGTGTCCAGGCAGTGGGCAAGCAGGGCTTGAGAACTTGCCCCAGGCTACCTGCCTCCCAGCTTGGAAAGAAAAGGACTTTGGTTCTTCCCCCGCCTGTGGAGTCTGCATGCAGGATTCATGTCCTCCCCCGAGTTCTGGCCAGGAGGCTTCTTGCCTGGTTCAAATTGTTACAAAGTTTAGCTAGAGATTTCCTTCTGTTTGTGGCATTTTCCCCCCCACCTCTGGCTGCCCTCTTGAAGGATCCCTGTGGTGCCAGGCAAGAATGGCCTACTTGGGGACCCGGGAAGCTCCCAGGGCCTTTCCCACTGCTTGCTCTACCCCTGTATTTTGCTCAGCTCTCTAAATTGACTCAGCTTCAGGTAAGGTCAGAAACTTCTCCTGCAAACTAGACCTTTATTTTCCCCAGTGGGGGTGTGTGTTTGGGAGCGGAGAATCTTCTTTTCCCACTTCTGCAGTTGGGGCACTCGCAGCATTTGGGGGTCTCCTGGGTCCTGCAGGAGTAGTCTGCTTCCTTCAGAGGGTCTGTGGCTCCTCTTGGGATTCCTGGTTTGTTCTTGCGGTGTTCTGGAGCTAAAATTCACAATACAAGCCTCTGCACACTGCTCTGTCTGTACAAGTCAGAGCTATAAGCTAGTCCTGTCTCCTGTCCGCCATGATGATCAGAAACTCCCACCCTTTTACTTCTTAATAGTACTATGGCCTGTAAGATGCAGTGGAGGCGAGGTCTGCAGTTGCTTCTTAGCGACTGGATTATGCTCCTTTCTTGGGGGAGTGCATGGGGAGCCTGATTTCCTCTGCTGCCCCAGCTGCAGCTGTTAATTGATTTCATTCTTTTTTTATGGCCCAATAGTATTCCATTGTGCATATCTACCACATTTTCTTCATCCATTCATCTGTTGATGGACAGTTAGGTTGATTCCATATCTTGGCTATCATGAATAGTGCTGCAATAATCATGGGTGATTTCTCTGACCAATAGAATATGGTAGAAGTGACACTGAACAAGTTCTTGTTGTAGAATGTAATGCCCAACCTTGTTTTTACTAACCCTATTTTTAGACTCTCCCTTTCTTTTAATCACCTAGTCTTGTTTCCACCTGAATTGACTCTCCCTTAGCTAAGAGAGCCAGACAGACTCCATCTTGGCTCTTTCACTGGCAGCCCCTTCCTCAAGGACTTAACTTGTGCAAGCTGACTCCCAGCACATCCAAGAATGCAATTAACTGATAAGATACTGTGGCAAGCTATATCCGCAGTTCCCAGGTATTCGTCCGATTGATAATGCCCAAAGCCCCGTGTCTATCACCTTGTAATAGTCTTAAAGCCCCTGCACCTGGAACTGTTTACTTTCCTGTAACCATTCATCCTTTTAACTTTTTTGCCTACTTTACTTCTGTAAAATTGTTTTAACTAGACACCCCCTCCCCTTTCTAAACCAAAGTATAAAAGAAAATCTAGCTCCTTCTTCGGGGCCGAGAGAACTTTGAGCGTTAGCCGTCTTTGGCTGCTGGCTAAATAAACGGACTCTTAATTCATCTCAAAGTGTGGCGTTTTCTCTAACTCGCTCAGGTACAACAGACTGCCAGAGGTCTTATCTTCCACTGTTGCTGTCTTAGAATTCAACTGCTATGTGAAGAAGCAAGGCTATTCTGTTGAGGAGGCTTCAGGAAGAAAGAGGCCCTAGAGGAGAAAAAGACTATGAGGTAAAGACAGGTCCAGCTGACTTAGCCTTTCTAATCAACTAGCTAAGACCCAGACAGGTGAGAAAGGCCAACTTGGATTCTCCAGCTCCAGCTGAGCTTCCAGATGACTCAGCTAAATAAACATGAGGAACAAAGCTATCTCTGCAGAGTGTTGTCCAAATTGCATGGTCATGAGCAAATGAATGGTGGTTGTATCTTAAATCCTTAAGTTTTGAGGTGAACTGTTGTGTAGCAATAAATAACTTACACTGATCATTTCATTAAATAATTTACTACATGGAAACAATTAGGATCCAGAATATTATCTTGTCAACATATAAAGGATAGCGCTATTTCACACAGGACATTGCAAATTTCAACCCATCTTGCCTCAAATCAGCTTATGACTTCCTACTAATATTTTTAGGACTAGTGTTTATACAGGACTATTTCTCAGATGATTCTCTTGCTTAGTTACTACAAATTTGGGGTTTTGTTCTAGAATGAAAGAAGAAAATCAAACTATTTCCTACACTGTGCCTCTCAACCTAACCATGGCTGTTTCTCTGCTCTTTTAATCTTTACTATACACCTCTGCCAACCAGCTCAGACTTTGGAGATGGAAAATGGAAGAAACAAAAGATGAGAAATAGAAAAAGAAAGATAAAGGAAACAAATCCGCAGAGATAAACAGAGGGACTGAGGTTCTCTAGAGCAAAATAAAGAAGTAAATTTAAAGCTAAAAAAGACTTTCAGGAGTTCCTTTTCTTTCACCTTCTGGAGCACAGAGAACTTCATTCAAGGTTACATGAATCAGAGTCCAGCATCTCCCATGGGCACATATTTTAGTTTCATGGACAATAAACTTCCACTAGTGTTAAACGAGTTACTCTGCACAAAATGATGCCTCCAGGAAGCAATCAGCCCCGAAGATCCTATCTGGAACACCTGGCTCTGGGGAGCGTAGGAAGTTCCTAAGAACAAAGGGCTATAGAAAAAAGTGAGAAGATGCAAAGAAAGGCACGTGACCTGGTGATTTCCTTTTGGCCTGGAAAAGCTTTTTGGATCCCTTTCTCCCTGCCCTCCCTTAACTACTAGGTGGAAATGGAGGGTGCCGTATTGTGTAGATGTACTAAAGGATGAGTTTAAGGTTTCTCTGTTATTAGTAGCTCAGAGCTTTCAACAGTGAAGGGGCAGCAAAGGGCACTGGTGGTTTCCCAAGTGGAGACACTCAGAGGCTCCGTTCTGAGATGGGAAAGTTGAGATTAGCCTTCATCAATGCTGCAGGAGGTATGATAAGCAGGTTTCTATGTTCTTAACTTTCCAGTGGGGTCACAGTGCAGGTTATAGGGAAATAAAGGGGATTTCCGAGCCTCTTGACCCTTCCAGGTACAAGCTCATTAAAAACCTGCTAAAAAGAATAAGTGAATAAAATGAAACAAAAAAGAGTGCTTGTACAGACAACAGAAATATAAGCTCTTGATGAATTTTAGCAGGCTTTTCTGAAAATCTGGCTATCTTTAAGACCATGAGTATTCCCATAAACTAACAAAGAAATGACCTATTAAACAAAATGCCATTTAATCTCTTGACATTTGCTACTTTGCTATAAACTTGATTTACTTCTTTTGGGAGAATTACCCCAGAGTAGTGGTTACCAAACTTCAGCAGACATCAACTCACTTGGAGGACTTGTTAAAACACAGATTGCTGGGTGCCACCCTGGGATTTCAGATTAATTAGTTTTCTTATTTTGTTTAATGGATTATAATCTGTTATATGTATTATTTATTATTTTTAGGACTTACGTATAATGTAATAAAATAATGTTATTTATTATAAATACTTATTTATAATAATGTTTATTTATAAGCATTATTTATTTTGATGCTGAAATTGTCCACCATTTGATAATGGGGAGTCTTTTCAAGCTGGATTCTGTGTCCATTTGATATACACTCATTGTATCTTCCTTTATGCACAAGATATTCCTGGCTCACCTAAGACTTTCTCTGCTGCAGTCCTGGAATTAGCCATTCTCCAAGGAGCCATGTTCCTCTTGGTGGAAACTTGTATTTATAAATCAAGTTCTGGGTTTTGGGTGTGCTCATTGTTAACGGGGTGTCACTGCTTCCAGGCCAGAGCTAGAGAATACGTGTATGTAAATATGTGATATATATCAAAAATGTACAAATATACATGCGTGTTTATATAAACACACTTTTGTGTCTACATTGATTTAAATATTGTTTATATATAAATATATATTATTAGATATATTTAAAATATATAAAATATTCTCTTTCTCTTTCTGTGTGTGTATATATATACATATATATGTATATATATACACATATATACGTATATATATACACATATATACATATATACATATATATACATATATACTCATATATATACATATATATACATATATATACTCATATACTCATATATATACATATATATACATATATACTCATATATATACATATATATATACATATATATATTATGATTCATGTGATACATTCAGTTCCAATGCAACACTATAGGTTTTTATGTTAAAGGCACAATAAAAATTATTTACTTCAAGTATTGGAAATAAGAAATAATATCACATCCCTTCCTTTGAAATACTTGACTTTGTTGTATTCGTCGTAACAGTTTTTCTCCTTTGCATGAGAAATTCCTGACTTCATTCATGCATTTGTCTGACAGCTGTCTTTCCTGGAGGTATTGCTTCCTTCAGAATTAACACCATGTAGCTTTTCTTTCTCTTTATTTCTGATGACCTGTTTTGAAATTCTCATGGAACTCAGATTTTCTTCCCTTCCATGTTTGTAACGTCCTTCCCCTTCTCATCTATACAGGTGGGCAACTTAGCATGGGAAGTCAGAGCCAGAGCTCTGAAGGAGAAACTTGGCTCCTGTCATCCTCCTGTCCTTGACTGTTTGATCTGTCATCCTCTTTGTAGCCAATCTCTGAGCTCCACCACCACTGCCCATCCATGAGGGGACCCCCTTCGCTCTGTGTCTGGGCTCTGACTCCCTGTTCCAGGCGGCCACTCCGTGTGGCCACCCTCCCCACTCAGCTCCGGCTTCCCACACTGCATTGCTGGCCTGCCTAGATGCCCTCCTGACTGCTCTTGGTCCCTGAAGACCACCCTCCTCTCCCTGCTCTGGCTTTGATTTTCCACCCAGGGTGCTCTCCTGCCCTGCTTGGTTGGGCTCTGTCTCTGCATGACAGGTCACCCACTCCTCCCCCCACCCTCATCCTATTGATGCCTTCTTTATCCTGCCTGGGCTCTGGCATCTCATGCTAGGTCTCCCTCTTATCAATGCTTTCTTTCTTCTTCTTTTTTTTTTTTTGAAACGGAGTCTCTCTCTGTCGCCAGGCTGGAGTGTAATGGCGCGATCTCGGCTCACCGCAACCTCCGCCTCCTGGGTTTAAGCAATTCTCCTGCCTCAGCCTCCCGAGTAGCTGGGATTACAGGCATGCGCCATCACACCCAGCTAATTTTTGTATTTTTAGTAGAGATGGGGTTTCGCCATGTTGACCAGGGTGGTCTTGAACTCCTGATCTCAGGTGATCCACCCACCTTGGCCTCCCAAAGTGCCGGGATTACAGGTGTGAGCCACTGGCCCTGGCCTATCAATGCTTTCTTTACCACAATGGGGCTCTGACACCTACTCTGGGCCACTGCTCCTCTCTACCCCTACCACAGACACCTGCCTTGCTCTTCCTCAGCTAATGACTTTAGAACTGAAATGTTCGGGAACGGAAGGCCTCAACTGGATTGTTTAAAATATAAAGAAATGGAAGCCCCATGGTTTGCCCAGAGTCACACAGCAAATTAGTGGCAGCAACGGTACAAATCCAGTTCTCCCTGAGTGTAAGTTGGATGAAGACAGGGATCTTGTCTTTTGTTCACTACTTTATCCCCAGTGCCTAGCACAATGTCTGCATTGAGTAGAATGAAAGAATAAATGAATTATTTCCTGTTTAACTCTTTTCCTTTTCTTCTTTGTCATCTTGATATGTGTGTGTTGTATGTATGTGTAAATACTGGTGACCCTTTACACATTTCTCTCTTATCAGTAGTAATTAATGCCCTTACATAAATGTCAACATCTTAATTTCTGTGCCTAGGGATTTCTTCAATTCCATGAATTTCTGGAGTTTCTAGCTGGATAGATGGCAAGCCTTATAAACCTTGTCACGTGGCTAAGGACTTGGAAGCCCTAAAAAGCAGCAGTCATTACAGCATCCCAGGACTCCAGGACATCCACCAACTGTGGAAGAGAGGATGTGTGATCACCATCAAAGTTAGTTTTCTAGTCGCTAGACTGTAATCCCTTCAAAAGATTCAGAACCCTACAAGAGAAAAACACCATCACCAGATGGCAAACTTGAGACCCAGGATCCCTTCCTTCAGTCATACTGTTCAACTAAGACCATTCTGCAGATGACCACACAGGGCAGTGTTTCTAAAGCATATGTTGAAGAACCCTGCCTCTGAGAGATCCTTCTTGAGAAGAGGATTCTCAGTTCAAATAACATTGAGAACATACTTGCATACATGTCTTCTCTAGCAGTTCACAATGGACATGAGCATTGTGAAGGCTCTAAGAAATGCTGGAGTGGAGAAAACTGTTTAACTTTGTGTAACCTGGCGTCCTCCAAATGTACTTAACCGTAAAGCTCCTGTGTAGAATAATACCAGTTTCAGTCTCATTTCCTCATTCATGCAAAGGGCAAACACATTATGTTACCTGGGGCTTTTACACAGAGTGAATGAGATAAACATGTGTACAGTATACAGCACCATCCTTGGTATACACTACACATATGATAGGTGTTAATTCCTTTTCTTAGATTTATTATTTATCGAAAACCATTGTTTTATTATTGAAAAAGTTATATATATTTATTTATAATAATAGAAAGAATACATAAGGCTAAAACTTCAAACCATAAAAGGGATATAAAGTTAAAAAACTCTCTCCTACCTCAGATTCCTCAGATTCCCAAGAGGAATTTTTTCATGTACCTTTCCAGACATTTTTGTGCATGTGTATGCAGACATATCAGAAACAGATTTTTAAAAATCCATTCCCAGTAAATGAGGTAATGGGTTTGCATTCATTTGTTTTGTACTTCTGCAGCAGTACTTCTAAGTTCTTCCATTTTGTGCTACCTCAATTTGTTTTTCTGAAATTCTTGGGAGGGGTAAAGTTAGGGCCTTACGTTTGTAGCAAAACATTTATAAAGTGAATGTCACAGAGAATTGGAAACCCCCATAGTGTCTGGGGGTTAACTAAAGGTCAGTTTAAGTGTAAAGCCTTTTTTGGTAAAGCCTTGCTTAATACTTCGTGAAGGAATTAATGGGCTTACGTAGGTGGTAATGGACTAGTACATAGGTCTCCAATTTATGATGGTTTTTTTGACTTCTGATTTTTCAACTTCACCGTGGTGCAAAAGCAATATGCATTCAGTAGAAACCATGTTTGGGGTACCCATACAACCATTCTGTTTTTCACTTTCACTACAGTATTCAATATATCACACGAGATATTCGACACTTTATTATAAAATAGGCTTTGCGATAGACGATTTTGCCCAATTTTATGGTATTGTATGTGTTTTCGGCACATTTAAGGTAGGCTAGCCTAAGCTAGGATGTTCAGCAGGTTAGGTGTATATTTAATGCATTTTGACTTAAGGTATTTTTTAACTTAAGGTGGATTCATTGGGATGTAATCTTATTGTAAGTCAAGGAGCACCTGCACTCCATAATAATTAAATTTGATGATCTTTTATTTTAACAGTTATGACTTGCCTTATAGGTGGCTATATCTAGGTATCTCACCCCTGAGAAAATATGAGTTCTTTGAGGACCCTGTTTATGTCTTGTACCAATTCAAACACATTAAAGGCATTTAATATGGATTTGATGAAGCAAGGGAGTGTCCAGAGAAGACCAGAGCATCTGTTCTCTCTACCAGAACAAAACTGTGATTGAGGAGGTGAATGTTCATTTATCTGTTCTTCCAGGTAAGGGTAGAGGGTGGGGAAGGAGAACATGGGGGCATGGGCAGGAGAGGGTCAGAGCTGCATCTACAGAGAGACACCAGTTTGTAGTTACTCTGATAATGTATTAGTTTCCCAGGGCTGCTCTAATAAAGTACCACAGACTGGGTGGCTTAAACAACATGAATTTATTGTCTTACAGTTTTGGTGGCTAGAAGTCTAAAGTCAAGGTGTCAGCAGAGCCAGTTCCTTCTGAGGACTCTCTCTTTGACGTGTAGATGGCCATCTTCTCTCTCTGTCTCTTCAGATCATCTTTCTGTATTCATGTCTGTGTTCAGATTTCCTCTTCTTATGAGGACACCAGCCATATTGATTAGTGACCACCCTAACAACCTCATTTTAACTTGATCACCTCTGCAGTAACCACATCTCCATATAAGGCCTCATTCTGAGGTACTGAAGGTTAGGACTCCAACATATGAATTTTGGAGGGGACACAATTCAGACCACAGCAGATGGGTTATTGTGCTGGGCTTTAGTGCTTTTCAAGACCCACCCTGTGCCAGTATGCACACTCACCAACTGCGTCTGCCAAAATGTAGGCTCCTTAAAGAAATGCAAGCGCTAAAAGTCATGTGTGGTGATTGCCATTTATCCTCTTATTGACAACCTAGTTCATTTCCCCGACAGAGTGTTTTGTGTGGTCTGAAGCACCTGCCAGTCTATCTCTGCTGTACCCTCCCAAGACAAAAACACAGGAAGCCGAGCCATAGGTGACTACTGGCATCCACTGCCTTTGTGTTTTTCTCTTTTGTTTCTTCTATTTTGTTCCCTTCCTTCACTCTGTGGCTTTTCTGGACATTCACTCTTTGACCCTTGTGGATAGTCCCTCCCCTTCTTCTTTATTGCCCTGAGTTATCTCCCTATTCCCATAACTCTAATCACTTTTTTCACGTTCTCCTTCAGTGAAGGATGAGGAAATTGAAAGCAGAGTATGCCCCTTTTATTAGGAGATTCAAACTGCATCCTACTGGATTAGCCTCAAAAGTCCTAAAATATAAAGACATCCGTCTGACAGATCACTGAGGGGAGGACTTGTTTTTTTGTTTTAGAATAGTTTCTGATTAAACTTATTAGCTCAAGAAGAAAAGAAGCTAGTTGTTTCTCACCTAGGAGTGGATTTGTGGTTTGGCTTCACCATGGCTTCCTGCCGTGCCTGGAACCTTAGGGTGCTGGTGGCTGTCGTGTGTGGACTACTGACTGGCATCATTTTGGCACTGGGCATCTGGAGGATTGTGGTCAGGATCCAAAGAGGTAATGTTGTCCTGCTATGTTTAACTCAGAGTAAGAGAAGGTGTGGGACCTCTGTCCCTGCCACCTGATGCACAAGTACTGGGAGGTACCTTGTCCAGTCTGAGGCATTCCACCAAGATGCCATTTATGGGATATAAAAGACCAAGTCAGTTAAGCCTAGCAGATGGTTGAATAGAAATGAATAGGTGTGGGTGTGAGTGGGCAGGGGGAAGAGTGATCTAATTGAATTGGCCTCTTTATGCTCTTTTAACTCCAGACTGAATTGGTAGAAGAGTAATAATTAAAACAATTAGTAACACATGTTTAGTTCTGTTTGGCTAAATTCAGGAAAGGGTAAATTGTTATGAACAAGGACACACACATGCATCAAGCACATACACACACATGCATAACACACACACACAATCAAACATACACAGAATGGAATTTCGTTTTAAAAGAGAAGTTAAAGAAACTCATCACTAAGGTTTAAGTGAAATGATCTCATGGTTGCACACAAATTTCCCACTTTCCAGATGTAGGAAACTAATCAAAAATTTAAAAAACATTTTTAAATGACTTTCCTGATTATTCAGCAAACATTTGTTAGTCCCCTGCTGTGTGCCAGAGATGGCCTGGAAAAGGAGGACGTGGGAGGGGAAGTAGTGAGTAAAACAATGATGTTAAAGAAAAGCCCGCTGGAACTCAGAACGCAAAATTTCAATGATCCTAATGTGGGATCCCTTGGGTTGTAGAGCTTCTCCATAAAAGAATTCAATGCTGGATGGGCTACATACTCCCTTTCGTGAAAACCAGAGAAAGCTTCTAATGAAACAATAAATAAGGGTAAATAATGCTGATCGGGAAAGGCAGCAGGAGAGGCAGTATGCCCTCTGAGCAGGTAACTGGGGGAGGACAGAAGGTTGGGGAGCTAGCAGGAGCATGGAGCATGGCTGCAAAGATCCACTGTTGAAGACCAACAGAGGGATCTGACATACTGGCTGCTGATGGAGTGGTAGCTGGGGATGGATCTGTCCTCCCCCTACCCCATTGCCCTAACCAGTATTTAGAGAACTAGAATGAGAAAATTTACCAGAATAAAAATAGTAAAATTTAAACTTGGAGCAAATGTGTTTTTGTTTGTTTGTTTAAGGTTGTAAAATAGTTTCATTCAGGTTAAAAAATTATGAACTATGGATTTTACCCCATTAAGGCTGCCAAATTTATAAGACCTCATTTAAAGGGCATACTTCTCGAAGTTTTGTTTGTCCTTCCTTCCTTCCTTCCTTCCTTCCTTCCTTCCTTCCTTCCTTCCTTCCTTCCTTCCCTCCCTTCCTTTTTTTCTTTATGTAAGCGACATCGATTTTTAAAGGGAAATTTATGGTGACTTATAAAGGACACAGTTATAGCAAAACCATTAAGAACAAGGATCAAAGTACAAAAACAACATGAGAAAGAGTGCAGGGTGGGGGACAAAATATGAAAGTTCAAGCCTTGGGGGGAGTTGCTTAAAATAAATACAAAATATATTCCTGAACTTTCTGAGTACTAAGATCCAAAAGGAGGCATAATAAACAATAAAGATCCCATGTCTAACAGTAGAGGTATACCAGCTCCTCAAAAAGACAAACTTTTCTCCTGTTCTGAGCAGCATTTTTCAATTGGCTGTTTATATAAGGGTTATCTCTTAGCTTTGGGGTAAACCCAATGGGAAAGGAGAAGGTTCTCACTATCATTTAAAGAAAAAGAGTGAAAGACTGGTACCGTTTGCTGTTACTATTTTGCCTTGTACATTTTATTGAGAATGTATTTGAGTTGGTAAATTCTGTTTCTTTTCACTTCACTCCACTCCACTCTACTCCATTTCTTTTTATCCTATCCCATCCCATCCTATGTATTTGTTGAATATCCTTGCTTGGGGTCCTTTATTCAGGTATAGACATAAATTGTTTTTACATTTTTTTAAGGGGGAAAGAGGTCATACATATCTCCGAGAAACTGATGAAAGCTATAAATGTCTTAGTAGGGAAAATATATATAAACACAAAATTTTGCATAAATTAATTTTATTGCATTCAAAATTTATTTTGAATAATTACTCCAGGCTGGAGTAACATATATAAATTAAGAGAACATATAATTAAGTCTCTCTCACTTTTATTTTTCTTCAAAAAGTATTGGCCTCGTTGTGAAAAATAAAAAAAAAATTCAAATTCTTCTCTGAGTAAATTTCAATAAGAAGTTACTCTGATTTGGCAGTAAACACTGATGTACAACAATATTTATGCTATTTATGCATTTAATTATTATAATGCCTATAGTTTTAAAAGTTCTTACTATGTTCTAGGTACTATGCTAAACACTTAGAGCAAATCCCAGTTTTGCCAGAACTCAAGCCTTTTCACATTGGGCATTCTTCATAGAAAAACACAAGAAGCAGTATAGCTTTTGGGCCCCTTCACTCTTGATGATGAAAGTAAAATGAAAGCATAATTAAGCTTTATTATATTTCTTCCCATTGGCATTTTCCAACTTGTGCTAAGCCTGATATAATCACAGACGGATGTCCACAATCATAGTGGTAGAAAATGTTTTCTTTAACTCCTCTCAAAGGGAGAGTATCTTAACCTCAAAACACATGAGTAGTGCCTTACTTGACCATATTCTACACCTCTCCTGGTTCATAGAATTTCCTGCTCTTTGCCACTAGGACTGTTTTTTTTCTTTATCCCCACTTATCTCCAGATATTCTAGCCTTCATTCTCCACCACAGGATACACCTGTTCTTCAGTCCTGCAAGAGATTTCAGGACGTTGAAATATTCCCAATCCCCAAGGTCCGACTTCATAGCATTGATAATTGTTGTTGTTTTTGTTCTGAGATGGAGTCTCATTCTGTCTCCAGGCTAGAGTGTGGTGGCGTGATCTCGGCTCACTGCAACCTCTGCCTCCTGAGTTCAAGCAATTCTCCTGCCTCAGCCTCCCGAGTAGCTGGGACTACAGGCACCCGCCACCATGATTGGCTAATGTTTGTATTTTTAGTAGAGATGGGGTTTCACCATGCTGACCATGCTGGTCTCGAACTCCTGACCTCAAGTGGTCTGCTCACCTCGGCCTCCCAATGTGCTGGGATTACAGGCGTGAGCCACCGCACCCGGCTTGATAACTCTTACACTGTGGAAAATATGGTTGTTGTGAAAGGTCAATGAGAGTTTATTGTTTGTCAAAAAATAATCTGACCATAGATACTTGGCTTTAATTTCACTCAATTGCGGTAATTCTTTCAGAGGCAAACTCAATAAATCTAACTCATGTGACTGTTCCTGGAGGATATTTGCATTTAGGGGTTAAAAAAAAAAAAGAGTCCAGAGTAGTGTTTTCTGGAGGGAGAAAGTTGGTTTTAGGCAGCTATAGTGTCCTTTTGTCTTAATCCTGGTGTTGTAAATCTTTCTTCTGCCCCTTAACCAGTCTTCCTTCTTGCTTCCTCACATAACCACCCCTAAATTAAAAAAACAAATGTCTGTTAAAGGGAAGGGATTTTAAAAATAAGTTTATTCCAGTTTGGCTATGTAATTGGCTGAGGGGCATGGATTATTTTAACATCAGAATCAGTGATGTTTAAAGTGTTGATTCCATTTTAAAAGTTACTTTCTTAAACTAAGGGGCTAGAATCTTGGCTTAGTGGATTATTCCTGGATTTCCAGGTATTAGATATTTTTACTCGAAATTCTGGGTATGTCTGCCACTTGTTGTTCTTTGATGACACAAATGTTGACGATCTAACAGGGAATATAGTGGTTAAAAAGGATACTTGAGAGTATAGGGGAAAAATGTACAAGAGTAGCGGGAAAGAAAACTCTGGGGCCAAACTGCCTGAGTTTAGATCCCAATAATGCCCCCCACTAGCTTTGAGCAAATTATTAACTTTGAGCAAATTATTCAACATTTTTGAGTCTCAGTTTTCCTACCTATTATGTGCATAGTAGTAAACCCATGAGGCTTAAATGAGTCAATACATTAAAAAATTTAAGATGATGTCTAGGACATTGTAAGTACTCAATAATTGTTGGCTGCTATCCTCTGGGTATTTTTAGATAATTCAGTGCAGAGCATAGTTTTCTCCACTCCCTGGTTTATACCTTGAATAGATACCATTGACCTAGATTGGACCTTTGGATTGAGACTCAAATTACCAATCCAAAAGTTTACAATAGGTTTAATCATTAAGTTCAATTGACTAGCTCAAAACAGAAACAGAAACAGTTGTAAGAACTGGCACATCTTCCTGCATTTGCCTTTCAATACTTATGCTACACTGTACCATCAGGAAAAATGTTTATTAAAATATTTAGCCATGCATACCAAAGTATAATAAGAATTAAAAAAGGAAAAATTATTTAACCAGTTTATTGAAATATTTAACCAGGTAGTTAATACTGGACAAACTTTACCTTAAATAAAGACTGTATGTATTTTATTTGTATAAATCTTTCAGGGTTTTTTCTTTACAACCAGAATAAACTATCCTAAACATTGTCCTCTCATTTAAGAGTTAACTTTATTGTCACCAAACTATTTCAAATTAGGACAAATGAGAGATGCCTGGATTTTAAACCCCAAAAGACTAAGCTAGGCACTAGAAAGGATCTGCAGATGAAATTTCTTAGACTAAGGAAATATATTTTTATTTCCCTACTTATTAAAATCAAACTTTTCAAAACAGACTCTAATTTTGTCTAGGAGAAGAAATTAACATTTTTTATTTGGAATCTTTAATATTATTTTATGCTACTTTCTCAAGCAGCATGTGTGTGTTGTATATGTTCTGTACTTAAACTTCCAAGATGTGTATTAAAAGCATTGAAAATGTGTAGTAAAAGCATTGAAAATAGGGCTAATAATTCTAGAAATACTACTTTGTACAATTTAAAAGAATATAGGAAAATTATTATTATCATACTGGTGTTATAAAAGAAAAATATTGCTATTTAATATATATTTCAAAACATGGAGCCTCAAATAAAAGGAAGCTGATGCTGCCTGTTGCAATCAATGGTAAAGGCAGGCACTGTGAGGAAGGAGCAGAAGCACTTGATCAGTTACAAGGAGATCTGGGTCTAGCACCTGCTCTGCTACCACTTAATTACTGATCTGGAACTAATCACTCAGCCTTTATGTAGCATGAGGGGGTTGGGTTGATGAATAATTAATGTCACTTTTTTTCAAGATCATAATTCTAAAACTGGTTAGATGATATGAACAAGCCACTTCATCTTTCTGAGTCTGACTTTCTTTACGTAAAAATACAGTCTTAAAGATACCAGTACTATTTTTGCTGTATTTTGTGGGTAATTTAGGTATTTCAGAGACTAGTGTCTTGAAGGGTGTAGCACAAGGTGTTAAACAGGTGATTGTGACAGAGGAATTGTTAGTTCAGCTTGGACTAGATATCCTCAACCAAGATGCAAATGGCAAAGAAGCCAGTCAGCAAATGTTTGTTGGGTACCTTCTATTCAATGGCATTGTGCTAGGATTTGAAGATATGGACCAAGACCCTTGTTCTAAAAATTGGCAAATTACTCCTTAACTTTAAGAAATGACTCTTGACTTACAGCAAAAAGACAGAAGGAGTAGACATGGATGTATCTCCTTCTTGTTTACAAACATAGAAATTATAAATAAAATATGACAATAATTCAAATATGCAAGCAGGCTTTCTTTCTTGAAGAAAAATCACAAGTGGCAGAAATAAAGAGTAAAGTCAATACTGTGAGGGGGAGCAAGCACTGGTGCAATTTCAGTGCATTCAGGCAGACAGGAGGCATGATTTCTATGCTGTGTGAAGCAAGCGAGCTGGACCTGAGCCACCAGCATAATACCTAAGCCAGTAGGATCAACCAAGAAAAGAAGATTAGAAAAATTTTACTCACTAGCCCAAAGAAGCATTAAATAACACTGTCACCTGTTCAGAGCCATAAGTAAGGAAAAAAAGTCACTACCAGTAATTGAAACTCCAGGCTTTACAATCTAAATCTGTCCTACCTGTACAGTATTGAAATCTCCAAAAATAATCCTAATACTAGTTCAAGACTACTACTGATGGTGCCCCAGGATCATAAAAGAAGTAATCATGAAATTTTCCTGTAGAAATATTTCCACAAACAAGACCCATAAAAGTCTCATGGAAGAATAATAAATAAGATAAAGATGAGTTTACAATACAAAATTACATGTGAACCATGATGCTGGAGAGACATCAGATGTCATCAAAAGGATTAACCCTCCCAGAATTGGATATAACAAAACAATCTGAGAGAGAATATAAAATATGTTTAGCAAGATTAAACCTTTAAAATATAGGAGAAAAATAAAAAAAGAAAAATACAGTATTTTAAAAAGAATAGGAGAATTTGAAAAAGAACCAAATAATACTTTTAAAATGGAAAATATAGTAATGATAAAAATATTAATGAGTGATTTAAAAGGAGGTTAGAAATCATTAGGTGCTGAGCATGGTGATTCATGCCCATATTCCCAGCATTTGGGGGCTCAGGCTGGAGTGCCACTTGAAGCCAAGAGTTTGAGAGCAGCCTTGGCAATGTAGCAAGACCTCATCTCTGCAAAACACAAAATATTATTTAAAAAATAGCCAGGCATGGTGGCGCCTGCCTGTAGTCTCAGCTACTGGGGAGACTGTGGCAGGAGGATTCCTTGAGCCCAGGAGATGGAGGCTACAGTGAGCTATGATTACACCTCTGCACTCCAGCCTGGGTGACAGAGGGAGATCCTGTCTCTACAAAACAAACAAATAAAGTCCCCCCCTCCACACCCTAATAATTAAAGAGAAAACTAGGGAATGGAAAAGAAAGCTAGGAAACTGTAATTCAACATAGTAATATAAAGAGATGTTAACAATAATGAGATTAAAGAATTTGATGTATAGAAGGCTAAAGTTCAACAGGGTCTATGAGACATTTCAGAAGAGAATAGAAAATATGGGAGAAACAACTCTTTTTTTTTTTTTTTTTTTTTTTTTTGAGACGGAGTCTTACTATGTCACCCAGGCTGGAGTGCAGTGGTGTGATCTCGTCTCACTGCAACCTCCGCCTCCCAGGTTCAAGTGATTCTCGTGCCTCAGCCTCCCGAGTAACTGGGACTACAGGCAGGCACCACCACATCAGGCTAATTGTTGTATTTTAGTAGAGATGGGGTTTCACCATATTGCTCAGGCTGGTCTCGAACTCCTGACCTCAAGTGATCCACCCACCTCGGCCTCCCAAAGTGTTGGGATTAGAGGTGTGAACCACTGCACACAACCCTGTATTCTTCCACTTAATTTGTTCACATTTCACTCTGTTTTGCAATTTAGAAACCCTGCTATCCCCAACTCAAAATAACTAGTCATTAGATCCTAACAATTCTTTCTCAGGTATGCTTCCTGAATCTAGTGACACCTAACTTTCTTAGAGTCACTGCTTGAGTTCTAGTTCTCATTTAACTGGTTTTCCTTGCCCCTTAGCCTCAGTCATTTCCCATACTCCTTCACTTATCCTCCTAAAAAAAATTCCTTATTATGTTACTCCTTTGTTTTATGACCCCTCTAAGGTTCCTTCAAGATTAAATCTTCTTGGTTTGGTTTATGAAGTCCCTTCCAATCGAATCTATGTCTTGATGTTGTTCCACACAGAACCAATGCTAGATGTTAAATTCTTCTCTGTTCCTTAGACACATCAGAACTTTCCATGTTTTTGTGATTTTTGCAATTTGTATCCTGCCTACTTGGGTCACCCATTTTCATCTGGTTTTTCAAGATGTAATTTTAAAATCCAGTCCACATACTATCTCTTCCCGGGTCTTCTTGGCTAGGTAACCTCTGTCGTCAACCTCTCTCCTATGTGTTTTTACTGTACTTATAAGTCTCCATGTTGACTCTATCTATCTATCTATCTATCTATCTATCTATCTATCTATCTATCTACTTACCATCTATATAATTTCTGATTTCTCAGGGGATTCTAATCTCCTTGGTCAAAGCATTATGTCTTTCAACTATGTCTTTTTGGTATCCATAGCATCTAGTAAGCATTGTACATCTGGTGTAGATTCTCAGTGTATGTTTTATTAATGACGATATTACAAAGAATATTTATCAGCAATGATACTCAAAGCAGTGGTTTTACGTGTAGAAATTAAGTGGCCACAGGCATGAAAGGAGAAATGAATCAGCCAGTTCATGACTATTCTGTTATTTATTGTTTCTTTAGGAAAATCTTCTTCCTCATCAAGCACCCCTACGGAGTTCTGCAGGAATGGTGGAACCTGGGAAGATGGCAGATGTATTTGTACAGAAGAGTGGAAAGGACTGAGATGTACAATTGGTAAATTACTTGGGATAATGGTAAAGTGTAAGGTTTACGTCACTCTTGTGTTAATAAGAATAGCAATAAAGCTTCTAGAAGCTTCAGTTAATGGTTACAGAAACAATGGACATAATGATGATGGCTTTAGGATGTATTTATCAGCTCAATAGTAAAAGTTGAGTTTTCTTCTTGGGCAATTTATCAGTATATTCAATGCACCTTATCTGTTTCCTGACTGCTAAGTTTTTCTGCAAAATCACAGTCATGTTTCCTGGCTGCAATGACTAATCCAGGGCAATGAATGACATGATTCTCTCAGGTCCTTTCAATTGGTAATATGCCATAATACCCCATTTCAAATATCACCACTCTAATATATTTAACTTTTCTGAAATCAAGATGCATCTTCTTAAGTATATACTTATATTAAATTTTTAGCTTTTCTTCCTTTACCTTGAAGAGTTGTTATTAAGTTAGTGGTTTGATTTCAATCGTGTCTCAGAATCAAAGTTCAAGGCCATTTTTAAATTTGAGGTGTGCTTCCCAACACTGTACACTTCATGCTGTCTGCTTAGGGTTCAGAGCCCTAGATAGCCACTGCCATCATTTCCTATACTCCTACCCATCAATATATCCCACAGACCCCATGAATTTGCCTTTTTGCTTTGCCCACATCCTCATGATACCGTTGGCCACTATAGGCTCTATATTTTTAGTTCTGAAGATTCCAACTAATCTGTTACACTATCCTAGCTCACATTCCCTCTCTACCCAGGTTTATATTGTGCACATTTTAACTGGAACCTGTTATCTAACATACTAGTTATTCTAATGGCAGTAACTTAACCAGATAGGGAAGTATAGAAGTTCCTCACAGGCCAGTGGGTTCTATAAGCCTTCTATTGCCTTTCAAATTTCACTGCATAGGTTCTGACCTTTGACTTTCATCTGGTTTCAATTTTTTTAAAGTATGATTTACAATAAAGAATTTTTTCTCTTTATTACAGCTAATTTTTGTGAAAATAGTACCTATATGGGTTTTACTTTTGCTAGAATCCCAGTGGGCAGATATGGACCATCCTTGCAAACATGTGGCAAAGATACTCCAAATGGTATGTGTTTTCCCAAACATTTACTCTGTTTACGCATAAGAATTACTATGCTGAGTCATACCTCTCATACCTCCTACTAGTGTTAGGTCCCTGAAGGGCATCAGGAAAGGTATTGTGGACGGACTTAACTCCCTTTCATGATGCTAACGTTCAAAACTTAAGGTAGTATCTCACAAATCTTAAATTTCCCCACAGTTTCATATGAATCAGTTGTTTGTGAATTTCTCTGAATATTTCCTTAATTGGTTTATTTTTCCAGCTTTTGCTTTCTCCTGAAGTTCAATTAAATTGACATTTGCTCCTTTAGTTATATAATTTAAAAAAAAGTTCTAATCAGCCAAAATTATGGACTTGTATCGTATCTATTTTCAGATTTCATCTTTCCAGGTAGAGACACATGGTTGAGTCTGTTCGTAGTTGGTAGTCCTTCACTTTTTTGGTCATTTTAGTTATCCATCTTGGAACATTCTCTAGCTTCATTCTACTTTTCTTAACATGACTACCTTACTTGTATAGAGGCATTCAGAGAGTGAAAGAGTAAATAGTATTTTCTATTTCTAATATGGTCCCTGATAATATCCAATATTTTGATGCTTCATTTCAGTGCCACATTGGGTAATATCTTCTGAGTGTAGGCTTTAGGAATTCCTAGATTCTATCCTGATAACCAGAGCCTATTATGCCATATAATTTCCACTAATGTTTTACCTGTCCCTTGTTTGCCTTGACTTGCATCTGCGCAATCCTACTTCTCACATCTTCCTGCAGGTAATTCGCTACTTCCTATGGAACTAGATATCTCAAGAATACAGCCAATTCTAGATCATTCACAAAAATGTTTGATAAAACTACTGCCAGCAATGGCCCCGAAGAGAATGTGACATTTTATTTAGATATTTATTTTTGTATGTGTCAAGGGAACTCTGAAACACTAAATAAATTAAATGAATTGCTCCTTTTAAATTACTTTTTTTTTTTTTTTCTTTTGAGACGGAGTCTCGCTCTGTCACCCAGGCTGGAGTGCAGTGGCGCGATCTCGGCTCACTGCAAGCTCCGCCTCCCGGGTTCACGCCATTCTCCTGCCTCAGCCTCTCCGAGTAGCTGGGACTACAGGCGCCCGCCACCACGCCCGGCTAATTTTTTGTATTTTTAGTAGAGACGGGGTTTCACCGTGGTCTCGATCTCCTGACCTCGTGATCCGCCCGCCTCGGCCTCCCAAAGTGCTGGGATTACAAGCGTGAGCCACCGCGCCCGGCTTTAAATTACTTTTTATCTTATTATTATGAGAAATTATGCAGATCTGTATTTGATTTGTAGAATTCAAATTGCTTCCACCCATGTATGTATATACATCATTGTGTTAGTCCATTCTTGCATTGCTATAAAGAAATACCTGAAATGCCATATCAGTAATGCTTACTCAAGTATTCATGATCCTACTCTATCCATAAGTCCTCCTGAATTTTTCACTCAGAGAGTAAAAGGGGCTTCTACCATGTTGACACTATACATACTATATATACCATACTATACTATATGGTATGCTATTGGTAGCTATTGTCTTGATTTTACATGTTTTGTGTGTCCTAAATATTTCATAATGGTTTATAAAACAGATATAACTTACAAAACATAACTGGGCTACTGAATTAGGAAGAGTAAAAGTGTCAGTAACATATCCATGAAGAGTCATCACACTTGTTTAATATATATTAATTCTTTGGGACAAGAGACTCCACATTTTTAATTTGGTTATTAATTTTTCTTTTCTGAGCACCTATTATGAAAACATGTTTATAATATTTACCGTCAAATTTCAGATTGAGCCTATAATTTTACAGATTTGGATTCTAACTGTTGGCAATTTTGCTTTTAGTTTTATATTAATAATTACTCCTAATTACTCAGTATTATATACCAAATGATCAAAATACTTTTCAATGATTTTTGAGTGGGGATATTTACACTTTTAGGTAACATTGAGGAAAAGATGCATCTGACATGTGTCCACTTAAGTTATTTATAGCCCATAAATATGTTAGAAATTTTCGTTATGTCATGGTGTAGAGGTGAAGCCTTCATATAAATTAAGAGTGGCTCCAACTTTGTGCTTTACAAGTTATTGAAGCAATCTCTAATTTCAGTGTTTCTAGCTGTTGTCCCAAGAAAGAGCTGCCCAAAGCTGGTCCTGAGGAAACATCTACCTTTTGGTCAGCTGTCCCTCTAATTATGATTTTTTTCTATAGCAGCTACTTAAGTATTAACTACAGGAAGGCAGTGAGGTAGGGAGGCTTAAGTGATAATCCTAGAAAATAAACCAAATGACCCAGCAAACATTTATTGAGAGGCAACCAAACATCTAATAAATACAATAGAATATAACAGAACTCTTTGCCTTTCAGCTGTTATGCAGATTTGCATAAAGCAGTCAAGATCAACATATAATTCAGTATCTATTAGGAATTTTTCATATTGTTTCTAGTCTGTCAGCCTAGTATTCTCTCATCATATCCACTTCAAAGCCATTATGTACCTTATTGTTGAAAGGTAAATCTTACTTGAAGACATCAAAGGAAGGAAATAGTCAACTGGTCTTTTGAAGTCCAGATTCAAAAATCAAGACAATAAGAGGTATCTGCCTAAAAATAATAGGCAATTATTTTTAATAAATTATAACTTTTAATAAAAATTAGTTATTGCCTAAAAATAATAGGCAATAATTTTAATAAATACTTATTTTTAATAAAAAATTTCTTTTTATTAAAGCGGGCAATCCAATGGCAATCCGGTTGTGCAGTCTCTCTCTATATGGAGAGATAGAATTACAAAATGTGACAATAGGAAATTGCAATGAAAATCTGGAAACCCTGGAAAAGCAGGTATGCCATATGACTCACTAATGGGCAACTGGAAGAAGTTCTGATTCTGTGCAGTTTCTGTTCTTCAGATACCTGATGGTCAAATCAATGCTTTTAAAACTCTCAAATTAGCAATAAGAAAAACTAGTGACTAAAGCCGCTCTTATTTATTATTTATTTATTTATTTTGAGACCTTGTTTTGCTCGTGTCACCCAGGCTGCAGTGCAATGGCACCGTCTCAGCTCACTGTAACCTCTGCCTCCCAGGTTGAAGCAATCCTCCTGCGTCAGCCTCCCGAGTTAGCTGGGATTACTCATGCCACCATGCCCGACTAATTTTTTTTATTTTTAGTAGAGACGGGGTTTCACCATGTTGGCTAGGCTGGTCTCAAACTTCTGACCACAGGTGATCTGCCTGCCTCAGCCTCCCAAAGTGCTGGGGTTGCAGGCGTATAAGCCACCGCACCTGGCCGCCACTCTTATTTTTAAAAGTTGACATCTGTTTGTGAAAAAGGACAGTTGTTTCATCAAATTTCAGCAAACGATAATCAATAGCACATTAAAAATGGCTTCATCTTTGTAGACCAGTGAAGTTTTGACTGGATATAGATCCCTGACATTTGAGACCAAAGGAAAGCCTCTTGATGGTGTAATTGGACCAGAATGAAGAGAAAAAAACTATTATCAAAGACCCTTTGAAACAGGAAACTCTAAACCTGATGCGGGTCTCAGGGTAGTATCTATGAGCAGGTGAGATAGAAAGTACATCTAACTAGATGTTTTTTCTTGCAGATTAAACTATTTTGACCAAAGTTGTACCCAAATGCATATGCATGGAAGAGCTAACACTAGGGGACAGCAAGGGGAGGAAGAGGAAACCAACCTTTATGTACAGCCTTTCATGTGCCTGGCATGTTGCATATGTTATCACATTTAATCCTTATAAAACTTCTGTGAGTTGAATGTTAGTCCCATATTATAAATAACTATAGCCAATAACACTTACTAATTGTTCAGCACCTACTGCATGCCAAATATTGTGTCAAATATTAATGTATTTATTAGTTTATCATATTTAATTTTTATAACACCATAAATAAGTATTAATGTACACATTTTATAGATGAGGAAAATGTGGTTCTGAGAGGTGAAGCATTTTGCCTAGTGACTACAGCCAAAAAGTGATAGAGCTGTTCTTTATTTTAAAGTTTACATTGTACTACCCTGGCTCCCTAATCACAGATGGGCAGGGTAGGGGTTGGGTAGGGACAGAAGTTGGAGAGTGGAGGTGGCTGCCAACCACACAAGTTGTGCCAACCCACAGAGTGAGGAAAGATGCTAAATTTGGAATCTGACAAACCAATGTTTTGTTCTCAGCTCTGCCACTTCTAAGCTGTGTGAAACTTGGTTGAGCTCCCTAACTTCTCTTGAGGGTGCACAACTCACAAAGTTGTTTTGCTTATTAAATGTGATAACACCTGTAAACATCTAACAGAGTGCCTAGCACATAGCAGGGATCTAGCAATTGAATTAGAGTTATTTGTTTCTGTCTACTGATTGGATATTGTTTCTGACACTTACCCAAGTGTGAATAGCCTGTAACATTGGTATAATTTGTGAAATGATGCTGCCATCTAGTGAAAACCAAGACGCGCGCGCGCGCGCACACACACACACGCACGCACACACGCGCGCGCGCGCGCACGGACACCCAGCTTCACCAATGACAATATGGATTGGCATGTTTTAGCCTCACAACACAGAGCCCTGGGGCTAACTGGCACCTAGAGAGGTCGTCTCAGCCAGTGCCTCCCACACTACCAGTGCTGAAAAGCCAGTTTAAAAAATTTTGAACCCATTGCACACCAATATTTTTGTGAAATACAATAAAAATAAGTTACTGGAAAAATGAAATGAAAAATATGCATAAAATACAAATCAAAATTTTAGAACTATTAGATTCAACAGCAAAAAATTGCTATATACATCTCTGACCAATTACTTTCAGTTTCTGTGCTTATCTCTCTACCACCTTTGTAACACACAGTGAACCAGCGCTGGCCCATGGATACACTCTAGTAGCTCCAATCTAGCTAAGGCAGCCCCTTATAGTTAATCAATCCTGTCAAACAGGAAAGGCTGGGAAAACCACTGGTCTGCATGTACTTTGTCCTTTACACAAGGAAGGATGCAAACGTGGAAAACTGAGTGGACATGGTGTTCAGGAGATTGAGGCTCAGCTAAATTCCAGCTTATTTACCTGCAGTTGCTTACAAAGTGTTTGGATGTAATTGTGTAAAGCTAGGGTTTTTTTTTTCTGGTTTTTAAAACAGATAAAGGATGTCACAGCACCACTTAATAACATTTCTTCTGAAGTCCAGATTTTAACATCTGATGCCAATAAATTAACTGCTGAGAACATCACTAGTGCTACACGAGTGGTTGGACAGATCTTCAACACTTCCAGAAATGCTTCACCTGAGGTAAAACTCACAAAGCTTTTTTTTTAATTTTTTAATTTTTATTTTTAGAGGGGGTGTTGGGAAAGAAAGAGAGATGTCCTGAATTCCACTCCTTATTCCACAATATGGTTTGAGCATGGTTTAGATTGCTTAAAGGCATTTTGCATAGCATTCCTGAGAGATGCTCAAAGATATAAAAAAAAGGGCCTCTTGTCCAAATGTTTTCTTTTAGGATATTCATAATGATCATTATTACATTGTCTTTTTTTTTGAGACAGAGTCTCATTCTGTCACCCAGGCTGGAGTGCAGTGGCATTATCTCAGGTCACTGCAACCTCTGCTTTCCGGATTCACGGGTTCAAGTGATTCTCAGGTCTCAGCCTCCCAAGCAGCTGGGACTACAGGCACACACCACCACACCTGGCTATCATGTTAAGTCTTTTAGGAAGTCCTGGAATGCATAAGTCTACTTCACCTTATGAATATGTTTACCAACTACATTTGACCTTACCATCCCTAGTGCATTCCAAGTAAATAGTGTTTCAAGAATTTAATTTGGAATGTGATTTTAAACTGTGATGCATTTCTATTAAGAATATTTACATTTTAGTCTTGGCTTTCTGAAAACTTTAAGCCTAGTTTACATTCCTGATATTTGAACTTGCCAAACCCTGGTACTTGAAAACAAGTATATTCAACATTTACTAATTGGTATAGCTGGATAGTGATCAAACAGGGCTACAAACCACCAATATGGACTCACCTGTGTATAGGTTGAATATCAGCATGCCCTGAAAATAGCTACTCTTTTCTTCCATTCCCTTTAAATGTTTTATTTCAGAAAAAAAATTTGAAATATTTTTCCTACTAAAAAGTAACTGGGATTCAAGTTAATAAAAATGGAATTGAAAGAGAAAATATTGACCTCCAAATGTAGAATTAATGGAGGCATTAACTAGTAGGCAGAAAGGCTTCAACACTCCCAAAGAGGGAAGATAAATAGTAATCAAACGCCAAAAGGTCATCTCTCTGACACGCTTCTGAGTTATTGATTGAAATAAAACTACAAATAATTTTACTAAGTTTAACAGGTATACTAAGTATAACTTAGTTATGCTAAGTATTATGAGCTGTAATTTTTAACAACCAGAATACTGCACTCCTCTTATTTTGTTTCTGTTTTTGTATCCAAGCATTTGATTTTGTGTTCTTGGAGTTTGGTGGGGGGTCTGTGAAAGATCTTGCTATGAGGTCAAATTCAGAGACTTAAACCTCCTAATTCACTACCTTAATTTATATTTTCACTTTGCCTTATCTTGATTCTCTCTGTCATCTTATGTGGATCAAAGAATAAACCTTTAATTTTGTAAAATGCTTGCCTCTACATTATCATATCAGTGATGCCACTTGCTACTACAATGATTCATGATGATAATGATGGTGATGATAATATATGATATATGCTTCTCTGATGATCAGTATCTTCTCTTTGGCAGGCAAAGAAAGTTGCCGTAGTAACAGTGAGTCAACTCCTAGATGCCAGTGAAGATGCTTTTGAAAGAGTTGCTGCTACTGCTAATGATGATGCCCTTACAACGTAAGCACAAATTCAATTTGGAAAGAAAACTTGACTAAGCGCTGTTTACTTTCCTAGGCTAAAGTATTAACAGAGATATCTTTATTTCTCTCATGGATGCAGTAACTGACTGATTCCTCTGGAATGTAGATAAGAGCTGTGACTTTCCACTTGACCTTCAGTTACTAGATGGAGTGGTATATGTTACCTCCTGCATACAGGGGTGCTGGCCATGGCCTGGGAGATAGGGAGTAACTGGGCTGATTTAGATTAGAACTTGTTTTCCTCACCTTAGTTTGGCATGACCAAGGGGCAACTTCCATACACGGCAAGACCTCTTCCAACTTCTTTTGCAACACATAGAGCTACAGAGAACAGCTCACTTTGCAGGACATACTGCCATCCCCCAAGCTGCACCTCACTTCTCTCTTTCCAAGGCCCTGGTGTATTTTGATTATTTTCCTTAGCTTTCCTCTTGATCCCTTCGTGGGACTTGTGATAGGGGTGCCCCATTTACTCAGCCCACCCCACTCAACCCCTTGCGGGAGGGAATGTGTAGATGAGCAAGTGTGGGAATCAGCCAGTCACTTCTCCACTGGCAGGAGCAAACTCTGTGCAGGCCCCACGGCAGCATCCAGATGGGGTGCCTGCAACCCCAAGGCCCCAGAGGGCGTGTTACAATGCTCTCTTAGCTCCAGCATCCATGGACAGCATTGCATTATCAGCCCAGCGGGCCCTTTGCCTTGTCCAATGGGGTGGCTGCCCTCTGCCAGTGAAGGCAAACGGCCAGTGTAACAGCCTTTTTGGGTACCTGCACTTGATGGGTCCCAAATTCTTGTCCAGTGCCCAGGAAGAATTAGGTCACCTGGACAAATTGAAGGATGGTGAATGCAGAGAATTTTATTAAGTGATGAGGGCAGCTCTCAGTGGAGAGGGGAGCTGGAAAGCAGGTGGGAAGGGCAGGTTCCTCTCCCCTGAAGTCAAGTCACCTTTCAGCCTCCCTCCTCCGAAGTCAGGTTGCTTCTCACTGTCTCTGAAGTCAAGACACCTCTTCCTGACATCCAGCCACTTCTCTTCTCTACCAGCTGAGTCTGGGGTCTTTTTAGGCACAGGATGGGGGAGTGGGGCAGGCTGTAGTTTTGGAAAAGGCAACATTTGATTGGTAAAAAGACATTATTCAGAAAGAACCAACCAATGGGAGAGAGTGGGTAAACAGGGATTGAAGTTCTCACTTTGGGTTTCAGACTACTTTTGGCGTGAAGGTTTCCCCCTGGGATCCACCCTTGTCTGCTTAGAGTTTCTCTGCCTCCTCCCTTTCTGACCAACACTATGTTGAAAAAAAAAAAAAAAAAAAAGGGAACCCTACCTGCTTTCTCTCTTTTTTCTTTCTCTGTTCTGGATTACTGTTGGTTGAATATTTGTATTAAAACTCATGTACTTTATTCGTAGTGGCCCCTTGTTGGTATTCACTGTATTTTTACCTTATGTACACTTGTCAAAACCTTTTTAAAACTTACATCAGCATGCATGCTTATTGTAGAAAAATAAGAAAATATGTAGCTTGGCAAAATTTGAAAAATTATCTTACCTTTATTAACCTGTTGGTATATATTCCAGGTTTTTTTCCTCTGTTTCTCTCTGTGCGTGTGTGTATGTATGTATATGTATATTACATACTATATTGATTCACAACTTGCT
This sequence comes from Nomascus leucogenys, assembly GCF_006542625.1. Taxonomy (NCBI): domain Eukaryota; kingdom Metazoa; phylum Chordata; class Mammalia; order Primates; family Hylobatidae; genus Nomascus; species Nomascus leucogenys. Next base: position 20,623,413 of record NC_044401.1, on the reverse strand, counting down.
TTTGTCACTTAATACCTTACAAACTTTTTTCTATAAACATCTTTTATATAAATATATACACATCCATGTCATAATTTTAGTTTACTGCATTATATGAGTAAACTTTTATTGAACTAGTTCTCTGTTCAGCAGCTGGACATTTACATTGCTGGAAGTCTTTTAATGTTCTAAGTAATTAGCATTCTGATACATAATCTTTATTTACACGACCCATTATTTCCTCAGGAGAAATTCCTAGAAGTAGTTCTTAGTTTTCTAATGATTATGACCAGTACCTACTTAGTGTTGAATTTTCAAAGTAGAAAAAGCACAAAGGCACAAAGTAGAGCATTCAAAGATTATAATTCTGAGAGGTGGTCGTAGAGGTTGAGTGAACGGTTTTACTGGCATACTTTGTGACTTCAGATTTCAAAAGGAGTCTGGGCCCTTCTCATGGAGAATGTGGATGTCTCTCATTTTTCTTGACATATGAGAAGGAAGTGGCCATGGTGTCCAGAGGCCAAGAGCCAGAGTGGGCTCCCTTCAGAGCTGAAAGCTTTGTGTTTGCAGAGTCTTGCTAGACGGGAGGAATGAATGTTTTTGGTGAGAAAGCTGAGAAAAGAGAAGTTGTGGGATTTGAACATCACAAGTCACAAAAAAGATAGGAACATTTTCCTAAAAATAAATAATTATGAATTTTACTGGCTTAATATACAAAGGAAAATACAATTTTGTGTGATTTTTACGCAATATCTAAATAGTTTTAAAGGAGGTGGTTAGAGGATAAATAAAAATTTAAAGTATAGGATACATTGAACCTTAAAATGGTGTAAGCATGCTCAATTTCTCCTTTTATCACTCTGAATTTTTAGTCCAATTATTTTCTGATAATGTTCTATCAGTTTATCCTCTACCAACGTGATCTTTTGCATAAGCTCTTGTGGACTCGGATCCTTCCTTCATTCACTTAGATAAAGCTTCCTCCTCTGCCTCTAGCCCCAAGGTCAGGTCAACAACCCTTTAGCTCTCTTTAGGAGAATACTCTTGATGAGCTTCCAACAGAGGTCATCTCTCCACAAGAAGGAAATCAATTGTTGTTCAGGACAACATTTGCTTTCTAAACTCTATCTTCCAAACCTAGGCCAGATGCCGGGTTCCCTGACAGACATCAGGCCTTAGTCATCCATTTCACTTTGACTTCTTCCTTCTTTCATTCCAGTTTTCTCTTGGTGTCTCTCAGCTACTGAATTCCCTTTCTATAGTATAGCAAGAAGAGGAGAGGGTGAGAATAAAAGGGAGGAGAGTGACAGGGAAGAAAGACTCTTTGACTCTGTCAAAGTGGGCAGAGCTCTGGAGGTGTAGGGTTTCTGCTGGTGAGGGCATCATAGTACAATCAATGAGTTTAGGACTTCACCTCACCATTTTTTTTTTCCTTTTTTTTTGAGACGGAGTCTTGCTCTGTCACCCAGACTGGAGTACAGTGGCACGATCTCAGGTCACCGCAACCTCTGCGTCGCAGGTTCAAGCAATTCTCCTGTCCCAGCCTCCCTAGTAGTTGGGATTACAGGCATGCACAACCCCGCCCAGCTAATTTTTGAATTTTTGGTAAAGGCAGGGTTTCACCATGTTGATCAGGCTAATCTCGAACTTCTGACCTCAGGTGATCCACCCGCCTTGGCCTCCTAGACTGTTGAGGTTATAGGCGTGAGCCACCGCGACTGCTGACCTCACCATTGTAGACACTGGTTGCAAAGTCTGATCTGTAACCTTAGACCTTTGATCTCATATTGAAGGTCGTAATTACCCTGGTTTACCTGACTTTGGGAATGCAAAATGCCTCCCTAGCACTGACCACCTGTGCATTTACATTTCACTTTTCTTTTTTTATTTCTGTTCCAGCTAGCCTGGCACCCACTCAAATATCTTGACCAAATAGAGATTTATTGTAAATAGGCATATGGGGTCTCAGTGAGGCCCAAGAACTAGATCATAATATAGTGGGCCTTGTCAACCCAAAATAATCAAAAAGGTCAGAATCTAGTTTAAAGAGAGTTCATTCAAGTGCAAAGTTTAAGGACAGCTGCCTGGGAAGCACAAGTTCCAAAAAATGGAAGTCAATGTTTTGAAGTATATAAGTTTGGGATCATTTATATAAACAAAGTTTAGGGAAGCTTAAGAGAGTTTTAACATCTTTCTATGTAAGGCTTGATGTATGGTTATAGTAATCTGATTAACTGAGGTGGTCTTTTCCTTTTGGGAAAGGTGTATTTAACATTCCACACTGAAGGTGTGACAATTACACTGAAGATGTAACAATCATGAGCCAACTGGTCTGAGTTAGGTACAGGACAAAAAAGGAGGCAATTAATCTGTAACATAGATCAGTCATTAGAAAGGGGAAAGGTCTGGCCTCTCCTAGTCATTTACAGAACAAGAACAATGAGGAAGAGAGTTAATCTATAATCTAGTAAGCAGAAGTTGCAAACACGCTACATGTGATTCAGTCTCCAGGGCTTAACTTCCTTTTTGACATAATAAATTTAGAGGGTCTTGAAATTTTATTTTCTTTTATTGCCGTATGGACCCTGGAGCAGGAAGATGACTGAGGATCCAAGGCAGCTTTGGAAGCCTTAGTAGAGGAGTTTACAGGTCTTTTCTTATTTCCAACAGGAAGAATTAGCCTCTTATTTTTAATTTGTGGTTTTTCTCACAATGATGTAATGACCTCTCTGGTTCCCTTTAAATTATGACTTTCCTGATATAACTACAGCACTAATAAAAAAAAAAATCCTGTTTCCAAGAATCTGATGACTTATTTTAGTCAATTGTGCCAGGTGGATGACCACTTTCTGGATTGGCTTCTCCGGGGCAGGTGCCCATCTGTAATCTTATCAGTTATGACAAGAGGAGGAAAGAATTACAAGAAAGAAAAAATGACCTTAGAAGTAGCTATGGTTAGAGTAACCCTGTAAAAGTGGGAACATGAAAAACACCTCCTGTATATCTACCACATCTTTCCTTTTAGCCTGCAAATGCCTGAGGGAGCAGCTCCTGGTACTCCCACTGTTTCACAGAGTGCTGACCTCTACGTAGATACTCAACAGATACTGTTTGGTAGAATGACATTCTTAGCAGGTTGGAGTTTTGTTAGGTATTCCTCCCATTGAAAGCAGCTCTGGGGTATGTGTGAATTGCTGAAAATGGTTTTATAAAAGGAAAACATTTCAATCAGAGGGTCTAACCTGAATGTTTCCATACAAATGATGATTACCTTCTCTTTATAAAGCAATCCTCAATTATTGTAAAGTTTCTCTTTATCTCATTTGGAGGTAGAGAAAAGATATTTTAGTGTCAGAAATAAAAATTTGGCATATAGAACAACTACATTTTGATGAAATCCTTTCATTTCTGGAAAAACTAGACTGATTATTTTACATACAGATGTTTTGTTTGGTCAAGTACAGAAATAGTTCAAATATTTCTATGGGAAACAAGAAAAAGAAAAGGTCTTATGACTTTTCTTTGGAGAATGCTAAATTGACAGGTTGCCCCCACTTCCTCCCACCTTCCATCTAATCTATCTTTGAACTTAGCCAAAGTAGAAAAGAACGTTGTGAAAACCTTCAGGGTTTAGTTCATAGCTGAGGCAATGAGCTCAGAGCTCTGCTCTTTGGTGGTTCTATCTGAACTGTCACCTCAGGAACGAACAACTTACAAAACATGCTTTGGATCCTAAGGGGTTTGGGTGAGAGGAAGAAGATGAATAAATGGAAATAGATTCTCACCACTGGAGAAAAAATTAGAAGTGCATGCCTTGCCAATGGTGGGTGGCAACACCATCCTTCTATGTGAAGAGCATCATAATAAAGACTATTTCTTTTGGGAATTCTATAATTCTTGAGTTCTACCTTTTTGCCATCTATGTTCAAGGTAGCCTTCAGTGAGGACTGTCCACCAGAACTGTTTTATTTAAGTACATATAACACAACACAACTCTAGAAAAGAAAACCAATTATTCTTAGGCAATTGTCAATGTTGTCACGACCACACAATTCTATGCTCATGTCTTTCTGCTATAGTGTAAGACAGAACACATACCTTTCATTTTATGACAAAATCTTGAGTATTAAGTTGTGTTTTATTATATGCAGGCTTATTGAGCAAATGGAGACTTATTCCTTGTCTTTGGGTAATCAATCAGTGGTGGAACCTAACATAGCAATCCAGTCAGCAAATTTCTCTTCAGAAAATGCGGTGGGGCCTTCAAATGTTCGCTTCTCTGTGCAGAAAGGTAAGCTGTCAATCTTACGTGCTTGTAACAGCAAAGAGCATTCTGCTACCGATGATGAATAATAATGCTCTACTCATGATAATGTAGGCTTTTACAATTCTACTCTTTCCCTTCTCATAGGAGCTAGCAGTTCTCTAGTTTCTAGTTCAACATTTATACATACAAACGTGGATGGCCTTAACCCAGATGGACAGACTGAACTTCAGGTCTTGCTTAATATGACGAAAAGTAAGTCTCAAACTTTGTGACATTTAAAAAAATGGACTCAAATTCATAGAACTAATAACTTCTAATTTACTGAAGCAGAAATAATGTCTACTTAGTTTCATACTGAGTAATTTGCATTTGAGTATGTTTGAGCTCTGACATACTATGGTAATCTCAACTCTACTATTCTAAGTCAAAAAGATAATTTCTTTGTTTTTTCTTTTTTCAACAGCCTTTTGGAAGGTAGCAGAATTGAAATGTTCAGGCCATGTACACAAATATGTTTTCCTACAGAAATCTTGCTAAGGTGGTTCTGTTTTACACTTACACATTTAAAACATATTCAATCACAAGCTCTGACCGTGTTTACTAGTGGCATGACACTCTCAGGCTCAGATGCATCCTGCAGACCTAACACTGGAGAAGTCTATGTAATTGGCACAGTCATCATTTAGTAGTATCAATTTTAGGTTATCTCCACTCTATGGTGCCCACCATGTGCTCACTATCATCCTGCATATAACCTTTCAGAAATTCTTACATGTAACTTGAAGTGGTTGTATTTTTCAGTCTAAAAAAATAAGTAAATCAAACACCCACACTTACTTTTCATTTCTCCCCGAACAAAAAAACCCGATGTCAGAAAGTATATGTGTTAGATAGAATACATTTATAATAGCACTAAAAAAGAAGAGAGTATTATTCGTGAATCTGGCACTCTGGAATTTTGCTCTCATTTGCTTTGGCCACTTGCTTTGTGATGGTAGAGAATAAATCTAAGTCTTCTATGTTCTTGTGCATTTTTCTTTTAATTTAAAAATACTTCATGCATACAGAAAAGTACAGAAAGTAATGCGAGCAGTACCTATGTAACTATCAGCCAGGTAAACAAATATCAATTTTTCCTATATTTGCTTCAGATCTCTTTAAAAAAGAGAGACACGGTATTACAGTTGCACCTGAAGCTCTCTACCTCACAAATCACTGCAGCCTCAACCTCCCAGGAGGAAGCAATCCTCCAGCCTCAGCCTCCCAAGTAGGTGGGACTATAGGTGTGCCCTGCTAATTTTTTTAAAAACATTTAAATTTTTTTTGTAGAGACAGAATCTCGCTGTATTGCTCAGGCTGGTCTCAAAGTCCTGGGCTCAAGTGATCCTCCTGCCTCAGCCTCTTAAAGTGTTGGAATTATAGCCATAAGCCACTGTGCCTAGTCTCATTCTTTTATTTTTAAAGAAAGAATAAAAAGAAACCTTGCTCCATTTTTAGGGTTAACTTTTCATTTAGTGTCCAGGAGAAACAATTTGGTGATGTCAATGTACTGTGAACAAAAGCCAGCAACCCATCCCTTTCTCTCCAGGTGGAGGCTCTAACAGTGGCCACAGAGGAGGACAATTTGGGGGCTGTCGGGGCCTTGCCTGTCTCCCTCTCAAATCAGATGACTGAATACTCTGGTCTCACACCACAACGTTTTCCTTTTATCACTTGTGAAAGACAACGGAGTTTAGGAAATTAATTCAGTTAAAATGTATACTGTTGACGCTTCTGCTGTTTTAAATATGCCAACAGTTGTATAGGGTGTTAGGAGGCAGTCCTGGTTCTCTTTGACTGCTGCCACCAACAGGCCGGGTGCAAAACCCTCCGCAGCAGCGATGGTCTTTCAGGATCTTTGATGAACAGCTGATTCCTTTTTCCAATGACCAGAAGATGTTTCACAGTAGCCAGCTAGCCTTGGGAGAAGCCCATGATTGTCATGACACACAGCAGGGGACAATAGTTGAAGAGATGGTGAAGAGTGCCTGCCTCAAAAACTCCACAGAAAAAGTGACTTGCGCTCCTTGCTCAGTGACTTAACACCACTCATCACCTTTGAACAGGAGACCAACCTCATCTGGGCTCAGCCATCCTGGTGTCCCAAGCTTTGCTATTTCCTGTCTCATATTTTATCATTGCAGGAGGCAACATGGGCTGGGGCTATCCACATGTTGTGTTCACTCTCTCCATCTCTCATGTATAAAGCAAGACGTTTACTTTATACATGAGATCTTTGCAATACCTTTTTGAGGTGGATTAGGCAGAAATTCTCATTCCTGTGTAGAAGGTAAGGAAACTGAAGCTCAGAAAAAAAAAAATTAATATGGGTGGAATGGCCCGCCATGGGTTATATGTGTTACTTACATATTGCAATTAAGTAAAGGTTCAACCAGTAAACCATTTTTACTGTACTTTACTCAAATATTAAGCAGCCATGCACTTCTACAATAACGTGACATATTGTTTTTTGTTTACCCTACAGTTCACTTATTGATTTTAATGTCTTTTTCTCCCTATAGATTACACCAAGACATGTGGGTTTGTAGTTTATCAAAATGACAAGCTTTTCCAATCAAAAACTTTTACAGCTAAATCAGATTTTAGTCAAAAAATTATCTCAAGCAAAACTGATGAAAATGAGCAAGATCAGAGTGCTTCTGTTGACATGGTCTTTAGTCCAAAGGTGAGTTTTTCATTGCAGATGCAAGAAAAAAGTGTCCTCATGCTTTCTGTCTTTCTGATGGTGGCAGCTGAGACTGAGTAGAGTAACACAGGGGAAGAAGAGAGTAGGAGGAAAGGGGGTGTTTTCCATGAACAGAAATAATAAAAATTCAGACCACTCTTGAACACCAAAAGCAGGGATATGTTGAATAAAAGAAATCTATAGCAAAACTCTTCAAAAGGTTCTTTGATGTATCCATTTAAATATTCCTCCCAACCATATCTATTGTCAAACTAACTAAATGCAAAGTTAACTAATTTAAATTTTATCTCCTTTTTTCCCTCTCCTTAATAATAATGAATATGCTAATGCTTAGTATATATTTAATTCATTTCTCAGATGACTGTCTTATACTACTTGATTTTTTTTTACCCAATTAAGTATTTAGAAATAGTAATTGTAATTGTCTTATCAATTCACAGTACAACCAAAAAGAATTTCAACTCTATTCCTATGCCTGTGTCTACTGGAATTTGTCAACAAAGGACTGGGACACATATGGCTGTCAAAAAGACAAGAGCACTGATGGATTCCTGCGCTGCCGCTGCAACCATACTACTAATTTTGCTGTATTAATGGTAAGGATGTACATAGCAATCTCTTTCCAGATGAGAATTTTCCTTATACACAATTCTAGTATGTGCTCCTTGGAGATAACTTTGGGATTTAATTTACATAGATTCTCAACTCAGATTAAATAGAAAAACAAGAAATAAAGTAATAGGACTTAAGGCCTGGCGCGATGGCTCACGCCTGTAACCCCAGCACTTTGGAAAGCTGAGGGGAGCAGATCACGAGGTCAGGAGTTCGAGACCAGCCTGACCAACATGGTGAAACCCCGTCTCTACTAAAAATACAGAAATTAGCTAGGCGTGGTGGTGCATGCCTGTAATCCCAGCTACTCAGGAAGCTGAGGCAGGAGAATCGCTTGAACCTGGGAGACAGAGGTTGCAGTGAGCTGAGATCACACCACTGCACTCCAACCTGGGTGGCAGAGTGAGACTCCGTCTCAAAAACAAAACAAAACAAACAAACAAACAAAAATAGGACTAAGGTAAAGGCAAGTAGAATAGAAGTTTTTGCTATGTGGTCTTAGGATAGAGAGGTCAGAACTATGTATTTGATCAGGGGAAGGGAGCCCATGTGCGAAAGAAAAGCTGGTGGGCTCCATTCAACTAACTCACATGTTCTGAAGCATAAAGTTGTTATAGCCAGAGGTAAAGCTGTATAGCTGTGTGTCAGAGACAGGTTCAATATTTACTTAGCTATATGTGGACAGTTTAAATCAGTTACCCAAAACTTTTCCCACTGAAATTGCTCAAGTTACTAAGTTTTTGCTAGAAGATATAAAAGAAAAACTCTTTAATCCCTTCAATTTGTCCCCTAGTTTCTCCGTGCATTCCTTAAGTCTTTTACCTCTAAAGCTATACTGTGCAAGTAACTGATAATACTTAGCTCTGGTGTGCGGCTGTGCATACATCTCTCAAGGTTCTTGTGCTGACCCTTGTAAGAAGAGGGGCTTCTGTGTGTTCTATTTCCAGAAATCTATTTTTCTGGTGAAACAAAAAAAAGTTAGTTTATATACTTCATGGAATGGTTTTCATTCACAATGGAATGGGGAGTTACGGAGAGTGTTCTTCTCCTTAGTAAGGGACTATTAATGCTATGAATCTCCCAAGGAGAAGCAGATGTTTTCATTCCCCAGTAGCTATAATATAGCCATATTTGGGAAGCCAGTGGAGACTGGTGGAACATACTGGTATAGCTTGCATTATCAAAGCATAGAACCTTGCTTTTTAAAACTTTTTGAGATAACTATAGTTTTCTCATTTTAATTATAAAAGCTCTCTTCTTTTAATTCATTTGGATTATTTCTTTTCTAACTTGCATTACAGAGAGATCTGCTTTCTTGATCAGGAGATACGGGAGAAAAATTTAACTTTTTGATATCTTAAAGTCATAGGATCATTGATGAGCTATGTCAAGCTCAGGTTGCTATACATGTTAAATGATATAGTTTACTTTATTATAGTTATCTTTTCCCTTTCTTGAGGTTAGGCTTTCAGCTATTTCTTCTCATTAGTATCTGACTGCCTCAATGCCTACGTACCTACATTTGTAATTAGTTTTGGTTTGCAATATTTTTTTAAATGGCTGATTAAAATTGCATGTAAAGTAAGAGCAAATCGGCTCTGAGCGAAAAGATTATTTTTAAAATCTGAAGACCTATAAATCTTATGATTCTTTTTGCATCTACTTAGTACACTACACACAGGAAATAACGTAAAATTTTTGTTTTATTATTTTTAAATGTGTATTTTGTTTTTATTTTATTTCTATAAATGCAATACACAGGCATTGCATAAAGTATGAAAGTATACACTAAACAAAAATATAGTGATATGGAAAAATGTTTATGAAACAGTAAAATGGCAATTCGAGCATAATGCTATTATGTTAACAAACCCCTGTATGTTTGTGTAAGAGACATAGATAGTATTTTTAAGCATGTAAGAACAAAAGATAGGCTCTCAAGAGGTAGGTATGGTGTGGGGTAGCAGGCAGTATAAAGGAACATATGCTTTTTCTATTATGCCTCTATATTCCTTTCATATTTTACAAATAAGTATACACTGCTTTTTTAATTGTAACAACTTAAAAAATCAGAAAGTATAGATAAGCAAAATGAATTATACGTATCCAACCCACCCTGTGACCACCACCACTACCTCACCAGATTTCCAAGATTACATACTCATATGGTATGTATTTTAATATATATATATGTATATACACACACAAACATGTTGAGAGATATATAGCTATATTACATAAAAATAAGGCTTCCTTTAAAAAATTAACAGGTATGAGCATCTTTCCGTATTTATGAAAATATTTCTGCAACTTTATTTTTAGTGCATCCACTTAGATATACTTAGAGTCCAGTTACACATAAAAATAATGTCATGAATAAGTGAGGCAACTTTTGACAATTTAGATCTAATTCAAACAATTCTGATTTTAGACATCAAGGAAAAGTATAAATAGTTGACTTGTGAACCACATGGGACAGTATGGGTCCACTTAATATGTGGATTTTTTTCAATAAAAAAAGTCTGCCCTCCACATTGGCAGGTTCTGCATCCACAAGGAAACGTGGATGGAAAAATAACATAGTATTTTCAGAGTGTAAAACTGGTTTATGGAGGTCAGCTTTCCACATCAGCAGGTTCCACAGGACCAACTGCAGGACTTCAATATGCATGGCTTTTGACATCTGCAAGTTGTCCTGAAACCAGTCCCCCTGGGCAAATACCAAGGCATGACTGTATATTTTTCCTTAACTGAATTAATTAGATAATTATTCTCAGGCCTGTATACTTCAGGTAAACTGCTCAGCAATAAGGGGTTGATGTATTTCACTTTTAAATATATCAAGAGCTTTACAAAAGGAAGATATATCTGGCAACTGTCTGGTTAATTTGACCCATGTAACTCTGTGATGTTGACTTTCATTAACATTTCAGGGACGATTATTTAAAAATATGAGTCTTCACTTGTTTTTCAGACTTTCAAAAAGGATTATCAATATCCCCAATCACTTGACATATTATCCAACGTTGGATGTGCACTGTCTATTACTGGTCTGGCTCTCACAATTATATTTCAGATTGTCACCAGGTAAGAGCAGAAGCAGGCTCTTTTCAGAAGAGGCATTGCTATCTTGATATAATTTACTCTGAGAATTCTCATAAGTATATAGTGTCTTTGAACTAGACGAGAACTCAGAGAGGTACTTATTTTACAGAGGAGGACATTCAGGCCTGGAAAGGCTAAGAAATACACACAAATAAATATGTAATTACAAATTGTGGCAAGTGCCTTGAAAGAAAGTTATATGCCACTAATTTACAAGTTTGTCGTGTAAAATTTATGTGGTCCTGCAGCTCATTAATGCTATAATTCCTTAGTGTTGAATAGAACCGTGCCTATCAATTTGTATTTGTAAAGGAAAGAGACATTGCAAACAGCAATTTTTTAAAAAAGTAATTAAAAAAATGTATCAAGCTTTCAAATGGTGAAATGTTTTTCAAAAATATATAGAGTTTTCACATGGTGAAAGTTTTTGAATCCCATACATTAAAGTCTAATTTTAAATAATGACCTATAAACAAACACTTCTCTCCACCTTGATTCCTTCATTCGAGGTCCAATTTTGTATCCCATTCATTATTTTTTGTCACATGTTACATTTTTTTAACTGCCTGTGGTCTTTTAGAAGCTTGTTCATTTATTAATTTATTCTGTTTACTGTGTGTTTCCTCTGTCAACTTCACATTTCATGTTCATTTGGTCTTTCATGACATTGAAATTTTCAAGCATCCAGGCCAGTTACTTTGAAAAATGTTCCACAATGAAGATTTGTCTGAAATTTTCCTCATGAAGAGATGCAGGTTAATTATTTTTGGTGGGAATACTGCAATCATGGAATTTTTTTTTAGTGTGACTCAACAAGAAGTGCAGATCAGTTTGTCCCATTATTGTTGGCTAAAGTTTGATTCCCCATTTAAAGTGATGTCTGCCAGATTTCCACATTTTTTCCCTGTGTAAATAATAGATGACTCGTGGGGTGCCACTTTGAGGCTGCATGATATCCTGTTTCCCAAAAATCTTTTACTTAATGATCTTGTTACTCATCCTTACTGGAACAAATTATTACATTAGTGGTTGAAAAATGGTGATGCTTCTAGGCTATCATTCTTTCTTTATTTGTTTGCTATACTCTTTTGTAAAAAGCATACTTCCCAGTATAGCCCCAGAGCTTTTTTATGTAAGAAGCATACTTCCCAGCAGAGGGAGCCCCTTCATGTTGTTTTGTCATGTTTCAGTCTTTAGTCACTTCCTTATTTCAATCACAGCAAAATGATCATCTTTCACTTTCTCTGCCTCATACCTGAACGAGCCATTTCTCCAAAGAGCCAGAATTGTTTTCGATTCCTTTTCTCCCCTTTTTCACATTAAATGAGTCTCTTGCCATTCATTTAAAAGTTTTATAGTGAGTGCTTATGTTGTAAGGAGCTGAATACAAAACTATGAACAGACAGATAATCTCCCATCTCTCGTGAAATATACACTGTTGGGGGGAGAAGGCAGACATTATGAAAATATCTACACAACTGAATATATAGTTACAAATTGTGGTAAGTGCCTTGAAGGAAAATTACATGTTTGTCATGTAAAATTAAATGCCTCTTAAATTTGTCTCATTATTTGTATTTCTATCATCACCACAGTTGTACTGACAATTATTTGGTCCCATAAGGATGAGTAATAGTTGCTGCATAACTAGTTTATTTGCCCAAACTTCACTCTTTTCATTTGTCATCAGATTTTTTTCCTCCTTCATCAATATGTTTTCTAGCACAATTATGCAACCATAGATGCCACTAAAATTCATCAGGAAACAGAAATAAAAATAAACGCCAGGCATGGAGGCTCACACCTGTAATTCCAGCACTTTGAGAGGCCAAGGCAGGAGGATTGCTTGAGCCCAGGAGTTTGAGACGAGCCTGGGCAATACAGCAAGATCACATCTCAAACAAATTTTTTTTTTAAAAGAGAGAAAAAACAAAAATAAAGACAAAATTTTATTGATTTTAAAATCCTGAATTACAAAATTTTCTTCGTTCTTGGACAGGTTCCCGTATAATAATAACGCACAGAATACAGACAGTCCCCTACTGACCATGGTTCAACTTACGATTTTTCAGCTTTAAGATGGTGCAAGAGTGACAGCATTCAAGATGTTTCTTGATTTATGATAGGGTTACATCCCAATAAACCCATTTTAAATTGAAAATATGGTAAGTTGAAATGATATTTTTAGTTATCGATGGGTTTATTGGGATGCAATCTCATTGTAAGTTGAGGAGCATCTATATAGTAATAATCTATAAGAAGGGCCAGGCTATTTGAAAATCACCTCTTCTTCCTGTGGATTATAATTGATAAAATTAGATAAAAACTAGAATCTAATCTTACTTTTATATAAAAAGATTCTTTTGAGTACTTTTTGCAGTTCTGGTCATTAAACCTCTCAATAGATTTAATGAAATTTTGAATTGTCCAGAAATCTCAACTAAAATGTCAAGCAGATGGACTGAGTTCTGTTTGAATGAAAGCTTTTTTATTCAGTGTGGGAATCCAAAGATCAAGAGAGGTCATGATGAAACATCATAAAAACATAAAGAATATATAATGGGCAAATAGACTTAATCAAATTATGAGTTATTAAGAATAGAGAGGTACTTGAAGGTTAGAACTTTAGGCACAGTAATAGACCTGGGAAATGGTATTCCAAGAGATCTTGAAGTCTGAAAAATCCAGAAGGCTTTAGATGGTAGTGAGTAGAGATTTGATCTTTATTGGTGTAGAACTGTCTGCCATAGTATACAAGAAAGTGTAACATGCCTTTAAGGGGATATAAGGATATATCTGCCTTTAAGCAATAAGGAAAATAATACATGTACAAAAAAGAATATCATATTTTACTTTTGAGATCAACTTTATTAAGAGAAATCTTGCATTCTCTGCCAATCTGAAGATACACATGTGGGCTAGCACAGAATATATACACGAACTACACACACCACACCATACATACACACACTCCACACCATACACACACACACACACACACACACACACTCGTACACACTCAAACTCTCATACTGCCTTCTGAAGATTACTGGTAAACAAGGCTGGCCTGCAGACAAAATCAGAGAAACAGCTGCTCTTTTAGAGCAAGCATGAGAAGGGGAAAAAAAGGAAATTTTAAAGAGCACTTGGTGGTACCCCCAGAAATTATATCTTCCAATAAAGGGACAGTCCTTGGGAATGATTTACATTCAAAGTGTGGTTCAGGACATCTTGACCATCTGACAATCAGCAAGCATTTTCCAAAATGTGGTCCTTGAAACATTAGTCCTGGGGAGATTCTTGATGAAAATAAGGTTCTGAAAAGTCTTGCGGAAAAGATATGTGAAATTTTGTTGTGTATGAACCATTTAAAAAAACAGTAATCATTAGTCTACTTAAATTATAAAGAATAGCATCAGTAACAATAGGCCATGAAACAAATTAAAAATATTTTTACCTAATTTAAATCTTCGTGGAAGCTTCACTCTTTAAACGTAAAGTAAGCTGAATATCACCTAATTTTGTTTTAAAGCTATTACACTGTTATGGGAAATTCTTAAAAAATTGTATTTGGCCTTATTTTAAAAATTTTAAGTGAGTTTTAAAGATAAATTACATTTTAAAACTCAAGAGACTTTTTCTCTACATTTAAACATGAGTTCATTTACTAATGTGCAGAGTTTTCTATTATAAAAATGTTAAAACTCCACATAGGGCCTCTTCTACAGATGGCCTTCACATAAGCTTGCAAATCTAGAGTAGAACTTATTACCTAGCGTTATATTAAAAAAACTGCTCCAAAACTCAGTGGATAGAAACACATATTATTTCTAATGATTTTGTGGCTTGTCTGGGTTCAGCTGGGTAATTTTTCTACTGGTCTTGCTGGAGTCTTGTAGTCAGATGGCGGCTGGGCCAGAGTCATCTGGAGGTTCACCTAGGATGCTGGGGCAGCTGCATCTTTCTCCCTCTCCACACAGTCTCAGAGGACTTCCATGCAGTTTTTTTTTTTTTTCAGCAAGGTGGCTGGGCTTGTTACACAGTGGCTCAGAACTCCAGGAGCACAAAAGGAAAAGCTGTCAGTGTTGTAGGACTTTCTCCTTTGTTCAGCTAAAAGCTGGGTTCTTGTGTCACACGACCATGGAAGATTAGGCTCGCAGACACTTTGAAGGGTGAAAAAGACAGGGTTAATCGGGTGAAAAGGAAAAAAAAGGGAAACAGGGACTCTCAGCAAAGTGAGAGTCCTGCTACTAGGCTTCCCTCCGTGCAGACTGAATCCACGGATACCTCCGCGGAAGAGGAGAGGCCAGGCTCCTCCCCTCTGCAAAGGGCGGGAACTTCCCACAGCTCCACCCCGTTCTCCCAGTGCGCAGGTCAGTTGGAGGTTCTCCCGGTACACCTTTATACTAGGTTGTCTCACCTGGAGGGCCATGTTATGACTTTTATGTTCCCCAGGCACTTGTGCCTTTGTGGAAACTTTCATTCATTAAAGAAAGATTAAAAATTAAATTTTATGATTGCATTGGTACAAAGATGAATATATTAATATTCTTTGAGCTAAGAGTTCTCTTTTTTCTTCTACATCTAAAAGAAGTTAAAACATTACTATGGGATATGAACGCTAAGCACTATTGTGTCTAATGGATAAGTCGGCCTTGGCTGCCAGGCCTTCTGTTGCATCCCATCAGTTACATCAAGGTACAGGCCAGGCTACTGTGAAGGGACTATGCAGGGCTACCTACCAGGAAGTAGTGTTCACTGGGGGCCATCTTTGGAGATTAGCTATCACTTTTGATCAGAACACAGTTTCAAGAAAAGATACGTCAACCTGTATCTTTTAACTCATGACTTTGTGGAAATGATAAGAGGAGAGTGTAGTTTTCTGATGTAATCGAGAATGTAGATTTACCAGCTGTCCCCACTGGGCTGTGAACTGAACTTACATTGGGCAATAATATCTTTGTTCCCAGAAATTTCACTGCAGTTTGTTTTGTGCAGTTGTTTTGTTTCATCTAATTTTTTATATTAATTTACTTATTTTCAGGAAAGTCAGAAAAACCTCAGTAACCTGGGTTTTGGTCAATCTGTGCATATCAATGTTGATTTTCAACCTCCTCTTTGTGTTTGGAATTGAAAACTCCAATAAGAACTTGAAGGCAAGTGATGGTGACATCAATAATATTGACTTTGACAATAATGACGTACCCAGGACAGACACTATTAACATCCCGAATCCCATGTGCACTGCGATCGCCGCCTTACTACACTATTTTCTGTTAGTGACATTTACCTGGAATGCACTCAGCGCTGCACAGCTCTATTTCCTTCTAATAAGGACCATGAAGCCTCTTCCTCGGCATTTCATTCTTTTCATCTCATTAATTGGGTGGGGTAAGTGTTTGCATCTCCCCTTTCTCGGGAATTTAATTTTGTGGAAATCATTTAATTTAAACACTTACTGGAGGCCTAATAGTCCAAGGCCTTGACATAATTAAGAGGAGATAGAAAATGTAGTGATTGCTGAGAATACTTTCTGTCTTAGTAGCTTATATTCCAGTGAAGGAGGCAGATGCGATCAAGGCAAGAATACAAGATACATCATAAACTAACTTAACTAACTTAAAAATGTTAATTTCCTTTAACATCTCTTTTTATTAATTTGATTTGAGATTTAGGCCACAAATAATTAACTTCCATCTACTTTAAAAGAAATGTTTCAAGAAAGACAATCAGAGTGACTCTTTAAGCAAAAATATTTGAAAAATTTATTGGGTTCCTGCAAAGGAAGACTTGTTTCAGGGATATCTAAATTTAAATGTATTCAAGTGATGGAGGAATTATGCTACTGAAACATGACAATTCTGGTTAGAGTTACAAAGAAACCGGAAATAGGATTGATATGTAGAGCCATCTCTAAAAGGGAAGGGAAAACACTTGGAGAAAAATTATAGCCACTGTCGACCCACAGCTGTCGGATCACTTTGTATATTGTCCATTGTGAAAACAACATACATCCTGAAGAGGGTCAGATGTATAATTCATGTATGGTCTTTTATAATTAATCCAAGTCTGGATAAATCATTAATTCTGTGCCTCTCTTTATCACATAGGAGTCCCAGCTATAGTAGTGGCTATAACAGTGGGAGTTATTTATTCTCAGAATGGAAAGAATCCACAATGGGAATTAGACTACCGGCAAGAGAAAATGTGAGTTTATATTTTTTTAAATGTCTAATTGTTTGACCTAAGAGTGTAACTGTTCAGTGATATTGACTCCGAGTATCACTGTAATTTGCATTTCACTTTATAATTGTCATGTTTAGTGGTAGACATTTGAAATTCTCAAAGAACACATTATATTTTAAATGTGATGACATGGAAATTTCCCATAAGTCCTTTTGTAAAGCAAGTAATCAACTTCGAAATTTATAAATGTGAACTTTCTTATGTTAAATTTGTCTTCTTTCATTAAATCTGAAAATCATGATACAGTAGGTATTATCCTTAGTAATCCTATATCTTAGTTTTCTCATCCAGAAAATGGGAATAACAATAATAGTAATTCCTGTTCTGGGGTTACTTCAAGGGATCAATCAAGTGTGAAAACATTTAATAACTTGAACACTCTCCATATATCTCACTCATATAAACCAATTCTATGTTGATATGATTTTAATGGATATTTCATGATGATTTATCATACATAACAAATTCTTCCTGTGATTCCGGTGTGAATAATTAACTGTTGTAACAGAAGCATCTGACTGTATGACATTTGCTTTTTTTGTGTGGGGGAGAAAAGAAAGCGGAGCTGAACTGAGACTCAACTCTTTATATGCATTTCTGCTACCAAATGGCAACTGCTCTTCAATTTGTCTTCCCTTCTCATTTTATAAGTCTAACTATTCTTATCTCCAAATTCCACCTGCAGTCCCAAACCAACACAAATGAAAGCAAAACTTTTGGAAATGGGCAAGTACACCAAGGGAAGGCTGTGGTGTCAGGGAACTCACCTCTTTCTCAGGGGCTGATCATGCCCAGCTGTAGGCTGGGGAGCTGACTGCCCGGCCTTATTTCATGCTCCCAGACACTATGTTTGATTATGGTTAAATATCGTTTTAGGTTTTAAAATTTTAACACCACGAGAAGAAATATCTAATTAGAGATACCCAAGGTGCAAATATCTCACAGGGGAGGTAATTCACTTCAAATTGCTTTATTAATTGGTGTTAACCAAGGCACAGGGCTAGACTCACTCCTTTAAAAGTCTTCAGAAGAAAGAAGCCAACTGACTTAAATTTATTCACACTGAGCTATAAATAATTAAGGGCAGCTCCTTTCCTGATTACGGTGTTAGTTGTTGGGGAAGATACGAGGCAACTGATAATAAGAGAAGCTGGGGAGAGAGGAAAGGATGTGTGACATAAGCATCTGTCTCCTCCTGGACTTTCTCCCCCACCTTCCACCCTACACACATGCCATCAAGGGCCACATTTCTTCAGGATGTATTGAGACTCAGGAGGGATTATTTTTGATTTTCCTGAGTTATTCTCCTAGCAGTTGCTCCTCAAGAGCCTGTGCACTCCCCTGTTGCTCCAGTTCTGCCAATCATCCTGGAATCCCTGACCCAGTTACTTGAAGTACTGCTGTCTCTGCATAGACCCGGTTACAGGGTGAATGTAGGGCAGGCCACATTCCTCTTTAATGTTCTACCCTCAGTTCTCTGTACCACTACCATGTAGCCTGTTTCAGACATTCCCGAAGGGTTGAGGTTAACATGGGAAATTATAATTGGGGGGAAATTTTTCAAGTATTGCTTTTATGCTGAAGCTGTCTTTCCCTATGTTCCATGGCAAACCTAGGAGTTAAACACTTCATCTGCATCCAATTATAATGCTCTCCAGACCTCAAGTCCATAGCTATTTGTCAGATCAACCTCCACCATCCTGAAGATAAACTTGGCACTATTTTATTTATGGATGGACTTACTATTGTATCTGTTAGAGGCAAGAATGCCTTTGCATTTTTAAATTCATTATAGAGAATGGAACATCATCTCAGGTTCCTCCTAGGTCATTCAGATTAGGAATATGATTTGCAATAATTTAAATTAAAACTATTCCAATGCAAAAAAATTTAGAAATCCTTTTGAGTGTATAATAATGGTGTTTTACAAAACTCCAGGGGAAAGAAAATAAAATTAATTGAATGCCAAATATGTGCCATAGCTTCTCACATCACTGTAATACCTAATGGCCTATCTGACACCTCCACTTGACTGTGTAATAGACATCTCCTCAACTTCCCTCCCATACCTGCTCATCTCATCGTCTTCCCCAGGTAATAGTAATTCTATCCTTCTAGGTGCTCAGATTTTGGAGTCATTCTTAATTCCCCTACATACCACATCCAACCCATCAATGGATTATTTTGCTTTACTTTTAAATGTATCAGGAATCAGACTATTTCTTAACATCTCCTCTCCTGGTCCAAACTACCCATATTATTGCAATAGACTCCTAGCTATTAGGTTGGTGCAAAAGTAATTACAGTTTTTGTCATTACTTTTGTACCAACCTAATATTTCCTACTTTTGCTCATGCTGTTCTCTCAGCACTCTACCTGGAGTAATGCTTTTAAAACTCAAGACAGATCATGTCATGTCTCTCTGTCTTGTCTAGGGTACAAGGAATCACCCACAAAGCTCCTACATAATTTGTATCTTTCCACTAATCTTATCCATTTACTGTGGTTCAGCCACACTAGCCTTTTTTCTTTCTTAAGCTGTCACCTCAGGGCCTTTGCATTTGATGTGATTTCTGCCTGGAACACCCTTCCCCATCATCTACTTCAGGTCTTTGCTCAAATGCAGCTTTTTTCCATGAGGTTTTCCCTGACCACTCTATTTAAAATGAAACATCCCTCCCCTCCACACACATATACACAGTAATTTCTACTCTCATTACCTGATTTACTATTTCTCCATGGCATTGGTCACCATCTGACATATTGTGTATTTTATTTACTTTGTTTTATCTATTTCTCTGCACTAGAATGTAACCTCACTAAAGAAGGGATTTTTGTTTTGTCCACTGCTGATACCTTGGTGTCTAAAACAGTGTCTAGCACATAATATGTACTCTGTAAATATTTGTTAAATGAATGAATTAATTCTTTCAACAATGCCAGTAGGTGGTTACTATTATTCTCACCTCAGATGAGAAAAAAACACCACTACAACCACCACCACCAAAAAACAAAACAAAACAAACCCCACAAAACAAACACAAAACAGGTACAATGAGGTTAAATAACTTTTTCAAACTTTTTTTAAACATTAATATTTAAAAAATGCCCATCAAGGCCGGGCGCAGTGGCTCACGCCTGTAATCCTAGCACTTTGGGAGGCCGAGGCAGATGGATCACGAGATCAGGAGATCAAGATCATTCTGGTTAACACGGTGAAACTCCATTTCTACTAAAAAAATATACAAAAAAATTAGCCGGGCGTGGTGGTGGGTGCCTGTAGTCCCAGCTACTCGAGAGGCTGAGGCAGGAGAATGGCGTGAACCCAGGAGGTGGAGCTTGCAGTGAGCTGAGATTGCGCCACTGCACTCCAGCCTGGGCCACAGAGCGAGACTCGGTCTCAAAAAAAAAAAAAAAATGCCCATCAGTAGGAGACAGTTTAAAGTTATAGTATATTATTTCACTTTTCTAGTGGGTAGAATTCTTGAAAGTCATAAGTCCTCTCAAATGTATAAAATGCAGAGGGATGTTAACGTTTAGCAGATCTTTCAGTTGAGTGAATGTCAATATGTCAATAGTGTTAATAGCACAAAGAACCAGTATGTACACCTTTCTTAGTCGGCTGAAGTAATTTTTTTTTTCCTCCACAGCTGCTGGCTGGCAATTCCAGAACCCAATGGTGTTATAAAAAGTCCACTGTTGTGGTCATTCATCATACCTATAACCATTATCCTCATCAGCAATGTTGTTATATTTATTATAATCTCGATCAAAGTGCTGTGGAAGAATAACCAGAACCTGACAAGGTAAGATTCCCAATGAATGGGAAGCTGCCAGGCAAGGCTCATCCAGCACTTAACACAGCACCATAACACATCCACAGTTCCAGGAGCTTTCAAACTCAGACAATGGCAGGGCTACGTGGTTTGCAGGAGAAATTTTTCTCTTACACTTTGACCCAGAAGGTGGATCTTCTCGTCTTCTCACATCAGTACAGTCTGCTCTCAATATCCTGGGTTTCCACATCTGTGGATTCAACAAAGCGAGGATCAACTAAAAACTAAACCTAGACTTCAAGAAAAAAAATTTTCTTCCCTTATCCTAAATAGTCAAGAAATCATATTTGGATAATTAAGGAAATGAGAGGGTTGTGGGGAAATGCTGGTACCTGGATTTTCATTTTATTAATACAATCCAGTACCTGTTGGCTATATTTTACATGTATTGCTTGAATTACACAATAGCACTAAAATTTCTTGTCTATTTTATTTTATTATTATTTTTTGAGACAGGTTCTTGCTCTGCCATCCAGGCTGGAGTACAGTGGCACGATCACAGCTCACTGCAGCCTCAACTTCCTGGGCTCAAGCGATCCTCTCCCCTCAGCCTCCAGAGTAGCTAGGACTACAGGCACACACTACCATGCCCAGCTAATCTTTTTCTATTTTTCATAGCGATGTAGTCTGTAAAAAAGAGGCTGGTCTTGACCTCCTGGGCTCAAGTGATCCTCCCCAGTTGGCCTCCCAAAGTGCTGAGATTACAGGCATGAGCCACTGTGCCCAGCCTTAAATTTTTTAAATTAGTGGCAAACATACAAAAATTTGGAGAGCTCACTTAAAAATTAAATTTTCAGCAGGGTGCAGTGGCTTATGCCTGTAATTCCAGAACTTTAGGAGGCCGAGGCAGGTGGATCACCAGAGCTTGGTAGTTTGAGAGCAGCCTGACCAACATGGAGAAACCCCGTCTCTACTAAAAATACAAAATTAGGTGGGTGTGGTGGCACATGCCTGTAATCCCAACTACTCGGGAGGCTGAGGCAGGAGAATCGCTTGAACCTGGGAGGTGGAGGTTGTGGTGAGCTGAGATTGCACCATTGCACTCCAGCCTGGGCAACAGGAGCGAAACTCCATCTCAAAAAAAAAAAAAAAGAATTGAATTTTCTCTTGGAAAAATTGGAATATCTGGCCACTCTAAGCTGACATTCCCTGGGGTGGGGGGGTCATGTGCTTTCTGATTTACCAGTTCCCATCCGTACTGCTTCTCTCCTTTCTACAATCTTTCTGGCTCCAAAAAACATTTTCATTGTCATCCCTGATATACAACAAGAGCATTCGTTTGGAGAGACAAAAAACAGAAACTATTAAAAACATATACTCTACCCTTCCTGACCCCATCTCCATAGCATAAATTGATTGGAATATAGTGCTAATGAGACTATGAGTTCAGATTTAATTCTGTAAGATTTTGCTCATATAGTAAGTAGACTTAATAAAAGCAAGCACATCTGTGAGCTTATAGCAAGCTTACAAATAGGTCCACTTAGTAATACCAGATGAATAAAAGCCACCTTCTTTAGTGGGACTATATCTTTTTTTCCCTTTTAATGTTAACGTTTTATTTAAACCAGTACAAGCACCATGCTTAACAAAAGACTGTCCAAAATAAACATGCAATATGAACTAGCAGAGACTGAAACCACAGCTTAGGAAGTTGTGCCAGTTGTTGGTTTTTTTAAATGATGGCAGAGAACTGTTAAAGACTAAACCATTAATGTTTCAAGCCTCCTGAATGAGATTATATTGGACCATCGCAATCAGTGGGAACTGCCCTGGCATGTTAATGATCTCAAACAATATTCAAGTAATTATATTTATATGAATTATACTCCAAAAAGCAAGAAAATGCAATTTCTATCACAAGATTACTGTTTATAAGCACTGATTTGAAATGTCAAATGGCATAATAAAAACAGATTTCTCAAGAATATTCAGCTTTGGACCATTGGTTTTAAGTGGCCTAGAAGATTATTACATTCTTTCAGAAATACAAAATAAGACTTGTCCAGAAATGTTTGAAACACATCCTCACAAAAGTTGTAATGGCTCAAACTCTATAGATTCCAGTATTATCAGTTTATTGAACAAATAGGGAAAGCAACCATAGTAAGAATACTTGAATTTATAGAATACAAGTTACCCTCTACTTCCACCAAATATCAGCATTTAAACTTTTATGAAAATATCTATTCATCACTAGTCCACATATGGATTAATGACATTGCTCAGGTTTTAAAAGTAGTTCAAACAGTTTTTAAGTACACCTTCCTTAATATCTATATGGGTTGGGGGGAAACAGCCAAATTTAACTTGGCAATAAACTCCCCTAACTGGAAATTTTTAGCTAAAGTGTCAGACAAGGATATAGTTTATGGCTACATTTGACTCCCGAAAATAGGAGATAAAAAGGGAGGGAAAAGTGCTGACACAAATTTTGCCACACAGATTATTCAGTAATGACAGTAAAAAAATTTAGCAACACGGTCTTAACAGTATGTTTAACTGCACTAGGCATTTAGTAAACTTTTAGAACTAGACAATTTGAACATTTATTTTAGAAGTCAATTAAACAAAAGCAGTCAACCAACTTTTTTCCTAATATAATTGCATCAATACCAGAACAAAGTGATCACTATTTAAAACTCAGACATTTTGGAATTTCAGCATAGTAACCTGAGAAGTTTTCTTCACGTGTGTTTTTGTTGTCATAGAAACCACACTAAATAATACTGTGATTGCCAGTTGATTTTATTTTGACATTAGATGCTATGCAGAACTTATGTAGGGCCAACAATTTCAAAACTAACGTTGACTTAGAAGACCATGAAGGAGGGTCCCAGGAAAAAAGCTGCTGCCAAAAAGGAAAGAATGATTAAGGCTGAATGGGAATAGTTGTACCAGAAAGATACGGAATATAAAAACTGGAATTATGAAACCTGGAATTATTATTCGGGGGATGGTAGAAAAAAGACACTAAATAGGAAATATACTTGAAAAGAACAATGCAAAATTTAGTAAGATGAAAGGGAAATCTATACAAATGTTTGAGAACACTTTAGAGCATGGGATTTGTAAATCTCCCCATAGAACAGATAAAATAAAAATGTCCTACTGATCCTCTAGCCTCAATCTGTTGCGTTGCAAAAAACACGTTATTGACTAGGAGTCAGGCAAGCTCAGAAAAGCATGGTTTATCACAGCTCTTCGCTCCTATTAAAGAGAGTAGGGGAAATAAGAGTTCTAATGTATAGCAGGTTAATATTATCTGACATTATGGAGGACCTCCAAATTTAAAAATAAAACTAAAACATGCAAGAAAAAATAAGGAACTTCATTTAAAAATACATTCTTGCAGCACTAGTTTCTCTTATTCCTGAAAACCAGGTGAAACAAAACCTCATTTCCTTCATCTAAAAACATTAAAAACACTCTCCACTCACTTGGATTACATTTGCATTTCTACAGAATTATATGCATGTTATTCTCCAATATCAAAATACCTGTTTAAAGAATTCTTAAACTTCCTGGGTGGGTTTTCTCTCTCTCTGGAAATTGGAACAAAGATTCTTTTCCCTCCAAGAACCCAAACAAACACCTACTCTAGAACTTCCTCATCTCCAACTAACTTTCTATTGCTTCCTGACTTCTAAATTAGTGAAGCCAAGGTTGAGAACAGAAGATGTTCTATTCAATATCGTGAAAATTCCAACTATCTTTACTTCTCACAGAAACCTCAAAAATAAAATGCAAAGAACATATGAATGGAAAACATGCCAAAATTTAAATTTTGCTAGTTTTGAGATGACTAAGATGTTAATATAAGAATTCACTCACCAAATTTGGTTAGTCTCTAGACCTGTTATCAAATTAATGTTCAAAGGTTACTTATATATTTGTTTTTACAAGTATGCCAAATAACAGAATCCTTGCTTTATGCCAAGAATACCATCATCTAACAAGACTGGTTTAGTTAACTATTCAAGTATCCAGTTCAGAATATCTTCTGACAATTAGGATATAAGACCTGATACTGATGTTTTAACGTTATTAACTATGGCCAAAGTTTTAAGTTAATTTTTTCCTATGGCACAAAACTAATCACAAAGTACACCCAAAGTTATAATTCTCGACTGCCATGTATTCACCAATGCAAGCAGATAGTCAGAATTTTTAAAATATGAAGTTGATTTTATTATAAATTTCAGATATACACATTAGAAAATTATTTTATTTGGACTCTTTAAAAAAGTATTAATTTCACCAAATCTGGAATACTGGCAGTGTAAAAGTCTTAAACTAACTTTAAAGCTAACAAATCAAAGGCACAGTATTAACACATTTAAAATAATTAGTGTTGACAGGACATTAAGCAGTGCTTTATAAATGAAATGTTATTAACCTAGACGCAAAACTGTTTAGAAATTACGTAAAGGGAACGAGGCCCTTGATTATTAAAACCCACCAATTTCTAAGACTAAGATGCTATTTTCCATAAGGAGAAAAGCTAACAGTCATAATTCTATCATCAAATCTAACTCCCCAACCTTAAAAATTAGTGATTGATGAACATAGTTTCTAGACTTGATTTAAAAGATACAGGAAACCAAACAAGATGCAGAACTGATCAATGTACTTGTAATGCAGGTTACACTACAGTAAATTATTCATGGCTTAATACTGGGTCACTCAAGTCTTTGACCCCAAATCAATTTCAATGATTTGACAAGTGATAAAACGCTATTTTCATAAATAAACTGCTAATATCCAGTATTTGTCAAAAGGAGGAAACTGTTGTCTCTCACAATCTAATATATCCACATTCCAATGGAGTCTGTAAATAGTAACAAATTCTGAACCATAAGTTATAGAAATTAGTCACAAGAGTGCAAAAAGTCCGTGGAGAAAAGTAATCCACCTAATAATTACTAATATAAGGAAACACTGTACAAAGTTTCATTACTATGAAGATGATTTCCTCTTTGATCAAACTTTGCACAAATGAAGAATTTTTCTTTACTGCAGAAAACAAACTGTAAGTAACAATGCATTTTTAGACACAAATAAGTATTTATGTCTGGTTCCAGTATGGTAAGGTTAATACATAAATACTTTAGAAACACAGAAGTTCACATTAGTGGAAAAATCCAAGTTTCTCATGTAACCATTCTTCAGTCAGTTCTTCCGTATTTCTTATTTCAAATATCTTGGTTAGTTCAGCTGTCTGGACTAGCTTATTCTTACTCCCAGCATATATCATCGTTGTTCAGGCTTACATCCAACAGGACTGGAGAAAATAAAGCACAGAGGATATGGAACTCTCCCATCCATTATGTTGATATTTATAGCTATACACAATGAAACGAGGTTGTCGTTCAGGAAGTTCATCTCTAAGTTCATCTGGTGAAATACCCTCACGCTCCTCATCCAGTACCACCAGGCGTTTATCCTTGTCAGTCTTCATTATAATAGCAACATTGTTCATTTCTTTGTGAAAACGAGACTTTCTCAGCTTTTCCACTAAATCTTCAGCAACATCAAAACCACCAAAGACCCACTCATTTCCTTTCTGCCGTTAGCGGCCTGTTGCCTTCACTTGGGCACCTTTTTCTAGTGGGACTATATCTTAAATATGTACTTTACAGATCAAGGTTAAGTATCATTCTTCCTATATGAACGGTAGTTCATATTAAGGAGAAATACGGTAAAAATATTATCACTGATAAACATTAAAAGTATGTTTACTGAACATAAGAGGTGAGAGTGGAAAGAAAAAATAGTATGTTTAATAGCAATGCAGAAAAACCTTGGTAAAGGCTTCTTTGCCTAATTGCAAATTAGGATATATTTCCTTCATACAAAAATTATCATGTTTGGCCACAGATACCAATCAAATTTGTATTGCTAAATGTTGATTGATAGACAATGGTTCATAAATTGGCCTAGTTATAATGACAAGCAGACTGTGATTTAATTGTTTAACAAGTAACTTTCATGTGTTCAGTAGCTACATAACAAATTGCCCCAAAACTTAATGGTGAAAAATGACAAATGGTTATTATTTGCCATGAGTTGAGTGCTGGCTGGGTAGTTCTGTCTTGACTGGCTTGGATGCTTATTAATGATTGAGGATGACTCACTTTTTTTTTTTTTTTTTTTTTTTTTTTTGAGATGGAGTCTTGCTCTGTCGCCCAGGCTGGAGTGCAGTGGCGTGATCTCGGCCACTGCAACCTCTGCCTCCTGGGTTCAAGCAATTCTCTGCCACAGCCTCCTGAGTAGCTAGGATTACAGGTGTCCGCCACCACACCTGGTTAATTTTTTTTTTTTTTTTATTATTATACTTTAAGTTCTGGGTTACATGTGCAGAATGTGCAGGTTTGTTACATAGGTATACCTGTGCCATGGTGGTTTGCTGCACCCATTAATCCATCACCTACATTAGGTATTTCTCCTAATGTTATCCCTCCCCTAGCTGCCCACCACTGACAGGCCCCAGTGTGTGATGTTCCCTCCCTGTGTCCATGTACTTCCATTGTTCAACTCCCACCTATGAATGAGAACATGCAGTATTTGGTTTTGTGATCTTGTGATAGCTTGCTGAAAATGATGGTTTCCAGCTTCATCCATGTCCATGCAAAGGACATGAACTCATCCTTTTTTATGGCTGCATAGTATTCTATGGTGTATATGTGCTGCATTTTCTTAATCCAGTCTATCATTGATGGACATTTGGGTTGGTTCCAAGTCTTTGCTATTGTGAATAGTGCTGCAGTAAACATACGTGTGCATATGTCTTTATCGTAGAATGATTTATAATCCTTTGGGCATATGCCCAGTAATGGGATTGCTGGGTCAAATTGTATTTCTAGTTCTAGATCCTTGAGGAATCACCACACTATCTTTGACAATGGTTGAACTAATTTACACTCCCACCAACAGTGTAAAAGTGTTTCAGGTGCCACCAGGGTATGAAAAGAAAAAAAAAAAAAGAGCTCCTGTAGTTAGTTTGGTGTCTGCCCAATTGGCCACTCAGTTTTGTGCTTGAAACCCAGGGCCCTGGTGGGGCAGGCACCATAGGGAATCTCCCGGTTTGCGGGTTTCAAAGACCGTGGGACAAGCACAGTATCTGTGTGGGAGTTCCTCAGGCTGGACCCTCACAGCTTTCCTTGGGTAGGGGAGAAAATTCCCCAACCCCTTGCACTTCCCAGGTGAGGTGACACCCCACCCTGCTTTGGCTCACCCTCCATGAGCTGCACCCACTGTCCAATCAGTCCCAGTGAGATGAACCACGTACCTACGTTGAAAATGCAGAAATCACCTACCTTTTGTGTTGATCTTGCTGGGAGCTGCAGACCGGTGCTGTTCCTATTCGGCCATCTTGAATCCTTCATGACTCACTTTTATGTCTGGTGGTTGGTGTTTGGTTGGTTTTAGTAGCAACTGTTCAGTTGGGAAAGCTCATCTCTGCTCCACATAGTCTCTCATCTGCCATTAAACCAGCCCAGGCTTCTTAACATAGTGGTCTCTGGGTTCTAAAGAGGAGTGAGGGAAGGCAAATTAATAAACAGATGCTTTCAAGTCTCTGCTCGATAAATTTGCTAATGTCCCACTGGCCAAAGTAAGTCACATGGCCAAGCCCAGCATCCAAGGGCATAGACTTTCCACAAGAGGAAGGAGATCACTCTGCATCTAACTAACCTTTCTCTCCCTCATCAGCTTAAGGCTCAGGAAGGTCCCAGGTGCCAGAAAAGGGAATTCCTCCATTGGCTGATCTGTAGTAATACTCACAAAATGAAAATTCCATTTCAATGAAGAAGTTAGTTCTTGAAATTTGCCTGCTTTAGCATTAAGGAGCTGTGTTTGCCTGAGATTTTAAACAAGTATCAATGTATTCAAAATAAAGCTTGCTAAATCAGATTTTCTCCAGAGTGATGTAAGACTTAGCATCATTTTTCCACCTGGGGCATAATATTGTTAAGTGAGCAATGTATATGGGCAGCTGAATATGCATTCTAAATAGGAGAGTAATAATGACGTTGATAAGTAAAACCCTAATGAACCACATTATTTTTCTTGTTTTCTTTCACCCAGCACAAAAAAAGTTTCATCCATGAAGAAGATTGTTAGCACATTATCTGTTGCAGTTGTTTTTGGAATTACCTGGATTCTGGCATATCTGATGCTAGTTAATGATGATAGCATCAGGATCGTCTTCAGCTACGTATTCTGCCTTTTCAACACTACACAGGTATGGTGCGGATTAGTCTGAAAGTAGCAGAACATGCAGTGGTGGAGATATCATCTTGATATCTTAGTTACCTTTAAGAGACTATTTTAAAAAAATCTAGGCCAGGTGCGGTGGCTCATGCCTGTAACCCCAGCTCTTTGGGAGGCCGAGGTGGGCGGATCACGAGGTTGGGAGATCAAGACCATCCTGACTAACATGGTGAAACCCCATCTCTATTAAAAAAGATACAAAAAAATAGCCAGGTGTGGTGGCGGGCACCTGTAGTCCCAGCTAGGCAGTAGTCTCCTGCTGTAGTCTCCTGTAGTCTCCTCCTGCTGTAGTCTCCTCCTGTAGTCTCCTGCTGAGGCAGGAGAATGGCTTGAACCTGGGAGGCGGAGCTTGCAGTAAGCCGAGATCACGCTACCGCACTCCAGCCTGGGTGACAGAGCAAGACTCCATCTCAAAAAAAAAAAAAAAAGTCTAGTGGGTACATAGTAGGTGTATATATTTATGGAGTACAAGAGATATTTTGATACTGGCATAAAATGTATAACAATCACTTAAGGGTAAATGAGGTATCCATATCCTCAAGCATTTACCCTTTCTTTGTGTTACAAACAATCAAATTATACTTAGTTATTTAAAAATATACAATTAAATTATTATGGACTGGCCAGGCGTGGTGGCTCACAGCCTGTAATTCCAGCACTTTGGGAGGCTGAGACAGGTGGATTGTCTGAGGTCAGGAGTTCAAGACCAGTCTAGCCAACATGGTGAAACCCCATCTCTACTAAAAATACAAAAAAATTAGCTGGGCATGGTGGCATGCACCTGTAATCGCAGCTGCTTGGGAGGCTGAGGCAGGGGAATTGCTTGAACCAGGGAGGTGGAGGTTGCAGTGAGCTGAGATCACACCACTGCACTTCAGCCTGGGTGACAGAGGGAGACTCCATCTCAAAAAAACAATTATTATTGACTATAATCACCCTGTTGTGCTGTCAAATACTAGATCTTATTCATTCTAACTATATTTTTGTACCCATACCCATTAACCATTCCCACTTTCCCCCCACTCCACTACCATTCCCAGCCTCTGGTAACAATCATTCTACTCTCTATCTCCAGGATTTCAATTTTTTAAACTCTTTAGATCCTAAATAATTGAGAACACGCAAAGTTTGACTTTCTGTGCCTGGTTTATTTCACTTAACATAATGACCTCCAGTTCCATCCATGTTGTTACAAATGACAGGATCTCATTCTTTTTAATGGCTGAATAGTACTCCATTGTGTATATGTGCTGCATTATCTTTATCCATTCGTCTGTTGATGGATACTTAGTTTGCTTCTAAGTCTTTGCTATTATGAATAGTGCTGTGAAAAACATGGGAGTGCAGATATTTCTTTCATATACTGATTTCTTTTGGATATTTATCTAGCAGTGGGATTGCTGGATCATGTGGTAGTTCTATTTTTAGTTTTTTTTTATTATTAAACTTTAAGTTCTGGGGTACATATGCAGAACATGCCGGTTTGTTACATAGGTATACACGTGCCATGGTGGTTTGCTGCACCCATCAACCCATCGTCTACATTAGGTATTTCTCCTAGTGCTATCCCTCCCCTAGCCCCCCACCCCCCAACTGGCCTCAGTGTGTGATGTTCCCCTCCCTGTGTCCATGTGTTCTCATTGTTCAACTGCCACTTATGAGTGAGAACATGTGGTGTTTGGTTTTCTGTCCTTGTGTTAGTTTGCTGAGAATGATGGTTTCCAGCTTCATCCATGTCCATGCAAAGGACATGAACTCATCTTTTTATGGCTGCATAGTATTCCATGGTATATATATGCCACATTTTCTTTATCCAATCTATCATTGATGGGCATTTGGGTTGGTTCCAAGTCTTTGCTATTGTGAATAGTGCCACAATAAACATACATGTGCATATGTCTTTATAGTAGAATAATTTATAATCCTTTGGGTATATACCCAGTAATGGGATGGCTGGGTCAAATGGTATTTCTTGTTCTAGATCCTGAGGAATCGCCACACTGTCTTCCACAATGGTTGAACTAATTTACACTCCCACCAACAGTGTAAAAGTGTTCCTATTTTTCCACATCCTCTCCAGCATCTGTTGTTTCCTGACTTTCTAATGGTCACCACTCTAACTAGTATGAGATGGTATCTCATTGTCGTTTTGATTTGCATTTCCCTAATGACCAGTGATGATGAGCTTTTTTATAATATGTTTGTTGGGTTCATAAATGTCTTCCTTTGAGAAGTGTCTGTTCATATCCTTTGCCCACTTTTTGATGGCGCTGTTTGTTTTATTCTTGTAAATTTGTTTGAGTTCTTTGTAGATTCTGGATATTAGCCCTTTGTCAGATGGATAGATTACAAAAATTTTCTCCCATTCTGTAGGTTGCTGCCTGTTCACTCTGATGGTAGTTTCTTTTGCTGTGCAGAAGCTCTTTAGTTTAATTAGATCTCATTTGTCAATTTTGGCTTTTGTTGCCATTGCTTTTGGTGTTTTAGTCATGAAGTCTTTGCACATGCCTTTGTCCTGAATGGTATTGCCTAGGTTTTCTTCTAGGATTTTTATGGTTTTAGGTCTTACATTTAAGTCTTTAGTCATCTTGAGTTAATTTTTTGTATAAGGTGTAAAGAAGGGGTCCAGTTTCAGTTTTCTGCATATGGCTAGCCAGTTTTCCCAACACCATTCATTAAATAGGGAATCCTTTCTCCATTGCTTGTGTGTGTCAGATTTGTCAAAGGTCAGATGGTTATAGACGTGTGGTGTTATTTCTGAGGCCTCTATTCTGTTCCATTGGTCTATATATCTGTTTTGGTACCAGTACCATGCTGTTTTGGTTACTGTAGCCTTGTAGCATAGTTTGAAGTCAGGTAGCGTGATGCCTCCAGCTTTGTTCTTTTTGCTTAGGATTGTCTTGGCTATGTGGGCTCTTTTTTGGTTCCATATGAAATTTAAAGTAGTTTTTTCTAATTCTGTGAAGAATGTCAATGGTAGTTTGATGGGAATAGTATTGAATCTATAAATTACTTTGGGCAGTATGGCCATTTTCATGATATTAATTTTGCTCAGATCTATCCATGAGCATGGAATGTTTTTCCATTTATTTGTATCCTCTCTTATTTCCTTGAGCAGTAGCTTGTAGTTCTCCTTGAAGAGGTCCTTCACATACCTTGTAAGTTGTATTCCTAGATATTTTATTCTCTTTGTAGCAATTGTGAATGGAAGTTCACTCATGATTTTGCTCTGTGTTTGTCTGTTATTGGTGTATAGGAATGCTTGTTATTTTTACACAGTGATTTTGTATCCTGAGACATTGCTGAAGTTGCTTATCAGCTTAAGGAGATTTTGCGCTGAGATGATGGGGTTTTCTAAATATATAATCATGTCATCTGCAAACAGAGACAATTTGGCTTCCTCTTCTCCTATTGAATACCCTTTATTTCTTTCTCTTGCCTGATTGCCCTGGCCAGAACTTCCAATACTATGTTGAATAGGAGTGGTGAGAGTGGGGCATCCTTGTCTTGTGCCAGTTTTCAAAGGGAATGCTTCCAGTTTTTGCCCATTCAGTATGATATTGGCTGTGGGCTTGTCATAAATAGCTCTTACTATTTTGAGATGTGTTTCATCAATACCTAGTTTATTGAGAGTTTTTAGCATGATGCAGTGTTGAATTTTGTCGAAGGCCTTTTCTACATCTACCGAGATAATCATGTGGTTTTTGTCATTGGTTCTGTTTATGTGATGGATTACATTTATTGATTTGTGTATGTTGAGCCAGCCTTGCATCCCAGGGATGAAGCCAAGTTGATCGTGGTGGATAAGCTTTTTGATGTGCTGCTGGATTCAGTTTGCCAGTATTTTATTGAGGATTTTCACATCGATGTTCATCAGGGATATTGGCCTGAAATTTTCTTTTTTTGTTGTGTCTCTGCTAGGTTTTGGAATCAAGATGATGTTGGCCTCCTAAAATGAGTTAGGGAGAATTCTCTGTCTTTCAATTGTTTGGAATAGTTTTAGAAGGAATGGTACTAGCTCCTCTTTGTACCTCTGGTAGAATTCAGCTGTGAATCCCTCTGGTCCTGGACTTTTATTTTTTTTGATTGGTAGGCTATTAATTACTGCCTCAATTTCAGAACTTGTTATTGGTCTATTCAGGGATTCAACTTCTTCCTGGTTTAGACTTGGGAGGGTGTATATGTCCAGGAATTTATCCATTTCTTCTCAATTTTCTAGTTTATTTGCATAGAGGTTTTTATAGTATTCTCTGATGGTAGTTTGTATATTTGTGGGATCAGTGGTGATATCCCCTTTATCATTTTTTTTTTTACCATGTCTGTTTGATTCTTCTCTCTTTTCTTCTTCTTCTTTTTTTTTTTTTGACAGTCTTGTTCTGTCATGCAGACTGGAGTACAATGGTGTGATCTCAGCTCACTGCAACCTCTGCCTCCTGGGTTCAAGAGATTCTCCTGCCTCAGCCTACCAAGTAGCTGGGATTACAGGCATGCACCACCATGCCTGGCCAATTTTTGTATTTTTAGTAGAGATAGGGTTTCACCATGTTCAGGCTGCTCCCGAGCTCCTGACCTCGTGGTCCACACGCCTTGGCCTCCCAAAGTGTTGGGATTCCAGATGTGAGCCACTGTGCCTGGCCTCTTTTCTTCTTTATTTATCTATTATTCAAAATAGATAGACCACTGGCTAGTGGTCTATCTATTTTGTTGATCTTTTCAAAAAACCAGCTCCTGGATTCATTGATTTTTAAAAGGGTTTTTCATGTCTCTGTCTCCTTCAGTTCTGGTCTGATCTTAGTTATTTCTTGTCTTCTGCTAGCTTTTGAATTTATTTGCTCTTGCTTCTCTTAATTTTAATTTATAGTTTTTGTTTTTTTAATTTTGATGTTACAGTGTCAATCTTAGATGTTTCCTGCTTTCTCTTGTGGGCATTTAGTGCTATAAATTTCCCCTAAACACTGCTTTAAATGTGTCCCAAAGATTTGGGTACATTGTGTCTTTGTTCTCATTGGTTTCAAAGGACATCTTTATTTCTGCCTGTTTTTATGTCTGCCTGTTTTGTTTCTGTTTTTATGCCAGTACCATGCTGTTTTCGTTACTATAGCTCTGTAGTATAATTTGAAGTCAAGTAATGTGATTCTTCCAGTTTTGTTCTTTTTGCTCATGATAGCTTTGGCTATTCTAGGTCTTTTGTGGTTCCATATAAATTTTAGGATCATTTTTTCTTTTCCTGTGAAGAATGCCATTGGTGTTTTGATAGAGATTGCATAGAATCTGTAGATGGCTTTGAGTAGTGTGGACAGTTTTAAAATATTGATTTTCCAATCCATGAACATGGAACCTCTTTCCATTTTTTGTATCCTCTTCAATTGGTTGCATGCAGGTTTTATAGTTTTCATTGTAGAGATCTTTCACTTTTTTGGTTAAGCTAATTCTAAGTTATTGCATTTTATTTGTAGCTTTTGTAAATAGGATTGCTTTCTTAATTCCTTTTTTTTTTTTTGAGACAGAGTCTCACTCTCACCCAGGCTGGAGTGCAGTGGCACAACCTCTGCTCATTGCAACCTCCGCCTCCCAGATTCAAGCAATTCTCCTGCCTCAGCCTCCTGAGTAGCTGGGACTATAGGCGTGTGCCCCACACCTACCTAATTTTTTGTATTTTTAATAGAGACGGGGTTTCACCATGTTAACCAGGATGGTCTCAATCTCCTGACCTCATGATCCACCTACCTCGGCCTCCCAAGTGCTGGGATTATAGGCGTGAGCCACTGCACCCAGCCTTTAATTTCTTTTTCAGGTTGTTTGATGTTGGCATATAGAAATGCTACTGACTTATGTATGTTAATTTTGTATCCTGCAACTTTACTGAATTTATCAGTTCTAATCTTTTTTTTTTTCTTGTGGAGTCTAGTTTTTTCCAAATATAAGATCATATCATCTGCAAATGAGGATAATTTGATTTCTTTCTTTCCAATTTAGATTTTTTAAATTGCTTTCTCTTATCTAATTGATCTGGCTAGGACTTCCAGTACTATGTTGAATAACAGTGGTGAAAGTGGGCATCCTTGTTGTATTCCAGATCTTAAAGGAAAGGCTTTCAATTTTTTTCCCATTCAGCATGATACTAGCTGTGAGTCTGTCATATAAGGCTTTTATTGTGTTGAAGTATGTTCCTTCTATCCCCAGTTTTTAAGAGTTTTTATCATGAAGTGATGTTGAATTTTATAAAATTTTTTTAGCATCAATTGACACAATCATGTGGATTTTGTCCTTCATTTTGTTGATATGGTGTATCACATTGATTGATTTGCGTATGTAGGACCATCCTTGCATTTCTGGGATAAATCCCTCTTTGTCATGATGAATGACCTTTTTAGTGTGTTGCTGAATTTGGTTTTTTAGAATTTTGTTGAGGATTTTTGCATCAATGTTCATCAGATATATTGGCCTATAGTTTCTTTCTTTCTTTCTTTCTTTTTTTGATGTGCCTTTTTCTGGTTTTGGCACCAGGGTAATACTGGCCTCATGGAATGAGTTTAGAAGTATTCCCTCTGCCTCTATTTTTTGGAGTAGTTTGAGTAGGATTGGTGTTAGTTCTTCTTTAAATGTTTGGTAAAATTCAGCAGTGAAACCACAGTTCCTGGACTTTTCTTTGCTAGGAAACTTTTTATTACAGCTTCTGTCTCATTACTTGTTACTGGTCTGTTTAGATTTTGTATTTCTTCATGATTCAATCTTGGTAGGTTGTTTGTGTGTAGAAATTTGTCCATTTCTTTTAGGTTTTCTAATTTATTGGCATGTAGTTGCTCATAGTAGCCACTAATGATTCTTTGAATTTCTGTGGTATCAGTTGTTATGTCTCCTTTTTCATCTCTGATCTTATTTATTTGGGTCTTCTCTCTTTTTTCTTAATCTGATTAAATGTCAATTTTTTGATCTTTTAAAATAATCTTTTGTTTCATTGATCTTTTGTTTTCTTCATTTCAGTTTCACTTATTTCTGCTCTGATCTTTATCATTTATTTTCTTCTACTAATTTTGGTTTTGATTTGCTCTTGCTTTTCTAGTTCCTTAAGATGCATCATTAGGTTGTTTATTTGAAGGTTTTCTATTTTTTTTTTTGATGTGGGCACTTATTGCTATAAACTTTCCCCTTAGTACTACTTTCACTGTATCCCATAATTTTCGGTATGTTGTGTTTCCATTTTTATTTGTTTCAAGACATTTTTCAACTTCCCTTTTAATTTCTTTCTTGACTCACCGGTAATTGAGGAGCATATTTTTAATTTCTATGTGTTTGTATAATTTCCAAAATACCTCTCATTATTGATTTCTAGTTTTATTGCATTGTGGTCAGAGAAGATACTTGATACAATTTCATTTTTTTGAATTTTTAAAGATTTGTTTTATGTTTTAACATATGGTCTTTATTTGAGAATGATCCACATGCTGAGGAGAAGAATGTGTATTCTGCAGCCATTGGATGAAATGTTCTATAATTATCCATCAGGCCCATTTAGTATATAGCACAGAGTAATTCTGATATTTCTTCATTGATTTTCTGTCTGGAAGATCTATCCAATGCTGAAAATAAGGTGTTGAAATCTCTAGCTATTGTCGTATTAGGGTATATATCTCTCATTAGCTCTAATAATATTTTATTTATATATATGGGTGCTCCAGTATTGGGCATATATATATATATATTATATATATATATATTTACAATTGTTATATCCTCTTGCTGAATTGACCTTTTTATCATTGTATAGTGACCTTTTTTCTTTCTTTTTATAGTTTTTGTCTTGAAATCTATTTTTTCTAAGTAGAGCTACTTCTGCTCTTTTTTGGTTTCTGTGGAGTGTCTTTCTCCATCCATTTATCTTCAGTCTATGTGTGTCTTTATAGGTGGTTTGTTTCTTGTAGGCAACATATCATTGGGTCTTGTTTTTTCCTTCATTCAGCCACTCTATGTCTTTTGATTGCAGAGTTTAGTTCATTTGTGTTATCATTGATACGTAATGACTTACTTCTGCCATTTTGTTACTTGTTTTCTGGTCTCCTCTTCCTTCTTTTCTGTCTTCCTTTTAGTGAAGATGATTTTCTCTGGTGACATGTTTTAACTCTTTGCTTTTTATTTTTTGTGTATCTATTGTATGTTTTTTGATTTGAGGTTACCACAAGGCTTGCAAATAATATTTTAATAATAATCCATTATTTTAAGCTGATGACAACACTGATTGCATAAACTAACAAACAAGCAAAGAGAAAACTAATAAAAACTCTATAACTTTTTGTTTTTTCTGTTTATATCTTATACTGTCTTGAAAAGTTGTTATAGTTATTATTTTGATAGGTTCATCTTTTAATCTTTCTGCTCAAGATGTAAGTAGTTTATACACCACTATAGTGTTACAGTATTCTATTTTTTTCTGTGTACTTACTAATACCAGTGAGTTTTGTACTTTAAGATAATTTCTTATTGCTTATTTTCTTTCAGATTGAAGAACTCCTTTTAGCATTTCTTGTAGGTCAGGGCTGGTGTTGATGAAATCCCTCAGTTTTTGTTTGTCTGGGAAAATCTCTATTTCTCCTTCATGTTTGAAGGATATTTTCACCAGATATGCTATTTTAGGCTAGAAGTTTTTTTCCTTCATCACTTTAAATATGTCATGTCACTCTCTCTTGGGCTATAAGGTTTCTACTGAGAAGGCTGCTGCCAGACAAATTGAAGCTCCGTTGTATATTATTTGTTTATCTTGCTGCTTTTAGGATCCTTTCTTTATCCTTGACCTTTGGGAATTTTATTATTATATCTTGAAGTTGTATTATTGGGGTCTAATCTGCTTGGTGTTCTATAATCTTCTTGTACTTGAGTATTGATATCTTTCTCTAGGTTTGGGAAGTTCTCTGTTATTATTTCTTTGAATAAACTTTCTACACTGACCTCTTTCTACCTCATCTTTCAGGCTAATAGCTCTTAGATTTTTCCCTTAGGTGCTATTTTCTAGATCTTGTGGGCATGCATCATTAATTTTTATTCTTTTTTCTTCTGTCTCCTCTGACTGTGTATTTTCAAATAGCCTGTCTTTAAGCTCACTCATTCTTCTGCTTGATTAATTCTGTTAAGAGGCTCTGATTCATTTTTAAGTATATGTCAGTTGCATTTTTCAGCTCCAGAATTTCTGCTTAATTCTTTTTAATTATTTCAATCTGTTTGTTAAATTTATTTGATAGGATTCTGAATTTTATCTCTGTGTTATCTTGAATTTTTGTTGTGCTTCCTCAAAATAGCTATTTTGAATTCTCTGTCTGAAAGGTGACATATCTCTGTATCTCTGGGATTGGTCACTGGTGCCTTATTTATTTATTTATTTTGGTGAGGCCATATTTTTCTGGATGTTCTTGATGCTTGGGTATGTTCATTAGTGTCTGGGCATTGAAGAGTTGGGTATTTACTGTAATCTTTACCATCTAGGCTTGTTTGTACCTGTTCTTCTTCAGAAGCCTTTTTAGATATCTGAAGGGACTTGAGTGTTGTAATCTAAGTCTTTGGTCACTGCAGCCATATCTGCTTTAGGGGGCACCCCAAGCCTAGTAACCTTGTGGCTCTTTTAGACATACAGAGGAACTGCCTTGGCATCTTAGGTAAGATCTGGAAGAATTCCATGGATTATGCGGCAGAGACTGTTCTCTTCCCTTATTTTCCTCCAAGCAAACAGAGTGCCTCTCTCTCTCTGTCTCTCTGTCTGTGCTGAGCTAGCCGAGGGAGGGGGTGACACAAGTACCCTTGTGGCCACCACCACTGGGACTGCACTGGGTCAGAACTATAGCCAGAACAGCACTGGTTCTCCCCCAAGGCCTGTGGTGACCGCTGTCTGGCTACCACCTATGCTACTCAAGGCTCAACAGCTCTACAATTAGCAGGTGGCAAATCTAGCCAGGCTTGTGTCCTTCCTTTCAGGGCAACAAGATCCCCCTGTCCCCAGGTGAGTCCAGAGGTGCCATCTGGGACCCAGGGCCTATAGTTAGGAACCTCAGGAAACTACTTGGTGTTCTATTCTACTGTGGCTGAGCTGGCATTGAAACCACAAGACAAAGTCCTTCCCACTCTCCCCATCCCCCAACCTTTCCTCAAGCACAGGAGTCTCTTTCCATGGTCACCACCACCTCAGGCCTGTGACAAACATTGCCTGGCTACCACTGATGTTCACTTAAAGCCC
Organism: Nomascus leucogenys; assembly: GCF_006542625.1. Taxonomy (NCBI): domain Eukaryota; kingdom Metazoa; phylum Chordata; class Mammalia; order Primates; family Hylobatidae; genus Nomascus; species Nomascus leucogenys. Next base: position 20,584,129 of record NC_044401.1, on the reverse strand, counting down.
AAGGGCTCTTCAGTCAGTTTGTGGTTAATGCTGCCAGTCAAGGCAGTGTACTCTCCTCAGGCCCAAGGCAGGTCCAGAAATCCTGTCCAGGAGCCAAGGCCTGGAATCAGAGACCCCAAGAGCCTGCTTGGTATTCTACCCCACTGAGGCCAAGCTAGTACCCAAGCTGATTTTTGGTTCTTATGAAGGTGGTTTATCTTGTGTGAGTAGCTGTTAAATTTGATGTTCCCATGGGGGAATGATTGCTGGAGGGTTCTATTTGATCATCTTGCTCCACCTCTCTCCTTCTTACAGACTATTTTTAATACCATTTCTGGGACGTGAAAGAAAAGCTCTTTATGACTTACCTACTATGTATTTTCCTGAGCTGGATATAATCGAATATAGTAGCAATAGAGTTGGACCACTTTAGTCCCTCTTCTCTGAGTAGGAGACATTTTTGTCAAGTAGCTGGATTGGCACACATCTTCTTTCCTTTTCTCCTATGTAAGGGGTTCATGGCAACTCCTCACCTTGATTGATACAGACAGTGTTACAGTTACTGCTGAAGCTTAGACTTCTGTGGGATTGGCTGAAGGTTTTCTCTCAATTCTTTTAAATTTATTGAGTCTGGTTTTATGGCCAAACATTTGGTCTATTTTGGTGAATAAAACATTTACTCTGGAAGAAAATGTGTATTCTGTGGTTGTTAAAGTGTTCTAAAAAAGGTTGTGTCAAAGTGATTGTTAAAGGTACACCTATCCTTACCAATATTTTTGCCTGATTCTCTCAATTGCCAAAAAGGGGCATTAAAATCTCCACCTATGATTGTAAATTTGTGTATTTCCTTAATTCTGTCAACTTTTGCATCACATATTTTGGGGTTCTATTATTAGATGCATATACATTTATTATTGTTATATCTTCTGGATGAACTGATAATTTTATCATTTAGATAAAAAGGTTTCTTTACCTCCAATAATACTTTTTGTCATAAAGTCTACTTTATCTGATATCCAGCTTTATGCACATTGGTTGCATGATATATATGTTTTCATCCATTTACTCTCAATCTATTTGTGCCTTTATATTTGAAGTGTGTATCATGTAGGCAGCAAATACAAGTCTTACCTTTTTATCCATTCTGGCAATCTCTTTTAATTTAATACATTAAATTTCATTAACTTTTCATTGTCGACTTAGAGCTAATATTTTACTACTTTCCAGTAAAAGCTAAGAATCTTATAACAATATAAGTCCTCTTGCCATCCTCCATTCTCTTGTATTATACATTTATGTATTACATCTGCATACATTACAAAACCTGCTATGCAATGTTCTTATTTTTGCTTTAGATATGTATTTTAAGGAAATTAAGAGAGAAGAGCTTTTATATTCAGTCATATATCTATGATTTCTAGTATTCTTCATCCCTTTCTGAAAATCTGAACTTCATGAAGTGTTTTGTGGCACAATTTTACATTGGACTGAAGATGCTTTTATTCCTTGAGTCTTATCTCAAGGACATACTTAACCATAAACCTTTAAAAAATTAAACTCACACTTTGTTTTAAAAATCTGAAAAGAAGTTATACATTTTTCCTTTGGAAATAATTCTACAAAGGTAAAAATTTGGATTCTGGTCACCTCCTGATTTTATCATCATAAAAGTAGTGATGAAGATACACCAAAATGGTGGATAAAAATAAATTTGTTTGACTTTGGAGAGGTTTTTTTTTTTAACCTTTGTAGTTATGTATTATGTGTGAGGAATATTAAGACTTTTAAATAAAACAAAGATGTGTTATTGAAATGCATCTTTTTTTTTTCTTTTTTTTGAGACAGGGTCTCACTCTGTCACCCAGGCTGGAGTGAAGTGGCATGATCTCAGCTCACTGCAACCTCCGCCTCCTGGGTTCAAGCAATTCTTCTGCCTCAGTGTCCCGAGTACCTGGGATTACAGGCATGTGCCACCATGCCAGGCTAATTTTTGTATTTTCAGTAGAGACAGGGTTTCACCATGTTGGCCAGGCTGGTCTCGAACTCCTGACCTCAAGTGATCCACCCATCTCAGACTCCCAAAGTGCTGGGATTACAGTTGTGAGCCACCACACCAGACATTGAAAGATATCTTGAAATCAGAATTTCTCTTTACACTCCTTACTCTATGCCTCCTCCCACAGTGAACATTGCTCTTTAATCTGATGAAAGAGCAATGAAATTACTAAATGGACTTTACTCTCTGTAGTATGGAAACATGTCTTCTCTAAGCTGGCAGAATTCATTAAACTTCAGTAGAATGAAAATACTTCTCCCTTAAAGCACTCACACCCTACCAGGAACATCTGTATGAACAAACATCATCACTGAACTACCTGCACAGGGCAAGGAAAGGAGCCCCTTTCTGAAAGCTCACTCCTGAAACTCCAGACCATGAACCCTAAAAGCAAGGGAATAATTCAAGGAATCCACATGATTGTTAGAACTTTTTGAGAATTTTCAGTTTTGATATTTATTGAGATTACTTCCTAATGATGCCAGCGGCAGCCCATCTGAAGTGGCCGCTGCCATGACTCCGGCTGCAGTGGGGTACAGGCGCAGGCTGTGGGTCCTCAGATGCAGATGCTGAGGCAGGCAGTCCTCAGATCCTGCCCCAGGGAGCGCCCCCGGAGTCCACCGCGCTGGGAACCCGCCCCTGGGAGCTGCTGTGATGAGGCCGGACCCAGCCGCTCACCGGTGGGAGAGCAGTGCAGTCGGGCACGGAAGAGCAAGCAGAGAGGGGCCCCAGGTGGAACTGGGCCTGGGGCGGTGCCACACTTGCACATGGAACGTGGGGGCCAGGCCCGAGATGTAGAGCTGCGGTCACGCTTCAGGGGACCGGGGTGGGAAGTGGGAGCGGTGCCCGCTTCGAGGACCCAGCCAGCAACGTGGCCACCGCGCCCAACCCGCCGACGGCGCCAAGTTCCTGCACCTGGGGAACAGTCTCTGCTCCGAGTCACCTGAGGCTGCGTCCTCAGGATCTGCTCCACATCAAGGTGACCGCCGAGCCTGACGTTTCCAATGGCCAGGCCCAGGGCCCACGATCTGCTCCCGGAAGTGCCCTCCAGGCAGGGTCATGAGCCAGGCAAGGGGGAGCCCCAGGCTGCCCCTGAGTGCTGGGGCCACAAGAAGAACTTGCATTGACGTCACGCCTGCTCCGGAGGCTGGCCTGGGCCCAGCGAGTACCTGAAGCTCCCACTCCAGGCTGTGAGGAGGCAAGGCCAGGGCTACACACTCCACTGAGCCAGCGGGAACCGGGGACAAGCGGGAGCCCCACCTCTTCTCAGTTGGCAGGGTGGGAGCTCCCTGGGTGCAGCTGCAGTTGCCTTGTCCCAGCTGCTGACCGAGGCATGTTTGCACTCTCAGGGGCCCAGGAAGACCCCCCTGCCTGAGTGCCATGAATAGAGGCAGGAGGCAGACAGGCTCTTGGGTGGAAGGGGGCGGGTCCGTGGTGAAGCCCCACCTTAAAGCCAGGGAGGGCCTGATGACCAGCTCTAGTGAAGAGCTACCCTCTCTGCTGAGAGCTGAGCACTCATCGGAACACCCTGGCTAAGGAGAGGAGCTACCCACTGCTGTTGCGGGTGTCCTCTGAGCTGTTCTATCACTCAATAAAGCTCCTTTTCATCCTGCTCACCCTCCACTTGTCTGCATACCTCATTCCAGATGCAGGACAAGAACTAGGGGCCCACCAGAATGGCGGGGCTAAAAGAGCTGTAACACAAACAGGGCGGGGCTGAAACATGCCCTTTGCTCTCCACATTGTGGGCAACAAGGAGAGGAGAGAGGAGAGAAGAGCTGTGGCCCTTCGGGGAGCCCAGACCTAGGAACTCCCTGAGCCAGGGTTGTGACACCCTCTTTAGGGCTCTGAGGTTCCTGGTGTCACCAAGCTTCTGGGTGTCACCGGATTCCCTGGTGTTAGCCATGGAAGCTGCTTATGGTAGGCCTGGTCCAGCTGTAGCCTCTCAGGGAGCTGGCGCTTGTGCCAGTGCCTGGAGCTGCCTGCCCCACCGCAGCTGGCATGCCTGGCTGTGCACAGTGGCCGGACCCCATGCTCGCTTACACACCCCGCACCGCTCCACACCTGGCTCGTCCTTGGCAGGTGTGGGATCCAGGTCGGCAGCTAAGCCAAGCACAACCTGCCAGGCTGAGTAGGAGGAATGAGCCCAGTGGGCCAGAGCTAAACTTTGGCAAAGGTGCCACTGGCCACATAGATGTCTGTCTGGCAAAACAACACCCCAAGGATCCCATAACACTAACAATACTCTTTTAAGGTGCTTGTTATCTTTAGTTCTCAAATTATTTTTTTTATAAAACCTCATTTACCTTTAACTTGTTCATCAAAGACTGAAAGAGGTGTGTAAAACTTCCTTTTATTCTATTTTTCTATTTTTCTTCTGACTATTACAGCAATTTGTCTTTATACAATTCAATGCTGTATTATCATGTTCCTGGAAATTTATGGATATGGTATTTAATATATCTATGGAGTATTATACCTCTCAGCAATATAGCAAGTCTCTCAGCCCCAGTTTATCTTGAAATCTGATTTTCTGTATAGCAATGTAGCAACTTCTAGTTTGTTTTTATTTGATTTTATCTAATTTATTTAGGCTAGTTCTTTTATTTTTAAGTTTTCTCATCACTTTGGTTTTAACTTATCTCTTTTTAGACCCTGCATATTTAGATTTGTTTGTTTTTGATAATTTTCTCATAATTTTTCCATTTTATCTATTTATTTATTTATTGAGACAGGGTCTTGCTCTGTCACCCAGGCTGGAATGCTGGAATGCATTGACACAATCACAGCTCACTGCAGCCTCAATCTCCTGGACTGAAGTGATCCTCCGACCTCAACCTCCCAAGTAACTGGGACTACAGGCACGTGGCGCCATGCCTGGCTAATTTTTTTTTCAACACTTTTTATAGAGATAGGGTCGCACTATGTTGTCCAGGCTGTTCTTGAACTCCTGGGCTCAAGTGGTCATCCTGCCTCAGCTTCCCAAAGTCTTGGGATTATAGGCCTGAGCCACTGTGCCTGGCCAGTTTTGCCATTTTATTAAAAATGTCAAACTTTTGGCTATTTAGTTAAATACTAGCTATTAAAACTAATGTTTGTTTTATTGTGTTATCTTAGCTTTTTTTCCCTGTACATCTATCACTGCCTCCTTAGTTTTATATATTGTGTTATATAAATTATGTTTTTTAGTATAACTTCCTCTATTTGGAATATTTTCATTCTATTTTAAATTCTACTAATTATAATCTTTGTTTATTAAGTACTACTACAACTTATAAGATACAAATTTCAATTTCCAGAGTAAAACAATAGATACTGATTCCTCTCTTTTTAAGGTAATAATATTAACACAGTTTAACTGCTTCTTGCAGTTTTGTTGGTACAATTTAAAATTTATCATGTTGTGGTTAAGTTATACTGTCTACATTATTTTCTTTTAAGAAATATTTATAATACTAGATTATGTTTCATAATTATATTAACTGTATTTTCTTATGCTTAACTCTATATTTAAATGTTTTTAATGTTTTGCCAGTCATTTTATATTGGAATGTCGTGTTATTTTGACTTCCTTACTTTAAGGAATCTCTCATCAATGGTAGTAATTTTTGAGTAAATATTTAGTGGATAGTTGGTAAACATTAATGAGGACTTTTCTAGCTGATAATTTTTCTTTAGATACTATGACACATAGACTACAAATTAGCTTGGCATTTAATTCTTGGCAATGACCTTTATTCATTGATATTCTATAGGCGAATGGAAATTTTATGTTGTGAAAATACAGCCTGAGAAGGAACCAAAATTCTTATATTTTTCCCCATTCTTTTTTTTAAATTTTATTATTATTATACTTTAAGTTTTAGGGTACATGTGCACAATGTGCAGGTTTGTTACATATGTATATATGTGCCATGTTGGAGTGCTGCACCCATTAACTCGTCATTTAGCATTAGGTATATCTCCTAATGCTATCCCTGCCCCCTTCCCCCACCCCACAACAGTCCCCAGTGTGTGATGTTCCCCTTCCTGTGTCCATGTGTTCTCATTGTTCAATTCCCACCTATGAGTGAGAACATGCGGTGTTTGGTTTTTTGTCTTCGCAATAGTTTGCTGAGAATGATGGTTTCCAGCTTCATCCATGTCCCTCAAAGGACATGAATTCATCATTTTTTATGGCTGCATAGTATTCCATGGTATATATGTTCCACATTTGCTTAATCCAGTCTATCATTGTTGGACATTTATGTTTGTTCCAAGTCTTTGGTATTGTGAATAGTGCCGCAATAAACATACATGTGCATGTGTCTTTATAGCAGCATGATTTATAATCCTTTGGGTATATACCCAGTAGTGGGATGGCTGGGTCAAATGGTATTTCTAGTTCTAGATCCCTGAGGAATCGCCACACTGACTTCCACAATGGTTGAACTAGTTTACAGTCCCACCAACAGTGTAAAAGTGTTCCTATTTCTCCACATCCTCTCCAGCACCTGTTGTTTCCTGACTTTTTGATGATCACCATTCTAACTGGTGTGAGATGGTATCTCATTGTGGTTTTGATTTGCATTTCTCTGATGGCCAGTGATGATGAGCATTTTTTCATGTGTTTTTTGGCTGCATAAATGTCTTCTTTTGAGAAGTGTCTGTTCATGTCCTTTGCCCACTTTTTGATGGGGTTGTTTGTTTTTTTCTTGTAAATTTGTTTGAATTCATTGTAGATTCTGGATATTAGCTCTTTTTTCAGATGAATAGGTTGCAAAAATTTTCTCCCATTCTGTAGGTTGCCTGTTCACTCTGATGGTAGTTTCTTTTGCTGTGCAGAAGCTCTTTAGTTTAATTAGATCCCATTTGTCAATTTTGGCTTTTGTTGCCATTGCTTTTGGTGTTTTCGACATGAAGTCCTTGCCCATGCCTATGTCCTGAATGGTATTGCCTAGGTTTTCTTCTAGGGTTTTTATGGTTTCAGGTCTAACATTTAAGTCTTTAATCCATCTTGAATTAATTTTTGTATAAGGTGTAAGGAAGGGACCCAGTTTCAGCTTTCTACATATGGCTAGCCAGTTTTCCCAGCATCATTTATTAAATAGGGAATTGTTTCCCCATTTCTTGTTTTTGTCAGGTTTGTCAAAGGTCAGATGGTTGTAGATATGTGGCATTATTTCTGAGGGCTCTGTTCTGTTACATTGGTTTATATCTCTGTTTTGGTACCAGTACCATGCTGTTTTGGTTACTGTAGCCTTGTAGTATAGTTTGAAGTCAGGTAGTGTGATGCCTCCAGCTTTGTTCTTTTGGCTTAGGATTGACTTGGCGATGCGGGCTCTTTTTTGGTTCCATATGAACTTTAAAGTAGTTTTTTCTAATTCGGTGAAGAAAGTCATTGGTAGCTTGATGGGGATGGCATTGAATCTATAAATTACCTTGGGCAATATGGCCATTTTCGCGATATTGATTCTTCCTATCCACGAGCATGGAATATTCTTCCATTTGTTTGTGTCCTCTTTTATTTCATTGAGTAGTGGTTTGTAGTTCTCCTTGGAGAGGTCCTTCACATCCCTTGTAAGTTGGGTTCCTAGGTATTTTATTCTCTTTGAAGCAATTGTGAGTGGGAGTTCACTCATGATTTGGCTCTCTGTTTGTCTGTTATTGGTGTATAAGAATGCTTGTGATTTTTGCACATTGATTTTGTATCCTGAGACTTTGCTGAAGTTGCTAATCAGCTTAAGGAGATTTGGGGCTGAGACGATGGGGTTTTCTAGATATACAATCATGTCATCTGCAAACAGGGACAATTTGACTTCCTCTTTTCCTAATTGAATATCCTTTATTTCCTTCTCCTGCCTGATTGCCCTGGCCAGAACTTCCAACACTATGTTGAATAGGAGTGGTGAGAGAGGGCATCCCTGTCTTGTGCCCATTTTCAAAGGGAATTCTTCCTGTTTTTGTCCATTCAGTATGATATTGGCTGTGGGTTTGTCATAGATAGCTCTTATTATTTTGAGATATGTCCCACCAATACCTAATTTCTTGAGAGTTTTTAGCATGAAGCGTTGTTGAATTTTTTCAAAGGCCTTTTCTGTATCTATTGAGATAATCGTATGGTTTTTGTCACTGGTTCTGTTTATATGCTGGATTACGTTTATTGATTTGTGTATGTTGAACCAGCCTTGCATCCCAGGGATGAAGCCCACTTGATTATGGTGGATAAGCTTTTTGATGTGCTGCTGGATTTGGTTTGCCAGTATTTTATTGAGGATTTTTGCATCAATGTTCATCAAGGATATTGGTCTAAAATTCTCTTTTTTTGTTGTGTCTCTGGCAGGCTTTGGTATCAGGATGATGCTGGCCTCATAAAATGAGTTAGGGAGGATTCCCTCTTTTTGTATTGATTGGAATAGTTTCAGAAGGAATGGTACCAGCTCCTTCTTGTACCTCTGGTAGAATTCGGCTGTGAATCCATTGGTCCTGGACTTTTTTTGTTGATAAGCTATTAATTATTGCCTCAATTTCAGAGCCTGTTATTGGTCTATTCAGGGATTCAACTTCTTCCTGGTTTAGTCTTGGGAGAGTGTATGTGTCGAGGAATTTATCCATTTCTTCTAGATTTTCTAGTTTATTTGCATAGAGGTGTTTGTAGTATTCTCTGATGGTAGTTTGTATTTCTGTGGGATTGGTGGTGATATCCCCTTTGTCATTTTTTATTGAATCTATTTGATTCTTCTTTCTTTTCTTCTTTATTAGTCTTGCTAGCCGTCTATCAATTTTGTTGAACTTTTCAAAAAACCAGCTCCTGGATGCATTGATTTTTTGAAAGGTTTTTTGTGTCTCTATTTCCTTCAGTTCTGCTCTGATCTCAGTTATTTCTTGCCTTCTGCTAGCTTTTGAATGTGTTTGCTCTTGCTTCTCTAGTTCTTTTAATTGTGATGTTAGGGTGTCAATTTTAGATCTTTCCTGCTTTCTCTTGTGGGCATTTAGTGCTATAAATTTCCCTCTACACACTGCTTTGAATGTGTCCCAGAGATTCTGGTATGTTGTGTCTTTGTTCTCGTTGGTTTCAAAGAACATCTTTATTTCTGCCTTCATTTCATTATGTACACAGTAGTCATTCAGGAGCAGGTTGTTCAGTTTCCATGTAGTTGAGCGGTTTTGAGTGAGTTTCTTAATCCTGAGTTCTAGTTTGATTGCACTGTGGTCTGAGAGACAGTTTGTTATAATTTCTGTTCTTTTACATTTGCTGAGGAGTGCTTTACTTCCAACTTTGTAGTCAATTTTGCAATAGGTGTGGTGTGGTGCTGAAAAGAATGTATATTCTGTTGATTTGGGGTGGAGAGTTCTGTAGATGTCTATTAGGTCCACTTTGTGCAGAGCTGAGTTCAATTCCTGGATATCCTTGTTAACTTTCTGTCTCGTTGATCTGTCTAATGTTGACAGTGGGGTGTTAAAGTCTCCCATTATTATTGTGTGGGAGTCTTAAGTCTCTTTGTAGGTCACTAAGGACTTGCTTTATGAATCTGGGTGCTCCTGTATTGGGTGCATATATATTTAGGATAGTTAGCTCTTCTTGTTGAATTGATCCCTTTACCATTATGTAATGGTCTTCTTTGTCTCTTTTGATCTTTGTTGGTTTCAAGTCTGTTTTATCAGAGACTAGGATTGCAACCCCTGCCTTTTTTTGTTTTCCATTTGCTTGGTAGATCTTCCTCCATCCCTTTATTTTGAGTCTATGTGTGTCTCTGCACGTGAGATGGGTCTCCTGAATACAGCACACTGATGGGTCTTGACTCTTTATCCAATTTGCCAGTCTGTGTCTTTTAATTGGAGCATTTAGCCCATTTACATTTAAGGTTAATATTGTTATGTGTGAATTTGATCCTGTCATTATGATGTTAGCTGGTTATTTTGCTCGTTAGTTGATGCAGTTTCTTCCTAGCCTTGATGGTCTTTACAATTTGGCATGTTTTTGCAGTGGCTGGTACCGGTTGTTCCTTTCCATGTTTAGTGCTTCCTTCAGGAGCTCTTTTAGGGCAGGCCTGGTGGTAACAAAATCTCTCAGCATTTGTTTCTCTGTAAAGTATTTTATTTCTCCTTCACTTATGAAGCTTAGTTTGTCTGGATATGAAATTCTGGGTTGAAAATTCTTTTCTTCAACAATGTTGAATATTGGCTCCCACTCTCTTCTGGCTTGTAGAGTTTCTGCCAAGAGATCAGCTGTTAGTCTGATGGGCTTCCCTTTGTGGGTAACCCGACCTTTCTCTCTGGCCGCTCTTAACATTTTTTCCTTCATTTCAACTTTGGTGAATCTGACAATTGTGTGTCTTGGAGTTGCTCTTCTCAAGGAGTATCTTTGTGGCATTCTCTGTATTTCCTGAATTCGAATGTTGGCCTGCCTTGCTAGATTGGGGAAGTTCTGCTGGATAATATCTTGCAGAGTGTTTTCCAACTTGGTTCCTCTCTCCCCCTCGCTTTCAGGTACACCAATCAGACGTAGATTTGGTCTTTCACATAGTCCCATATTTCTTGGAGGCTTTGTTCATTTCTTTTTATTCTTTTTTCTCTAAACTTCCCTTCTCGCTTCATTTCATTCATTTCATCTTCCATCGCTGATACCCTTTCTTCCAGTTGATCGCATCGGCTACCGAGGCTTGTGCATTTGTCATGTAGTTCTCGTGCCGTGGTTTTCAGCTCCATCAGGTCCTTTAAGGACTTCTCTGCATTGGTTATTCTAGTTAGCCATTTGTCTAATTTTTTTCAAGGTTTTTAACTTCTTTGCCATGGGTTCGGACTTCTTCCTTTAGCTCGGAGTAGTTTGATCTTCTGAAGCCTTCTTCTCTCAACTCGTCAAAGTCGTTCTCTGTCCACCTTTGTTCTGTTGCTGGTGAGGAGCTGCGTTCCTTTGCAGGAGGAGAGGCACTCTGATTTTTAGAGTTTCCGGTTTTTCTGCTCTGTTTTTTCCCCATCTTTGTGGTTTTATCTACCTTTGGTCTTTGACGATGGTGATGTACAGATGGGTTTTTGGTGTGGATGTCCTTTCTGTTTGTTAGTTTTCCTTCTAACAGGACCCTCAGCCGCAGGTCTGTTGGAGTTTGCTGGAGGTCCACTCCAGACCCTGTTTGCCTGGGTATCAGCAGTGGTGGCTGCAGAACAGCGGATTTTGGTGAGCCTCAAGTGCTGCTGTCTGATCGTTCTTCTGGAATTTTTGTCTCAGAGGAGTACCCGGCCATATGAGGTGTCAGTCCGCCCCTACTGGGGGGTGCCTCCCAGTTAGGCTACTTGGGGGTCAAGGACCCACTTGAGGAGGCAGTCTGCCCGTTCTCAGATCTCAAGCTGCATGCTGGGAGAACCACTACTCTCTTCAAAGCTGTCTGACAGGGACATTTAAGTCTGCAGAGGTTACTGCTGCCTTTTGTTTGTCTGTGCCCTGCCGCCAGAGGTGGAGCCTACAGAGGCAGGCAGGCCTCCTTGAGCTGCGGTGGACTCCACTGAGTTTGAGCTTCTGGGCGGCTTTGTTTACCTACTCAAGCCTTGGCAAAGGTGGGCACCCCTCCCCCGGCCTTGCTGCCTCCTTGCAGTTTGATCTCAGACTGCTGTGCTAGCAATGAGCGAGGGTCCGTGGGCATAGGACCCTCTGAGCCAGGTGCGGTATATAATCTCCTGGTTTGCCATTTGTTAAGCCCATTGGAAAAGCACGGTATTAGGGTGGGAGTGACCTGATTTTCCAGGTGCCATCTGTCACCCCTTTCTTTGACTAGGAAAGGGAATTCCCTGACCCCTTGTGCGTCCCAGGTGAGGCGATGCCTCACCCTGCTTCGGCTCATGCACAGTGTGCTGCACCCACTGTCCTGCACCCCACTGTCTGGCACTCCCCAGTGAGATGAACCTGATACCTCAGTTGGAAATGCAGAAATCACCCATCTGCGGCATCATTTATGCTGGGAGCTGTTCCTATTTGGCCATCTTGGCTCCGCCCTTCCCCATTCTTATGTCATCCCTTTTTAAAAATAAATTATTTTGAAATAATTTTAGACCCATAAGAAGTTTCAAATAGCATGGAGAATTCCCATGTACCCTTTACTCAACTTTTCCAATGATCATATCTTATGTAACTTTAATACATTATCAAAGTGACATTGATACAATCCACACAGATAATTTATTGATGGGCTTTATTCTTTTGTGGTGATGACTTTCATTCTAGCTTTATTAACTATCAACTAAATGAATAAATATGACTCATTATCAAATAAAAATATTGTTTTTTAAATGTTTTTGTCCCCTCTTCTTTTTACCTTCTAAAATTAACTTTTTATGCATACTCTTCTCATCTCCTCAACTAGCATATCAGTTCTCTGAGTGCAAGGAACTTGCTCGTGCATCTCTTTCACAGTAGATAACATCTTCGTTCAATATCAGGATGAGCTATTCTGTATTTCATGAAGAAACTGCAATGTTGATGACTATCCCATTAAGTTGCTAAGAACAGTAACTACCGTGAGAAGCTGGTGTCATGTTGGCTGTTTCTGGCTATGGTAAAATGTCATTGAGGAGGAATGTCTTTGATACAAAATGGAAATTGTTAGGAAGGGCATTTGATCAGACTATATAATGCAGTGTGGGGAGCTGCTTGGCTTTTTGAATTGCTACCACCATATTTGATGCCTCTAAGAACCTCATCCTTTGTCCCAGGTAGCCCTCTCCAGTGCCTTTTAGGATTAATTCCCTGAGATAATGGATGGGTGCCTGCCACTAAATTTACAGGGATATAACTCAGTTCTTTATCATTGTCAATATCGAATGGAAACTCCTAGAAGGTCAATAAGTAGGGTAAGCCTAGTCTGACATTGCCAATTGATCCATGGGCTTGTTGCCCAGAGTGAGCAGGAATTTAGGGAGGAATATGAATGAAGGCATAGTCAAGGATATTCTCTTCTCCATGCATAGGAGGGGGACATTATAAAAGAGAGGTTCGTAACAAAATGTTAATGGTAAAATGGTAAAAACTGTTAATGGTAAAATGATAAAAATTACAAAATGGTAAAATTGAGTGTTGCAATGTGGCAAGGACATGGAGCTAAAAGTCAGGAAACTTAGGCTTTTATTCAGCTTTACCATTGATTCCTATGATTATAGGAAAATCACATAACCTCTGTGGGTGAGGTATGCAAAATATAAAATGGGGTAGTGGGGCAATATGTGTGTTAAAATCAACACAGTGTTTTGTAAAATGGATCTGAATATTGCTTACATCAGAACTTACATAGTATGTTAAAATGCTGATTCCTGGGCCTCACCCCTTACCTACTCAATCAGAATCTACAGGCATAGGAGCTGAGACTCTTCATTTTAAACAAGGACCTCAGGTGATTTCTATGTACACTAAAGTGTAGGAATATCTAGATTTGGTCACACATAAAACTTCTAGATTTAGAATGCTACAATTCTAATAAACATTTACTAAATGCTACAGATATTACTTAGAAGGCAGAATTTGATCTTTGTGTTATTGGTAATCAGTCTGACCCACACATTTTTTCTTTTCAAATAACATCTTTGGGCTTTTAGGAAGCACAGAAATATTGGGAGTCCACCCAAACAGGTCCAACAGGATGGTGTTTTTATGAATTATCCATGGTCTAGGGTCTTTTCCTAATTATTGTACCAACAGAAATTTGATCAAATCTTAGTTTTACCTTAGAATTTAAATGAAAAATCAGATTAAATAGTGTATGCCACAAAAAAGATGGTTTTCTAGAGACTGGATTTCTCATGTGCCCCAAATAAATTTCTCTCCTTTGAACAATCAGGATGGCCAATGACCAGTCCTGTCCTTCTGAAACCTGTGTCCCCAAGCACACACTGTCAAGGGCCTTTCTTCTGAAGTGTTAGATACCACCTGTTGAGTAATAATCAAGCTACTTTTTCTACTTTTAGCCAGAGAACAAGTCTGTCTCTTGCCAACACTTATTAATTTTTTAGTCAAACTGTAAGGGTCTTTCCATAGTACCAGAAGTCTCCAATAACAGTACTCACAGGATATAATTCCAAAAATAAACTCTTACAAGGGTTGGGGCCCTATAGATGCCAATGTGGGAGACATCCAAGGATATTTATTTTTAAAAATAACTTTTCATTTTGAAATGATTTAATAAAAAATTTTGGAAAAATAGTATAGCTCCCACATATTCTTTGTCCAGCTTTCCCAAATGATAATATCATATACAGCCATAGTCTACTGTCAAAATCAAGAAACTGACATTAGCACAACATTATCAACTTAACTACAGATGCTATTTCATCTGTCATTTCCACAAAGGATATTAATAAAGAATTAACAGAGGCATCTTAAAAGCTAGGACACACTTTGCAGTCACTTTCTATTACAGTTACAGGCAACAGTATAGACAGCACCATATATTGGATAGAGGAGGGGTTTTGGAGCTAAATATGTAAGAATTCAATTCCAGACTCCACTGGGTACTGGTTGGGTGATCTTGGACAAACTACTTAGTTTATTTGAACTTTAGTTTCCTTATCTGAAACATGCGGATGATAAGGCTTGTTGTAGTGGGTTGATGTGAGGATTACATGACAATGATCAAATGATGAGGATTAAGTGAAAAGCAAGGGTCTGATACTAATATGACTTCAATAAATTGCAATAAATTGTCCTTAAGTGCACAAATTTCTAGTTATGTTACTATAACCCCAAGAAATATGGAAGCACAGAATGTTAGAACTGGAAGAAGAATTAGGTATTTCATAGTTAATCTTCTTCCTTCAGGAAGTTGAAGATTATCAAGATTACGAAATGAGCAAATTTACACAGCCAGCTAGTGGCAACCCAGGACCTGAACTCGGGTCTTCTACATCTGCTATGGTACTATTACCTGTAGGTCTTTGTATATGGGAAAACTTTGCCTCAACCCTCTTAGATTAAAAAGTGCATGGCAGCTGCAGACTGGCAAATTCAAGTTGGGGAAGTGCCGTGCAGATAAGAAGGATGGGTGGCAGAGTGAAATAAAATGTCTTCCTTGATACTGTATCTCAGCACTTACCCGATATTAAACTTTTGTTCTATCTGCAGGGATTGCAAATTTTTATCCTGTACACTGTTAGAACAAAAATCTTCCAGAGTGAAGCTTCCAAAGTGTTGATGTCGCTATCGTCTATTGGGAGAAGGAAGTCATTGCCTTCAGTGACGCGGCCGAGGCTGCGTATAAAGATGTATAATTTCCTCAGGTCATTGCCAACCTTACATGAACGCTTTAGGTTACTGGAAACCTCTCTGAGTAGTGAGGAAATCACACTCTCTGAAAGTGACAAAGCAAAGGAAAGCATCTAGATAGTAAAACTTACCTGTTGTGGTCTTTTTAATCACCTCGTTTGAGTTTTATCTGTTTCTCTCCTTTATTTCCCAGTCGTGTCAGAAAGTCTTCCTCAATGTATTTTGCTCAGGATTAAGAATTAGATAAAACCTGTTGTTTATTATTATTCGGGATAATGGACTTGGTAGTTTTTCTATTTTTCAATAGATTTGTACTTGAATAAGGTGAAGAATTTCACACAACATACGAGTACCATTGTTCCCTATATCGTTAAATCTTTGTGACACACTTTGACAAAAATGTAGAACCTATAACAAATTCTTTTACAAGTTACTAAAAAGGACACAAAGAGAAAAATTTACATTCCAGAACAAAATGACTCCTGATGAACAGTGTGTGGGGATTTGCTTGTATGTATTAAACTTTTGACCTCTGAATATTTTACAGTTGTATGTGCTTGTGCTTTTATTTCCAGTGAAGAATTTGGCATCAATTCAACCTTTGAAAAGCGATATTTTTTTCTGTGTAAAAAAAAGAGTATGTTTTGTTGCCAGGAGAATTGGCTCTGTAAGAAATGGGCAGCAAGACAGCTTAGTTTGTTACTAAATGGATATTTCCTTCCAGTTCTTAATATATCTGCTCTTTCACTGAAGTGGCACTGAGACCCCCAAAATGAGAAGTTAGTCATAATCATCGTTTATGGCTTTTAAAAGATTTAACTGCTCATGGAAAGTCAAACACTTGAATTACGAATGGCTTCCTCATTAAAACAAAATGGCCTCTGTTTAGGTGGTGAGCATTCCCACTGGACTTGGGATATATTGTCTTTAAATTGCTGTTTTCTGTTTTGCCATAAACGAGACAGCTGCTGTCAGTGCACAGAATTCAGAGATTAACCAATGTCATGTGGGCTTGGCACTCCCTAAAGAATGTGTGTTTTCTAGAGAAATAGTTGTAAAAGACTTTTGGGTTCCTGGGCAAGCCAGCAAGAGCCTATATTTACAGGAGAACAGAAAAAAGTAAAGGGAAGAGAATAAAGAATAAAAGCAGCTCTCAAAAGCCAGTGTTCTTAGTGGCATCATAGGGCTGCATCTAAATAGTAGCTGGGCACAGGGAAAATTATAAGATGTGGTTGACTCAAAATTTGTATTCAGATGAAAATTAACCTTAGGTAAGGGCCACTTTAAATGTTAAAAAAAAAAAAAAATCAAAGAGCCATATTTAGCCTGAGGGTAAGTGTACGTGTTTCCCTTTGTAATTATAGTTGTTTTCTTTGCACTTTTTTCAGCACTTTTGGGGCATAGTAACTAAAATTCCATAAAATGTTGCTGAAATATCTGTACTATAAATGTGCAAGCTCCACATGCAATTGTGGTGACTAATTCAGGTGGACATGGATATTCCTCTGTCTACCCTGAAATGAATCCTACCACTAGGAAATAATTCCTTTGATTTAAATCATTGTCTCATGCACCGGTCAGCAATTTTCAGTTTAATGATAGAAACCCAACTCAAATTAGGTTAAAGGTGAAGGTAATTTAATGGATCAGTTAATGTAAAGTCCAAGGACCGAGTTGGTAGGATTACTGTATGTTTTAGTTTGCCTAGGCAAGTCCCAATTTGTGCCTGTTTTTCTGAGTTAAGCATTACCAGCAGCCCCTTTTACCTTCAAGTGTCATGGTTTGAGTTATGAAATATATGATAATGCTAACTTTAGGTCTATTTAGAACAAGTGATATGGGAGGGGGCAGGGAAGTGCTGGGTAGAGAAGGGCAGGGTCCCTGGTGAGGGCTCCACCCTCGGGCCTGTTCCCATGGACCTAAGTGAGAACAGGCACTCCTGTTTTCATGCCCAAATGTTTTATTTTCCAAGGCCACTCTGGCCCACCACGACCCCCATCCTGTGCCCATCTAAACCCAAGACCTTAGCGACACACACATAAAGGGCTGAACATCGAGAAGAGCAGAGGAAAAGAGCGGTGGAGAATGGTGGGGTGGTGTGGCAGAGAAGGAGGGAAGAGGCTTCTGAATGTTGGCCAAGGACAGCCAGACTCCAGGGGAAGATCACCTTCCCACTCCATTCCCCTCTTCCAGCTCCCCATCCACCTCAGTGAGAGCCACCTCCACCACTCAGTAAAACTTTGCACTCATCTTTCAAGCCCACGTGTGATTCGATTTTGCCGGTACACTGGGCAAGAACTCAGGATACAGAAAGCTATCACACTGGCCCTCTGCCCTGGCGATAAGGCAGAGGAGCTTATTGAACTGATTAACACAAGCTGTCTGCAGATGGCAAGGCTGAAAGAGCACACTGTAACACACAACCACTTGGGCTCTGGGAGTGGCAGACACCCACCCATAGACGGTGCCGTGGGGTTGGGGCCCAAAGGCTTTCCCCACAACCTCTTCACCTGCCTGTCTGCATGTTCCGCCCAGGAGGCAGGGAGCCCGGTGAGCCACACCCCTGTCACATGCCCTGTGATGGCGATAAGGGAACTCTGTCCTTTCACAGGGAGTGCTAAGAATGTGTCAGATATTCTTTTTCTCTCTGTTTACTGGCTCTGTGTGCTTCTGTGTTTGATGTCATTCTAAAATTGGGTTTAGGTAGCTGGAAATTGGCTATTGGCATCCCTAATCTTATAGCCTAATGATCTAACAGGAAGAGACCTTTTTTCTCTTAGTATCCACAAGTAAAATCTCATGGAATGACTCTAATTCTAGTTATCATTCCAGCAGGAAAACAGAAAGCACATTAAGTATTTAAAATAAAATTTTAAAGCAGACAGTTGGTTTTGTGGTGTTTAACAAGCTCAGAGACAAATTGGAGAATGAGGCAGGAAACGTAGAGATTAGCAAAATGAGAAAGTAGAAACCTCTTTTAAGCCAGAGACATAAAGTAAGAAGAATTTCCATAGCCAGGGCCTGCGGCTGAAACTGGGGCGGGCCAATGGTGGGAGCTGGAGCCAAAAAGAGGCAGCCTGCTCTACCCAGAAAGAAGAACCGAAGAAGAATCCTGGCTTCCCCTTTCCTCCTGTCCTGCAGCCTCCCATCAACATCTTCCATTGGCTGCAGCCTGCTGAGCCCGGGCCAAGTCCCCCTGTATTACACAATACAATAGGTGCAAGGAGAGGAGATAACTGAGGGCAAACAGGCCCAGGACTGGCATATCTTGCTTGGGTCGTGTACCCACAGGCATTGTGTTCTGGGAATATTGCTCCAGCTTGGGTCACATACCCACTGTGAAGTGGAGGGATGGAAGATGACTTGGTTGATAGGATATCATGGACTGGAGAAAGGACAATGACATCAGGGAAGGGATGTTGGCATCAAAACGTTAAAGAACTTCTACTACACTCCCTGACAAAGTACAAGTACCCGCTGGGAAAGAACTACTTTAAAACTCATCAGTCATCTCCCTTGTCTGAGCAGGGTTTGAATAGGGTCGGTAGGGAGATCAAGAAATTAGGGAGACCAAGAAATTATTTGGTGCCTTGGAGGTTGAGGAGCAAAAAGAGGAATTAGAAGAGCAGAGGGGTGACTTACTTTAAAAAAAGGATATTGCAGGAAAGGGAGACTCAAGGCACTGCAGAACTCGTTTTTGTGATATTGTATATGGGCAGCTGTGCCTTTCTGTGTTTTCTGGTTTATTTCGTGTGATAATAGTGCCCAGTAGGCTTTATTTTTGGTTGTGGTGGCATGCGCAGTTTCTTTGGGGAGCAAACCATCCTGACCTTTGGATTTCCTTTTCTGGGTCTTAATTGACAATTCAGAGTTCATTGTTAAATTGTCAGAGTTTGGATTGCTTTTTCTCTTAACTTTCCTATTTTAAAGTTTATGTTACCTCTCTCTTTTTTTTTTTCCTGTCACCAACAAAGGGAGATCATTCTCAAGCTCATTGCTATCAGCTTATCATTGCCTCATTCAAAAGAGCTTGGCATTTTTTGTAACTGTTTGGGAAACCTGAGACAGAAGTGTCAACTGGATTTTACCAGTCTGTCAAACACCGGAGCTCTCTGGCTCTGTGGAAACCCCTTAATGTAACCTTTTAGTTCCTATGGCTCCTCAGATGAGGTCCAAGACTGTTCCACACTGGGGGTTGCAGGGAGGGGGGTTACTGAGAGAGGAAACTGCTGTAACAATTTCAGCTTTAAAAAATATTCACATACAACTCAATAGCAAAAAAAACCCCCAAAACCAAAACCAAACAAAACAAAAAACCTGATTAAAAAATGAGCAAAGGACCTGAGTAGACACTTTCCCAAAGAATACATGTAAGTTGCCAACAGTTATATGAAATGATGTTCAACATCACTAACCATCAGGGAAATGCAAATGAAAGCCACAATGAGATACCACTTCATACTTGTTAGAATGGCTATGATCAATAATGTTAAAAGATAACAAGCGTTAGCTAGGATGTGGAGAAAAGGGAATCCTTTTACATTGTTGGTGGGAATTGAAATTGGTACACCCACTATAGAAAGCAGTATGAATGCTCCTCAAAAAATTACAAAGAGAACTACCATATGACCCACAATCCCTTTGCTGGGTATATATCCAAAGGAAATGAAATCAGTACTTCAGGGAGATATTTCTGCTCCAACGTTTATTATGGCATTATTCATGATAGCTAAGATATGCAAACAACGTTTAAGTGTCCATTGAAGGATGAATGGATAAAAAAATTATGATACAGGCACACACACACACACACACACTCACACACACACACACAATGGAGTACTATTCAGCCTTAAAAAAGGAGGTACTGCTATTTGTAATAACATGATTAACCTGAAGGATATTATGATAAGTGAAATAACCCAGACACAGAAAGAAATGTACCGTATGATCTCACTTATATGTAGAATCTAAAAAGAAGTGAAACTCATAGTAACAGAGAGTAGAATGGACTGGGACTGGGAAGTTGGGGGAAAGGGGAGATGTTGGTCAAATGGTACAACATTCAGTTATAGGATAAATAAGTTCTGGAGATATAATGTACAGCATGGTGACTATAGTTGATAACAGTGTATTATACACTTGAAATTTGCTGGGAGTAGAAAAAGCAATATTCACAAAGTGTATCTTTTACAAAAGCAAAATCCATAATTCCCTAACTTTCACTATTGTGTATTTTTCCATAATCTCTATGCTCTTTGTCTGAACACATAAGAATTTTACATAACTAATGACAATACATGATTTGATTTTCACTTATTACCTAGTTATGCAGTCTTTTTTTTTTTTTTTTTTTTGAGACAGAGTCTTGCTCTTTCACCCAGGCCAGAGTGCAGTGGCGCGATCTCGGCTCACTGCAAGCTCCGCCTCCCGGGTTCACGCCATTCTCCTGCCTCAGCCTCTCCGAGTAGCTGGGACTACAGGCGCCCGCCACCATGCCCGGCTAATTTTTTGTATTTTTAGTAGAGACGGGGTTTCACCGTGTTAGCCAGGATGGTCTCGATCTCCTGACCTCGTGATCCGCCCGCCTCAGCCTCCCAAAGTGCTGGGATTACAGGCATGAGCCACCGCACCCGGCCGCAGTCTTCTTAATGATTGCATAATATGATATAATTTACTAAGTTGTTTCCCTATTGTTGTATATTTAGATCATTTTAATATTTAACATTGTAGTGACACTGTGATGAATAAACTAGTACATGTATTTTTTCCTTTCTTTTTCATTATTTCCTTAAAACAAATTATCTTGACTCAGATAAATGTGCCAAATTCTCTTGACCAGATAAATGTAAGACCCTAGTGTATATTGGTATATTGTTTAGAAAACATTGCAAGAATGTATAATGTCATCAACATATGGAGGACCATAAACTTTTTTAATATAGTTGTTTATTGCGGTATTTTCTTATTTATAATTTTGGCCCATTTTCAATTGAGCTATTGTAATTTTTTTTCTCAGAAATGTGTGTTTCTTATCTATTATAGATCATAGCCTTTTAACTATTACATTTGGTGAAAATATTTCTTCCAGTTTATTGTTTTCTTCTCCTTTTAGAATAATGAAATGATTACTCTGGATTTGATTGGAAATGTCCAAAAGATTAATAGAGCATTTAGGATTTTCCGAGTTTATATGCCCTTACCCAGGCAGAATAATTTTTCATGTTAGATTAGGAAATATGTTAAGAACTATGCAGAAACTTCTAAAATGTAGAACAGTGGCATAAATATGCCATGTGAGATCAAATGACTCATGTATGACACATGACATCTCTAACACTTCTTTACATCAGATAGCAGTTGAGTGGGGTTCCATGACAAAGTTATTTTTTCCTTTCAAATGTTTTCTGTCTCTTTGTGTCCACCTGCCTTTTCTTAAAAAGAAAACACTAAATCTTGGAGAAGTTTTATTAGCAATTGTTAATTAGAAAAAATTTTAAAAACCACAAGGAGGTTCAAAGTAATGTTACATGTGTGTCATCTACATTACTTCATTTACTTATGTACCTGTTATAATGTGTACTTGAAAAAAAGATATAAAAGCTGCTGAAAAACTGATTAAGAAGTCAGGAGTAAGGGAAAATAAGAATAGAAACAAAAAGTATGAAGCCAGGGATGAGAGTGATACCCAAGAATCATAATCTTGTAATTTTGCTAGGAATCAGCCACAAATTAGACTGTAAGCTTTTTAACACTCAATATAAATATAGAAATATTACACAAGTCTATCTCTTAACAATTAAACCACAATTTCTTGGCGAAAATACAATTATTTTGACAGTACATGAAATTGGCATTAAGTTTTTTTGAAAACGTCCATTTGAATATATTACCAAATCAGAGGGCAAACCATGTTGAATGAACAGAGACCAAGATGAGATTGTTATATCTCATTTGTGAATTCAGTATATTTGCATACATGCCTGCAAGTCTGCTAAGTGCATACACTGAAAAGCTATGTATAATCAGTGTTACTCTGAAGTTACACAATACTATGTACACATAAAGACACATTTAATGCACCACAGGAAACTTTAGTATCAAAAGTGGATCAGTGAGGAGTTTTTTTTTGTTGTTGTTGTTTGTTTGTTTGAGATGGAGTCTCGCTCTGTCGCCCAGGCTGGAGTGCAGTGGCACGATCTTGGCTCACTGCAACCTCCGCCTCCTGGGTTCAAGCGATTCTTCTGGCTCAGCCTCCCCAGAAGCTGGGACTACAGGCACGTGCCACCATGCCTGGATAATTTTTATATTTTTAGTAGAGATGGCGTTTTACCATATTGGCCAGAATGGTTTCGAACTCCTGACCTGGTGATCCGCCCACCTTGGCCTCCCAAAGTGCTGGGATTACAGGCTTGAGCCACTGGGCTGGGCCTTTTTTTTTGTTTTTGTCTTTTGTCTTATATTTGTGTTCCTTAATTTTGACTGGTGAAATTAGTTTTCATTTTGCTTGTTTGCTTTGGTAGAGGGTTTGCTTTCTTTCATTTTTAAATTAATTTTATTGATGTATGATTTACATACAATAAAATACACTCATTTTAAGTGTACAATTAGATGAGTTTTAACAAATTCATACACCTGTAAAACCACTGTGCCAGACAAGAATAAACATGTTTCCATGACTGCATAACATTCCTTCATGCTTCTTCCCCTATTCTAAGCCCCAGGCAACCACTGATATGCTTTCTATCATCAGATCCATCAGATACACACAGTTCTGTCTCTTCCAGAATATCACACGAATCATACAGTGTGTTCTCTTCTGAGTCTAGGTTCTCTCACTCAGGATGTTTTTGAGATTCATCTATATTGTTGTGTGTATCAGTGGTTAGTTTTTTTTTTTTATTGCTAAGTAGTATTTAATTGTTTGGATATACCACAATTTGTTTATGCATTCACCAGTTCATGGGCATTTTGTTGTTTCCAAGTTTTGACTATTGTGAATTAAAGTGCTATTAACATTGTTATACAAGTCTTTGTGTGGATATGTTTATTCTCTCTCTCTCTTGAAATACCTGGCCATGTGCAGTGGTTCACGCCTGTAATTCCAGCAATTTAGGAGGGCAGGATTGCTTGAGCTCAGGAGTTTGAGACTAGCCTGGGCAACATGGTGAAACCCCATTTCTGAATCTAAAAAAAAATTAAGAAATATGTAGTGAAATTGCTGAGTCATAGAGTAAGTGTATATTTACCTTAAGAAACCACCAGTTTTCTAAAATGTTTGTACCATTTTATGCTCCCAACAGCAATATATGAAAGTTTTGAAGTCCAATTTGTGAATTATTTCAGAAACTGAAAATAGGTTATTTATATTTTTTGTAGGCCACTGATCATGTTTCTAAAAAAATTCCATATATGTTAAACCTTTAACAAACAGAAGAAAAAGGAACGCAGAGTGGCATGCCCTAACGCTGCTATCTTTTACAAAGTATTTCTCATAGAACTATAGTTCAATTCTTATCTGTATTTTTCTTGCAACCTTGCAAGTTGGTGCTTTTGTACATGTGGAAGTGTGACCTTTATAATTTGCTGAACTTTAATATAAGCTGCTATGAAGCCACGATATAACAACTGAGACTTTATGGACCTTTGTGATAAAAAAAAGAAAATGATGTTTCTAGCCTAGTATTCAGTAGGCAGCAGCAGGGTAAAGAAGAATTCTGGACTGGGAGTTGTGGTCTCAGCTATAAGTTATGTGACTTGTGGCAAGACATTTACCCCATTTACCCAGGCATCATAACCTGAGGCTCTGTCTCTATAAAGGAACTGGCAAGACTAGGTGAAGTCTAAATTTCCTACTATCTCTAAAATTTTGTGAATCTTAACTGCAGGCTGAAATTGTTCTTAAATTAACTTAAAATATTTTCCCATCTAAGTAACACATGAGTATGTTTTCCTTAAAAAAAACCAAAAAACCCAACAACAAAGAACAACAAATTAGAGTGTTCCAGATAGAGCTAAAGTCCCCTTTGACCATTACCACCAAATCCAAGCCCCTCTTGTCTTTTTCCTCTTCTCCCCAGAATTAACTACTGTAATGAGCTTTGTGTGTAAACTTTTAGATTTTAAGAAATATGTCCATACATTATACACTCATAGCAACTCATAGTCTTGTGTACTTTCTTTTACATAAATGGTATAAGGAACTGTGTCAGTGGTCCCTAAGACAACTCCCAGGTTTGATGAATCACTAGAAGCACTCATTAGATTCAGCAAAGACTCACATTCATAGCTATTATTTATTACGAAGGGATATAAAGCAAAACCAGCAAAGGAAAACGTTGCATGGGGAGAAGTGCAGAGGAAACCAGAGCAAGCTTCGAGGAGCTCTCTTCCAGTGGAGTCACACTGGATGCACTTAATTTCTCTGGAAACAAACTGCGACAACGTGTGAAATGTTGTCTACCAGGAAATCTCATGAAAGATTCATTAATCAGGGTTTTTATTGGGGCCTGGTCACATAGGCACCCACTGCCTGGCATGTACCAAAATTCTAGACTTCAAGAAAGCAGCTATTCTGCATAAATCACATTGTACAAACAGTTTAGACACAGTTCACCATTCTTATCAAATAATGGGATGAGAACACCCCTAAAATCCAATTTGTCAGACACCAGCCAAGGGCCAATCTTGCAAGTGGGCCTTTCTGAGGACAGCAGATTCAGGCTGCTGTGTTAACTATTTTCTGCACACGAATGTAACTTTCTGAAACTTGCTTTTTGCACTCATCAAAATGTTTTTGATATCTAACTATATGCATGTGTACATTTCTTTTAATTGCTCTATAGTCTTTCACTTGAAAACAAAACATTAATGGGTGTGCTCTTATGTGCAAGTGTTTCTCTGGTACACTGTAAATGAAATTGTTGTGTCATAAGGCATTTTATATGCTGATACAAACTAACGTCCCCACAACAAAGCGCGAATGCCTATTTTGCTGCATACTTTTTTTTTCAAAGTGTTATGTAACTATTTTATTTTTCTCAGATGAAAATATGAAAAATGATATCTCATTGTAGTTTTACTTTGCATCTTTTATTATAAGTCTCTCTTTATTGAAATGGCTTTTTGAGAATGCTGTTTAATTATGCATTTATATGGAGGGACTAAAAGCAGGATCCTTGGCATAAACGTTAGATTAGAGACATGAGTGTCTCCAAGTACCCAGAGTTTGATTTTGTCTCTGATATGCATGATTCCTAGACTCTGGCAACTAGGTTTCTTTTACTTTTCTTTTTCTTCTTTTTTTTTTTTTTTGAGACAGAGTCTCACTCTGTCACCCAGGCTGGAGTGCAATGGCGTGAGATCATGGCTCACTGAAGCCTTGACCTTCTTGGGCTCAAGGGATCCTCCTGCCTCAGCCTCCCAAGTAGCTGAGAATACAGGTACATACCACTATGCCTGGCTAACTTTTTTGATTTTTATTTTTAGTAGAGACAAGGTCTCACTATATTGCCCTGGCTGGTTTCAAACTCTGGGGTCAAGTGATCATCCTGCATTGGCCTCCCAAAGTGCTGGGATTATAGGCATGAGGAGCCACCACACTGGGCTTCAGTTTCTTTCTTTCTTCTTTTTGTTTTTTTTTGGAGATGGAGTCTCGCTCTGTCACCCAGGCTGGAGTGCAGTGGCACGAACTTGGCTCACTGCAACCTCCAACTCCCAGGTTCAAGCAATTCTCCTGCCTCAGTCTCCCCAGTAGCTGGAATTACAGGCGAATGCCACCATGCCCAGCTAATTGGGCCTAGGTTTCTTAAATGAGCCTAACAAAGCTACTCTTGATCAAATGAAAAGTTATATCTTCTTGCACATCTTGTGGCATTTGTATGAGTCTACTAGGGCTACCATAACAAAACACCACAGACTGGGTGGCTTCAACATCAGAAATTTATTTTCTCATAGTTCTGGAGGCTGGAAATAAAATTTGGTAAGTTTGGTTTCTTCTGAGGGCTCTCTCCTCGGCTTGCAGAAGGCTGCCTTCTTGCTGTATCTTCCCATGACCTTGCCTCTGTGTGCACCCATCTCTGGTTTCTCTCTGTGTGTCCTAATCTCCTCTTCTTATAAGGACATCCGTCATACTGGATTAGGGGCTCACCCCAATGACCTCATTTTAACTTAATCACCTCTTTAAGAATCCATCTCCAAATACAATCACCTTTTGAGGTGGTTCAATATATGAATTCTGGGGGGAGGATGCAATTCAGCTCACAATTGCATTTCTCTTTCAACTTGAAATCTGACAGGTAATTTAGCAGAGAGGTAACTTAGCACTGTCTCCAGGGGATGTAAATGAAGAAAAGTGAATGATTTCAAATTACTAACAGACAAATCCTACATGGTTAGGGAACTAGGAACTTACCTGTTGACAGCTGATCCTTTTGTTTTTTCTGGGAGCTTGCCCTGTAAAGTGACGGGGAACTTAGTTTTCATTATTTTATTCAATAACTATGTATTGAATGTCTAAATCAGCCTCTAGGGATACAAAATCTAGGAAGAACTGCCTTTGAGAGTAGTTTCTCTAAAGAGAGGTTGGACATACAGCACCATGGTAAGACAAAAACATTTTAGGGATTTCATGGATGCGAAGCTGGTAGGACAGGTTGAAGTATTTTGCTTAGCTAGTGCTAAGAATCACTCACTCAAAGGTACAAAGTAAGAAAATCGTTCCTTTCTCCATTATCTCTGCATAGGGTGGCAGCTTCCTATGTTCACACAAGCAAATCTTTACATTTAGCCAGTGGAGGTGAGGCTGAGCTGACTCGCTGGCTCCTGTTTGGTCCTCATGATTCCCCTTCTGTTTGGAGTTCTCTTTTTTAGCTAGCTGCTGCCACAACAGAGCTGATTCTTGGCAAGGGACATAACTTCTCAATGGAAATTCTCATCCAAGGAGGAATGTACACCCTTTCCTTTGTTCTTCTGAGGGTATATAAGATGACTCAAATTTTTAAAATGATTTATACTGAGTACTAAAGAAGAATATGATGAAACATAGATTTTATCTAACTTGCTAACAGGGCTCATAGTCTTTGTCTCATTTCTTGTCCAGTCTGAGAATCCCGTTTTCATTCTTAGGATTTTCCCCCCTTTCCATGTGAGTTTTAGCTACACAGACTTTCAGGGAGAAAGAGCAGGTGGTAGGTAAGTTGGTTGGTTGACTTCTTCTCTTAAAACCACAGTGTAAGTCTTAACCCTTCTTCAGATGAAACATGGAAAATAACCTGTGTAGTGCAGAATCTCTTATCTTTCCTTGCTAGTCTGGGTCAAAGATATTTCCTTGCACTCCTTCTCCTTCCTTCACATATCCTCAACTTTAATATACTACCATTAAGCAGTATTTTCTTTCTTTTTTTCCTAGCAGTTCCTTGGAAGAAATGAGTAGTATTTTCTAGTTCAAGACTATACTCAGTGTTCATTTAAAACCAAATTCATCTAGATGCAGAAAAGAAGGCCAGTATGTATCCACAGACATAGTAGAAGAGACCCATGTTCTTGGTAAGTGAGGTAACTGGTTCAATTCAGGTTATGGCTCTGTCACTAGTTATCACCTGTATTTATTGGGAGCCTAAGTACATAGATGTGCATCAGCTTCGACTTGAGAAATCACCAGAACCCCACCTCTCAAGTTCCACAGAAGTGGCTGGGAATAGGCTTTACCATTAAACAAGACATTACCGATGGCTTGGGGATGAAGCGTGAGGGAAATTACATAAAGAGCCTCAAGTTGCTTTCAGAGTCCATGAGCTACATGAGTTCCAGCCTTTCCACAAGGCCAACTTATGGATGCCTCTCTTCCTAGCGTACAGATGACCACAGTGTAACGGGGACCAGCTTATGTCTCCCCAGTAGCAGGACTCTTGAGTGCCCCCTCACTGGGGATCCTCAGAAGATCCTTTTTTTACCTTATAATAGACCAAGGTTCACCTCCTTATCTCCTGCCTCAGGATCTGACTCCTTTTTAGTTTAAATATACTACTATAACAGTAGTATAATTCACTTCCTTCAGGGAATATTTTACCTTTGCCATATGGTTGTGGTTTTACCTCATCCCAAACCATCTTAATGAGATCATAATACTATTATCTAACAGCAGTGCATCTCCCCAAATCTGTATTATTCAGTTTTAAAAAATAAACAATGAATAACATTCTTTGGAGAGCAACCAGGAACTGTTTTTCATTTCTTCTGCAGTACTCCATTCCCTTATCCCTGCAAACAATTGCTCAAAGGTCAATACAACTGTTGGAAAATACAAATCAGAAGTGAACAGTGTAAACTTACATTATTTCACTCTCAAACAGAAGTTTCAGAGACTTATAACTGAAAAAGATCACACTACTTATGGTTGTAAAAGAACATAGCTTCTCACCCTGAAACGCCAGAAGTTACTCCAGGTCCTTTAGGAGTATCTGGTGTTAAAGTAAACTAAATATGGCCTGAGAAGGACTCCATACTTCTATATTTGAATCCTTGTGGATGAACTGTAACCTAGCTTAACAGACAAGATTGAAAACCTAACTTAGGAGTATGCGTCTCTTACAATAACTGAGTCTTGGCCAATTCTAGCCGCCACACTTCAATCACTCATAGACTGCTAAGTGTTCAAATAAGGCCAACGCCAACCTGTAACCAATCCAGCTGTTTCTGTACTTCACTGCCGATTTCTGTACCTCATTTCCCTTTGTCTATAAATCTTCCACCACGTGGCTCTGCTGGAGTCTCTGAATCTGCTGTGATTCTGGCCGCTGCCCAATTTGTGAAATCGTTCATTGCTCAATTAAACTCCTTTAAATTTAATTCAGCTTAAGTTTTTCTTTTATAACTGGTAAACAACTGGAGACCAGGTAGGGTCTAAATGCTTCATTTATCGGCTTAGTCTCCACCTTAGAAGTGACAAACATTCTCCGTTTGGCCAAACTTGAGGCTCCCGGGCCTTCTCCTAGGACCATCTGTGCATTTTCTTGTAAAACTCAGTTTCATCAAAGAAACTTGTTAAGTCAGTGTAGTGAGAATCCATCACCCTTGACTGGGTTCCTCAACCTCCACTACCTCCAGGTGATGTCTGTTATCTTGGCCTATCTTCGTCTAGAATCCTGTTGTGTTGGTTTAGCCAGAATCTCCCTTGCCCCTGATATTTCCTCTTAGTAACTTTCCATCCACTGACCGACTTCCACCCCTCGGCTATAAATTCCCACTTACTCACACTGTATTTCTATTTGAACAGTGTGAGTAAGGGAGAAGGGAAGAGTACGTAGGACACACTCAAATGCCTTATCTCTAAAAATCACTCAGGATAGCCTTAATTTCCCAGCTTTTGTCCTTTACACAGTTACAGATTTGTCCTTGCTCATAAACGCTGTAGGTCTTCCCTGCTGAATTGGAAACTCCTTGCTCACAAAATGATTCACCCCCATTCCTAGAACAGGGCTTGGCAAAGCGTAGGCTCCCAATAATGAATGAATGGCTTTGCAGAAGAAAAGGTTTTTTCTTTTTCAGCTGTTACTACAATGGTCAACAACAACGACAAAAACCACTTAAAGTTGGACAGACGTCTACTGCAACCGGCTCTCAAGAAGTCCAGAACAGCACACTACACCCCGCCCATTGGCGAGAAACGGAAATACACGCTTTCGAGAAAACCGGAAGTGCCTGGTCACGCCCCGCGCATGCGTGCATCGGGGCAGCTCACGCTTCCTAAACCCCGTCATCCAGTGAGAAAGCAGGGACTTTTCGGCCGAGGCAGCCGGGACCCAGCTAGCTCTGCGCCTCGCGCCGTCGCGCATGCGTCCTGGGTATCTCCACTCGCGGTAAGGAGGGGCGAAAGGACATTTTTTTTTCTTGCTCCCGCCTCTGTTCTTCCCCCACCTGCCACGTACAGAGCCCGAGTTCTCGCTAGGCTTGTTGGGTCAGCGCGATTGGCCGGGGCTCACGCGAGCCTGCGAGCGAGGTGCGGCGGTCGCGGAGGGCAACCGAGCGGGCCGTGACCACCGCCTCCCCGCGGCGCCCCAGTCCAGTGGCCTCGCGTCCGCCCATTCAGCGGAGACTTGCGGAGAGGCGGCGGCCGCGGCCTCCGCAAGCCGGTATGGCCACTGGAGACGGGGGTTGCTGCCGCTGTCTCCGAGGAGGCCGGGAGACTAGGAGGCGCTGGGAGGGCCTCGCTCGAACCGCCCGGCGGCTGGGGTCGGAGGCACTGTGGGAAGGGGCTGGAGGGAGGAGGGGGCGCGGGGGAGGACGAGCGGGGCCTTGCATGGGGGGAGGGGAAGGGAGGTCGCGGAGGGGGAGGGGAGAGAGGCAACCACTGGCCGCGCTGGCCAGGAGGCGCGCCTCGGGGCTCCGGGAGGCGAGTGCGCCAGCTAATGCCTTGGTGCAGCCTGCCTCCAAGCGTTTGTATTGAGAGGAGAGGGGCTTTGGGAGGTCTGGGGCGGCCGGCGCCCAATCCCCGAAGGAGCTCGGAAGGGTGTGGAGTGGCGCCTACGGGAATAAGTTAATTGGGGTCACTGAATCGGAGCCTCGTTTCTTGGCTAAGTCAGCGCTTAATCAAGCGCCAGAGGGAGGCCCAGCCTGGTTTTATAGTGATGATTCTAGATAACTTTTAAGAGTTTGCTTTGCTGGACACTATTGTATTTTGGATGCACTGTCTCATTTAATCATCACGAGGATCCCTCCAAATTCAGATATTGTTGTTTTCATTTCGAATGTGATGAAAGTGAGCCTTCGAGGACTTAAGATCACATAGCTAGTAGTGAGAATCTTTACTGTCTTGCTACACTGCCTCTGAGGCAGGGTTTGAGGCCTCTTGGCATTCTTTAGAATAATTATAGGTTGACTTGGCTTAGTATTTCTTGAAGGAAACTGCTCCCCTCAGGAGGTGCCTAAGCCACAGCCTCTGAAATTGAGCAGGGTCTTACCCTTAGAGGTAGTAGAACCAGAAGTTTGGCCACTGAACCTAGAACCTGGTTCAGGAGGCAGTCTTTTTATATGACTTTGGGCATGTCAGATTATTCCCAGTGCTGAGAAAAGTGTTCCTGGTGGGGGGTTATATTATACAAGTTAGAAGCCGAGTCATTTCTGGACTTCAGAGGGGGCGGGGCAAGGACAAGATGGGAGAAGAGCTTGTCGTGGCCTCCTACTGGCAGTTCTAGGAACTAGTTAATACCAGTCTCTACTTTGGAAGAGAAAATGAGTACCAGAATTCTGTATATGAAGTAGTGTTGGGATGGGATTTCCCCTTGAAGGGAAACTTGTTGCACACTTACTTTTGAGATACTTTTGTGTTTACTCTGGGGAGATGACTGCAAGAGCAAACGACAGCTTTAGGAAAGAAGCACTGGTTCCTGGCCACAAGATGTTTACAGTCAATGGGAAACACAAAAAGTGAATTTGCAGGCAAACATGGCAGATAGAAAGTATGCGTGACTCAATTTTTTTTTTTTTTTTTGAGACGGAGTCTCGCTCTGTTGCCCAGGCTGGAGTGTAGTGGCGTGATCCCCCGGCTCACTGCAACCTCCGCCTCCTGGGTTCAAGCGATTCTCCTGCCTCAGCCTCCTGAGTAGCTGGGATTACAGGCGTGTGCCATGACACCTGGCTAATTTTTGTGTTTTTAGTAGAGACAGGGTTTCACCGTGTTGATCGGTCTAGTCTTGGACTCCTGACCTCGTGATCTGCCCGCCTCGGCCTCCCAAAGTGCTGGGATTACAGGCGTGAGCCACCGCCCCTGGCCCTCAAATTTTAAATGCATTGAAATTGGGCAACAAACCCGTACCCCCGTCAGAAGGACATACCACCGATTATATTTAAAGCTGGAATTTTTTTCTTAATTAGGAGTGTGTCTGATGGAAGTCACTTCTAGCTACATAAAGAAGGTACAGTGTGAGGGGTGTGAGGGTCGGATGTAAAAACTGATCTATATTACAGTTTTCTTCTCCCATAATTTAAAAAATTTAAAGTCTTTAAATTCTATGTGTCAGGCACTTTTCTGGGTGCTGCTGGGAATAGATAGTACCAGCTCACTGAAGGTAAGCACTGGTTCGTTTTACATTATTGCTGGTTTACACTTCTTGTAGGAAGGAGAAGGTAACAAATACATTGATTTATTGAATGATCTTTATTACTCTTAGGCTGCCAGAGCAAACAAGATGGAATATTTACCATCTTGGTGAAGTAATTATACTTTAGAGCTTGGCACATAGTAGGTATTTAATAAGTAGTTCCTGAATGCAGAAAGCATTGCAGAAGGCATTGCAGAAGGCATTGATTGTAGAAGGCGAAGAGGTGGTTGTATGGAGATTTCTGTTAATCACTGTCTTCATGAGAAGTCCATTGTGAGAACTGGCAGATAAAAAGCTAACTGTATTCTTATTTTGTGTTAAGATAAGTATGGCATCCCTAGAGTGAAATGCAATTCACTGTATTCTGCATTGACCTTAGAGTGTTATATTTAGTTTTAATGACCCATTTCATTGAAGGTTTATTAATAAAATATCTGTTGAGAGCATGGTGAGGGGTCTAGAGATATTAATTTAAGGACTAGTTAGATGGAAGGACCTAGGGTATTTATATGAAGAATAGTAGAGCATTAATATATAATATTCATATAATAGGATTCATGAAAACTTTTTTCAAGTACTTGAAGGGTTGATATGTTGGGGGAGTAGGTGAATGCTTTCACATACTCCAAAAGAATAAAGAATAATTGCAGAGAAGTGTGGCGTTAATGAAATAACAGATTGAAGAGGCGGAAGCAGAAAGCTGCTAGTAGTAAGGCGGGAAGCTGAAACTAGAATGTGGCCAGTAGTAGTTTGTAGGACACCTTGAAAAGTCTCAAGAGATCATTTTCTTGGTGCAGGAGGAGGAAGGAGTTGATGCTTAGAAAATGTTCAGCGATTATAGATAACATTCAGGAACATCTTGGCCTTGAGAAGAAGAGATATTAATCCATTATTTGATAAGTATATCCTCCCTTCTTATCTAGCAACTATTTAACTTGCTAGAGACCTTTAACGTTATTTTGAATTTAAAATTATACAGTCATGGCTAGACTTGGTGGCTAACGCCTGTATTCCCAGCACTTTGGGAGGCCAAGGTGGGTGGATCACTTGAGGTCAAGAGTTCGAGAGCAGCCTGACCAACTTGGTGAAACCCCATCTCTACTGAAAAATACAAAAATTAGCTGGGCATAGTGGTGCATGCCTGTAGTTCCAGCCACTCAGGAGGCTGAGGCACGAGAATCCCTTGAACCCGGGAGGCGGAGGCTGCAGTGAGCTGATAGCGTGCACTGCACTCCAATCTGGGTGACAGAGTGAGACTCCAGCTCAAAAAAAAAAAAAAAAAAAAACAGTCATTACAGGATAGTCATACTGAATAAAATTAAAGATTAAAACCTAAGGGAAAATTCTGTAACCAATTAATGTTTAGTGGCTAGTTGTTTGATACTGTCTTATTTAATAAAGTATACAGTCTAATCGTACACACCCACCCAGGTGGGAGAGTTATGGAGTATGCAGCACAGTGGACAGTCTTTAAAAAGTTCTGGTGGGTGTTACTAATTTGTCCTTTCTCCTTCAGTTCCCCCACATAGAGAGGAAATTAAAGACACACTCATGAGTTTTTTCTTAGAAAAACTTGAGGCTCTATTTGAGTATTCACACGTAACTCTGTCTTCAGAGTTAGCATTTAGGGTTTATAGGATTAAAATAGAGTTTTGAAGCCAGTAGTTATTTTTCCTTTTATTTAACAGCTGTTGAATGACCGTTGTCTGCTAGGCACTGTTGTAGGCTCTGGGAATATGGAAAACATAATTGTTTACTTCCTACCATCAAGTGGAAAAGACAATAAAAAGTTATGAATTTTTAATGTCTGGTAGTGTTAAGTGCTTTGAAGAAAAATAAAGCAGGATAAGAAGATAATGACGGGAGCCATTTTAAATTAGATGGTTAGGAAAGACCTCTCTCAGTTAACACTTGATAAGGAATCTGAATCATATGAGGGGTATCAGAAGGGGTCAAGACAAAGGGAGAACTTGAAGTATGGGTATAGCAGGGGTGAGTGAAGAAGAGAGGTAGGAAATGAAGTTAAATATTTGGCCAGGGACTGGAGGCCAGATGAGTTTATAGGTCTTGCTTTTTGAGATGAGAATGCATTGGAAGGTTTTGAACAGAATGATACTAGGTTTTACTTAACAGTGTTAACGCTGGTGTTCTGAGACTACATTAAAAGTGGGCAAAGGTAAAAAGCAGGCAGACTGGTTAGGAGTCTTTTCCAGTCATTTAGGCAAGCGATGATGGTGGCTTGAATCAAGTTGATAGCAGTGAAGGTGCTGAAGTGGTTGGACCCCAGAGTTATTTTAAAGGCAGTGGCAACCATATTTTGTTGGCAGTTTGGATGTAAGTTTTGAGAAAAAGAGATCAACCAAGATTTTTTTGTCTTATACAACTCAAAGGAAGGAAGATAAGCCTCTAGGAGAGGCAGCTTTTAGGTGGAAGATCAGGAATTTATTTTTAGATCTGTTAAGAAAAATCTAAATGGGAATGTCAGATGAACAGTTAAATATGAGAAAAAATAATAGTAGGTGTAAAATAAAAGCTTATTTTATTATCCCTACAGTAAAATAATGTTGCCTCCAGACCATTTTAACATAAATATGGTAACATGGGGATAATGAATCTTTTGTAGGCTAGAGTTTCTTAGCATCTAACAGTAGCTTTGCTCTCAACTTTTAAGGTATGTTTTGTTGTTTAATTATCAAAATCACTTTTATCAGTCTTTCTCTAGAGTTGTATATATAGAACATCCTGGAGTCCACCATGAACGGACAGTTGGATCTAAGTGGGAAGCTAATCATCAAAGCTCAACTTGGGGAGGA
Source organism: Nomascus leucogenys (assembly GCF_006542625.1). Classification (NCBI taxonomy): domain Eukaryota; kingdom Metazoa; phylum Chordata; class Mammalia; order Primates; family Hylobatidae; genus Nomascus; species Nomascus leucogenys. Next base: position 20,548,960 of record NC_044401.1, on the reverse strand, counting down.
TATTCGGCGAATTCCTATTCATAATGAAGATATTACTTATGATGAATTAGTGCTAATGATGCAACGAGTTTTCAGAGGAAAACTTCTGAGTAATGATGAAGTAACAATAAAGTATAAAGATGAAGGTAAGAGTGTTTTTAAAGCTATTTTTTAAAGTCCTTTTTTTCTTAAAAAAAAAAAAAAACAAACAAAAAAAACAAGACAGAGCCTCTGTTGCCCAGGCTGGAGTACAGTGGTGTGATCATAGCTCAGTGTCACCTGAAACTCCTGGGCTCAAGCAGTCCTGCCTTGGCCTCTCAAAGTGCTGGGATTACAGGCATGAACTGCCATGCCTGATCTTAAAGTCTTAAGTATTGTATGTGTTATTTTGCCCATTTTTATTGGACTGTTTCCCATCCTCTCTTCATGGTAGTTGAAACCTCACTTTCTTGTATTGAATGTGATGTTCCTATAGTTACTATAATTCTCTTATCAGTTAAAATTAGCTAAGTGCAGCCGGGCGCAGTGGCTCATGCCTGTAATCCCAGCACTTTGGGAGACCAAGGTAGGCGGATCATTTGAGGTCAGGAGTTCAAGATCAGCCTGGCCAACATGGCGAAACCCTGTCTCTACTAAAAATACCAAAAATTAGCCGGGTGTGGTGGTGTGCACCTGTAATCCCAACTACTCGGGAGGATGAGGCAGAGAATTACTTGAACCCGGGAGGTGGAGCTTACATTGAGCCACGATCGCACCACTGCACTCCAGCCTGGGTGACACAGCAAGACTCTGTCTCAAAAAAAAAAAAAAAAAACCTATTAGAAGGGAATTTTAAGTGTTAGAACATTTTCACATACATTTTTACAAGCATTGTTTTCTCCTTTTGTCCGTATAATTCTGGTTTCTTTTAGCTTAAAAAAATTTTTTTTCTATTCTTATTTCTCAGAATGAAAGGTTTTAGTATGTATTGAATGAAAAAGGATTTCATGGTCAACTAAGGGAAAGCTGGTTTAAACAAATACAAAAGTGTTTCTTTATTTTAGGAGTTTTCAGATTATGTAATATGCTTATATACATTTTCAGAAGTTAGTAGTATGCAGTGTTCTCAGACTCATTTGTTGACAGAATTCTCTTTATGGAAATAGGTTTTGAATGAAAAATGTTTCAGCAAACACACTGAGTAGAATTATAGTAGTAGACTGTATTTCCTACTCTTTAACCTGTCTTTGTTAACATCTCTTTAGGTGGTTACCAGTGTTTCCAATGGTTTACCACCAATTTTCTCTTTAGGTGGTTACCAGTGTTTTTTACTGTTGAACTTACTTGCAGTGTATTTAATCTTGACCTCACTATTTAGCACTGCTACCCATACCATCCTTGTTTTTAAATACTTTTACCTCTTAACATCTCTGACACTGCTTAACCTAGTTTTCTTATCACTAACAGTTTTTTCTCTGTCTGTGTTAGGGTTGGCTTAAAGTAATGCCAGCAGATATAATAGAAATCTTAAAATCTGAGTGGTTTAATAGTTGAAAAATCTTTCAGGGATCCAGGTTCAAAGAAGCTGTTACCTTCAACACATGGCTTATAAGCTCACCATAGGCATTGACATTGGCAGGCAGATGAGTGAAGACAGAGTATGAAGAATCATATGGGAGATTTTACTCACTAGGCCTGATGGTGTTGTATGTCATTTCTGCCCTTATGACATTGGTCAGTACCCAGTTACATGGCTCTGCTAAGATGCAAATGGGTTGGGAAAGTATAGTCCCTGGCTGAGAAGCCACTTAGCACAACTTATACTGTGGAAGAGAAGTGTAAATCACTGGTGATCAGTTAAATTGACCATCTAGCTAAAGGTATAATTCTCCTTTGTTTTTGTGATGTGTAGTCTAAGAGTACCCAGGACAAATTTTTGAGAGTTGTCCATGTTAAGAAACAATAAAGGATAGTACTTTTTTTCCTGTTTTCTTATGTTTATCATACATTGATTTGCACCTCTGTGACTTTGAAATGTGTGCCTTAATTTGATCAGTGAATTTTTTTTTTGAGACAGGGTCTCACTCTCATCCAGGCTAGAGTGCAGTGGCATGATTATAGCTCACCATAACCTTGAACTCCTGTCCCCAAGCAATACTGCCAACCCGGCCTCCCAAAGGCATAAGCCACCATGCCCAGCCTACAATTCAGATTTTTTAACTTTTTTTTTCTTTTTTTAGCAAAGTCCCAAGAGTGCTTTTTAAAAAAAATTTTGTTTTAATTGATAAATAATAATTGTACATATTTATGGGGTACATAGTAATGTTTCATTACATATAATGGGATTAGATCAGGGTAATTTGCATATCCATCACCTCAAATATTTATTTCTTTGGGTTAGAAACATTCAATATTCTCCTTCTAGCTATTTGAAATTATATAATATGTTATTGTTAACTGTAGTCATCCTATAGTGCTGTAGAACACTGGAACTTCTATCTAGTTGTAATTTTGTGTCTTTTAATAAATCTCTCCCTATCCCTCTTTTCCCGTACCCTTCGCAGCCTCTACTGTCATAAGTTCTGCTTTTTACTTGTATGAGATCAACTTTTTTTAGCTTCCACATATGAGAGAGAGCATGTGTTATCTTTTTAACTTAATGTCTTCCAGTTCCATCCATGTTGCTGTGAATGACAGGTCTTCATTCTTTTTATGGCTGAATTGTATTCCATTGTGTATATATACCATATTTTCTTTATCAGTTAATCTGTTGTTAGACACTTAGATTGATTCCATATCTTGACTATTGTGAATAGTGCTGCAGTAAAATGTGAGTGCAGATTTCTCTTCAATATACTGGTTTCCTTTCCTTTAGTTAAATACCCAGTAGTGGCATTGCTGAATCGTGTGTTAGTTCGATTTATAGTTTTTTGAGGAACCTTCATACTGTTCTCCATAGTGGCTGTACTGTTTACATTCCTACCAATAATATATAAGAGTTCCCTTTTCTCTTCATTCTTGCCAGCATTTGTTATTTGTCTTTTTGATAATAACCATCCTAACTGGGGTGAACCTTGTTGTGATCTTCATTTTCCTGATATGTGTGCATTTCCCTGATAATTTGTGATGTTGAGCATTTTTTCATACATTTATTGACCATTTCTATGTCTTTTTTTGAGAAATGTCTGTTCAGATCATTTGCCGATTTTAAAATTGGATTGATTGTTTTTTAGCTGTTGAGATGTTTGAGTTCCTTGTATATTCTGAATATTCATCCTCTGTCAGATGAGTAGTTGTATTTCCTCCCATTCTGTAAGTTCTCTTTTCACTCTGTTGATTGTTTTCTTTGCTGTGCAGAAAAGCTTTCCAGTTTGAGATAATCATATTTGTTTAATTTTGCTTTTATTGACTGCACTTTTGAGGTCTTACTCATGAAATCTTTTCCCGACCTATTAAAGAGGTTATCCTTTTCCTAATGAGTGGTCTTGTCAAAAGTCAGTTGGCCATAGATAACATGGATTAATTTCCAGGTTCTCTGTTCTGTTTTATTGTTCTATGTGTTCTGTTGATCTGTGTGTTCTCTTGGTCAATGGGTCTGTTTTTGTGTCAGTTCTGTTGGTCTGTGGGTCTGTTTTTATGCCAGTCCATGCTTATTACAGCTTTGTAGTATATTTTGAGGTCAGTAAGTGTGATACCTTCAGCTTTGTTCTTTGCTCAGTATTGCTTTGACTGTCTGGGGTTGTATGTAGTTCTGTACAAGTTTTATCGTTTTTAAATTTTTATGAAGAATTTTATTGGTAGTTTGATAGGAATTGAATCTGTAAATTGCTTTGAGTAGTTTGTCATTTTAACAATATTTGTTCTTATATAAGCATGGGATGTTATTACATATATATGCTCTTTGGTTTCTTTCATCAGTGTTTTTTTTTTTTTTTTTGTAGAGGTTTTTCATCTTCTTGGTTAAACTTCTTCCTAGATATTTAAAAAAAATTTTGTAGCTATGGTTAATGGGATTGCATTTTTGATTTTTTTTTTGGTATGTGTATAGAAACACTACTTATTTTTGTGTACTTATTTTGTTTCTGGCAACTTTATTGAATTCATTTATTGGTTCTAAGGGTTTTGGTAGAGTTTTTAGGTTTTTGTTTCTATAAGATTATGTCATCTGCAAACAGGGACAGTTTGACTGCTTCCTTTCCAATTTGGATACCCTTTATTTTTTTCTCGTGCATAATTGCTCTGGCTAGTACTTCCTTAACTGTCTTTTTTTTGTTTTTTATTTTTATTTATTTTTTATTTTTGTCTTGAGACAGGGTCTTGCTCTGTCTCCCAAGCTGGAGTGCAGTGGTGTGATCATGGCTCATTGAAGCCTTGAACTCCTAGGCTCAAGCAGTCCTTGCAACTCAGCCTCCCATGTAGCTGGAACTGCAGGCGTGTGCCACTGCACTCAGCTTCTTCTTCTTAATGTTTATCAAAATGGGGGTCTCACTGTGTTTCCCAGGCTGGTCCTGAACTCCTGGGCTCGAGCGATCCTCCTGCCTTGGCCTGCCAAAGTGCTGAGATTACAGGCATGAGCCAGTGTGCCTGGCCTTTAACTGCTTTTTTTTCCACTTAAAGATGCTTTGCATTTATCTCAAACTGACCTCGTTGATTGGCTTTCTCTTAACTACTGTTTAGGGCAAAGGTCAGCAAACATTTTCTTTAATAGAGCAGAGATAATAAATATTGTAGCTTTGTGGGTCACATAAGGCTTCTGTCTCATCTTTTTTTTACAATGTAAAAACCATTTTTCATTCACAGACCTATAACAACACAAGGATTTTGTCCCTTGGTCACAGTTCATGGACCCTTAGCTTGAGGTGTCCTCGTTGTAGTTTGTCTTCCACATTTAGTTACAACTTTGTATTTCATGGTTTTTTTTTTTTTTTTTTTGAGACAAAGTCTTGCTTTGTCGTTCAGGCTGGAGTACAGTGGTGTGATCTTGGCTCACTGCAGCCTCCACCTCCCAGGTTCAAGCGATTCTCCTGCCTTGGCCTCACAAGTAGGTGGAATTATAGGCACACGCCACCACACTCGGCTGATTTTTGTATTTTTAGTAGAGACGGAGTTTCTCCATGTTGGCCAGGCTGGTCTTGAACTCCTGACCTCAGGTGATCTACCCACCTCAGCCTCCCAAACTGCTGGGATTACAGGTGTGAGCCACCGCACTTGGCCAAAAAGTTTTTGATTGTTTTGATTTGTGTCCCTTAGGTTCTGTTAGACAGTAGAGTGGAGGGATGGCTTAGGTAAAGTTCCTGCCATCAGAGATACTCTGTTTCTGTTGTAGGATTCAGAAAAGAAAAAAAGAACAGGAAGTTTTCTTCTTTTACATACCTACTTTATTTTCTTTAAAAAATGTGTTTATGAAAGTTCAACATTAAACAGGTATGTTATGGGAAGTGGGTCTGGCTATAAGGAGCTAAAAACAGTTATAAAATTCTCAGTTTTGTCATCTTTGTCCAAAATAAATCCACCTAATTAGTGTTAAAGTAGGTGCAGCAGAGCATCCCAGAAGTAGTCTTGTGGCCTCCCCAGGACAGAACTCCTCCCCACCCAACTGTTTGTGAAGACACCCTGCAGAGGTCCCTGATAAACTCCTTGTCTCTGGCTGCTTTTCTGTTCTTGCTTTCTTTAGAGAATGTATTTTTCCCTTAGCCGTTTGAAAGATTTTGACACACACAGTTGGTATGCCAATTATGGCATTCTTTATCCCTGAGATCTGGAGGATTTCACGGTCGTAAATATGCACTGTTTTGAACATATAAATATTTTTCTGGGGAGAGTTGATTGTTTTCATCTTAATATCAAAATGGTCAGTGACCTGAAAGAATTTACTGTCTATCCATTCATTAAAGCAGTTTTGCAACAGTAGTGTTTTACTCTACCTGTGATTAAGATTTGAACTTTGGGAAAATTTTTTACTTCTTGGTAAAAGATGTAAATTTTTTGGAATGAATAGATTTCAGTCTAAACCAACAATTTATGGTATTGCTCTCTAAGAATCTCTTCTTAGTGACTAATAAATATTAAGGCACTTAATGGATTCACTTTAGCAGTATTTTTTCATGTGGATATGTGTAAATACCTTGCCATAAGAGTAATAAGCAAAATTGATTTAGTGTGTTTTTGAACAAATGCATTTTTGCTAGACAAACTTTTAAAGTTTAAGGTTTCTATGGGAGAGTCCAACTATGTTCTACAATCTACATTTTGGATTTTTAATTTTTACTAGTTTACTGCTTATACAAATCTGAAAATTTAAAAAATTTAAAAAAACCCTTTTTTTTTTTTTAAATTCCAGATGGAGATCTTATAACAATTTTTGATAGTTCTGACCTTTCCTTTGCAATTCAGTGTAGTAGGATACTGAAACTGACATTATTTGGTGAGTAGTAAACTTTCTAATAAATTTACTATTTTATTCATTGTATTTTAAAGATGTTTGGCTTTTTTCCTTTTAAAGACTCAGGTAAGCAATAACTTATTCAACTATTATTACATTTATTTGTGTTCAGGTAGTTGTTTTAGATTACTTGAAGCTTATGGCTGTGTATGTTTTAAGAAAATGATGGAAGTTTAATTCAGTAAGAACAGAGTGTTAAGTATGTTATTTTTTTGAAATCAGGTATAACTTAGGTATCCCTGGTACAGTATTATAGTTTTAATTTAGCTGTATTAGAATTTTTGAATTGTAATTATCTTCCTTCACATTACAGTGTGTTGTTACTTATTCTCAGGGTGTAACATATAAGTCTGATACTTGAAACCAGTAGTCGCCAACCTTTTTGCACTGGAAACTGGTTTCATGTAAGACAGTTCTTCTATGGAAGGGGGCAGGAGAAGGTTTTGGGATGAAACTTCCACTTTGCATGTGGAATTCACTATGGGGTTCACACTCTTATGTGAATCTAATGCCACTGCTGAACTGACAGGAGGCGGAGCCCACCACTTAACCTCCTACTGTGCTGCCCAGCCCGGTTTGGTTCCTAACAGGCCACAGAGCAGCACTGGGTTGGGGACCCTTGCTTTAGACAGTATTTTCCAAGGGGTACTTAGAGATTAAAAATAGTTCTGATAAAAACCAATAGAAGACTAATTTTAACCTTTTAGATTTTTTCTTTTAGATCTTAATAGATATGCAAGGCAGAACTCTTAAGGGACAAGATAGAAAAGATTACAGAGTTAAATGGTAGTGTGATAATGTGAAAAATAAAATGTGTACGCTTTTTCCGGTTTTGTTGTTTTGTTTAGCATTTATTTTATTTTTTTTTAATTTTGTTGCATGAACCTTAGAGTTCAGTATGAAATATGATCATGGTCTGTTGATTTAATTTGTATCTATTTCATCTCCATCTAGGAAGGATGAATATGAATAATCAGAATTTAAATGTTAATAACAAAAACTGTTTAAAATTATTTAAAATAAAGGTATCTTTTTATAGTATTGAATGTAAAATACTTAACTATTGACTAGGCATAAAGCAGATTAGATAATCTGAAGACCCTTACTTTAAACAGGATCTGCTAGATAAACTTCCAAATGTATTTTTTGAATTCTGTAACTCAGCTTGCCCAGGAAAGTAAGGGAAATATCCAGGGAACAAAAAAATAGATGGAACTAAAGGCCTGATGTACCAAAAGCTGAAACTTGGGGTGTTCTTGGTGGTGATAGTAGAGATTTTAGCGTGCATAATTTAAGGAATTGCCATCTGGCGTCTACATGGTGTAGGCCCTTGGTCCTAGTCCCTCAGTAGGCCATGCTTTCAAAAAGAATATTTTAGAAAAGTCTACCTTGATATAGGGAAAGTCAAGGAAGCTTAACTCATACCTTGGGCTGTCAGGGGCTTGGGAAGTCTCCCTTGAGGATTCATAATTGTGCTCCTTAGGTGAGTTGGGTTTAAATTTAAACTATCCGTGTAGTTTGGTAACTCCCAAGCCCAGATGTTACCATTTTAGAAAAATTTCAGAAGAAAGGCCAAAATCTCTCTTGAGGGGTATATTCTCAATCCAGGTCACATAGGTTTCTCACAGACAAAACCATAAGACATATGAAGCTGTCATGTAAGCAAGAACCACTGGACACAACTAATAGCAGGATTAGATTTTCAACAACTTCAGTTAAGATATGTGATAGTCTACGAAATTAAAAGTTATTTAAGACATAGAAGAAGGAATAAGAATATAAAAGCAGCCGGCTGTGGTGGCTCACGCCTGTAATCCCAGCACTTTGGGAGGCCAAGGTGGGTGGATTGCCTGAGCACAGGAGTTCGCAACCAGCCTCAGCAACACGGTGAAACCCCGTCTCTGCTGAAATACAAAAAAATTAGCCAGCTGTAGTGTTGTGCGCCTGTAGTCCCAGCTACTTGAGAGGCTGAGGCAGGAGAATTGCTTGAACCTGGGAGGTGGAGGTTGCAGTGAGTTGAGATCGTGCCACTGCACTCCAGCCTGGGTGACAGAGCGAGACTCCATCTCAGAAAAAAAAGGAGAACGTAAGAGCAAAGTGCTATTGTGTTACACAAAAGAATAAACAGATTTTATAAAGAACTTAAAGTAACTTGGAGATGAGAAATATAATCATCGAAATTAAATACTAAGTGGATAGGTTGAACACATTAGTTATCGCTAAAAAGAGAACTAGTGAACTGAAAAGGAAATCCAAAGAAATTACAGAGTAAAGCACAAAAACACAGGCAAAGAGAAGTTGAAAATGAGAACATACAGAATATTTCTATTCAGAGTTTCAAGAAGGAGAGAATGGGAGAGTGGAAATACATTGAGGTAATGACTAAAGAAATTTTCAGAATTATATAAAAGATATTGACCCTCAGATTCAGAAGGCACAGGGAGCCTTGAGCAGGGATAAGTAAAAGTAAATCCCCACTGGACATATTGTCATGAAACTGGAAAATGTCTTAAGACAGAGAGATTACCTTAAAAGTAGCCAGAGAGAATAAGACTGATCACATAGGAAACAATTAGACTGTTGGTAGACTTCTTCATAGTAATAATAGAGGCTAAAAGACAGTAGTATCACAGTTGCAAACAGTAAAGAAAAATAACTAGAAAAGTAGCATCCTATACTCCACTAAATTTCACGAATGAGGAGAAGTAAAAATACTTTAAAGACTGAGAATTTACCACTCATGGACCCTTGTTAAAATAATTTTTAACAATGGTCTTTATCAAGAAGGAAATTTAGTCCAGAAGGTGGTGAAAGATGGAAGAAGCAATGTGAGCAGATAAACTGTTACCTGGTCCCAGGCCCTCAGTAGGCTACGCTTTCAAAAACTATTTTAGAAAAGCTTTTCCATTGATACAGAAAAAGTCAAGGAAGCTTAACTCTTAAATCTTGGGCTGTCAGGGGATTGGGAAGCACCAATGAAATTTATGAAATTTATGTGTACTTTTTAATGAGCATTGATTGTTACAAAAAATTAATAGTCTTAGGGAATAAAAACAATTTGGGACAAAAATACTGGGCAATAATATGTAAGAAAGGAAGGGGTGATAGGAATAAAAATATTTTAAGGACTTATTTGGGAGGAAGATTGTAATTACCTTTAGATTTTTTAAATTGCATACTACATATGCAGACGTATGCATGGTGTACATGTAAGAGTTATAATTGAAAAATTAGACATTGTCAGGAAAGGAGAAAAAAAGAATACAAGGGTACCTGTTCAGTTCAGTAGAAAGTGGTGGCGGAATAAAAGAAGTATAAAGCTCAACAGATAGAACAGAATACTAATCACAGTACACAGAAATTCACTACATATATCGGTTAAAATAATCTCTTAATGGAGTTTAAAAAAAAGTACAGTTCCATGCTACTTTCAAGAGACATAAAAGATTATTATGCAAAGGTTGAAAGTAAAGGGCTAGAAAAAGAGACTAGACAAATGCAAAGAAAGCTGGTTATTAACAGAATAGACTTATATAAAAACTTGAGTAGTAATAGTCACTTTATGATGATAAAAAGAATAATTCACTAGGACTGTATAACAATCTGAACACTTATGCATGTTAGCTTTAGATGTTTTCCCCTAAGAAAATTTGACAGAACAAAGATAAATCAATAAATTTACAATTATGGGAGAGCTGATAAATCAAGCAGACTCAAACAGCATTGGTCTTATACATCTAGCAGTTAGGGAGAAATACAGTTTTTTTTTTTTTGAGTACTCATAGTGCATTATAGAAGTTGACTATAAATCAAGTCTTCCAGAAAATCCCCAAATATAACAGATAATTAGATATCTTAAAGGTCATATTCTCTGGCTTCTTTAGAGACCATTGGACAGAATATGTAACCCAAATTTCCCTACTTTTGGAGACAAAATGTGCTTTTAAATAAGTCAAAGAAGAAATAATAATGGGAATTACAAATAAGTAGATAATGACTTCTATGTAACCAAGTTTTTAGAGAATGCTAAAGCTGTACTTAGAGTAGTACTTACAGTCTTAAATACTTTGTATTAGTAAACTGGATTGGAAATTTTTGAGCTAGGTATTCAAACAGTTACAGAAGGACAAAGCTCAAATAACTTGGAAGGAAATAATAAGAGCAGACGTGAACTAGAAATCGGAATTGTTAGGATCAACAATTTTGAAAAGATGCAGTCGGCAAATCTTTATGAGGATTAGTTAAGGAGAAACAGGCACAAATAAGCAATGTTAGAAATGAAAAGTTTATAGTAGAAACTTAAAAAATTTATATATACCATGAATTCCTTTATTTAAATTTGAAAACTCAGGTGACATGGACAATTTCCTAGGTAAATTTAATGTACTGTTTCAAGAAATAGAAAATTTGATTGCCCCAATTAACATTAAAGAAATTGGACCAACTATTATACCAAATACCTAAGGAACAGATGATTCTAAATTATACAAACTATTCAAGAGCATAGGCAAAGAGGGAATATACACTAATTCATTTTGTGGGGTTAATATAACATTAACATGAAAACCAGCCAAAGTAAATGCAAACCAGTGTCACTTATAAACATAGATAGAAAATATTAAGTAATATTTACAAATCAAACTCATCAGTGAATATTTAAACACACCATTGTCAAAATTGCTCACCCAAGGAGTCTAAGATTGCTTTAAATTAGAAAATCACATACTACTTTCCATAGAACAGATTAAAGGAGAAAAACTGAATCATCTCTAGATAAAGAAAAGCCATTCATATCTCAATCATGTTGAAAAGTCATAGCAAATTATGAATAAAAAGGAATTCTTTTTTGTGAGACAGAGTCTCTCACTGTTTCCCAGGCTGGAGTGCAATGGTGTGATCTCAGCTCACTGCAAGCTCCACCTCCTGGGCTCACCCCATTCTCCTATCTCAGCTTCCCGAGTAGCTGGGACTACAGGCACCTGCCACCACGCCTGGCTAATTTTTTTTTGTATTTTTAGTAGAGACGGGGTTTCACCATGTTAGCCAGGATGGGCTCGATCTCCTGACCTCGTGATCTGCCTGCCTTGGCCTCCCAAAGTGCAGAGATTACAGGCGTGAGCCACCACGCCTGGCCAAAAGGGAATTCTTTTACCTCATATGGGGGCATTTATTACGTAGAACAACTGCTGTATGCCTAATATAAAAGGCTTATAAATGTAACTAAAATACCAATTATAATTATATACAACAAAAGATACTTGGGATAAATCTAACATGGCAAGATTGTTTTGGATGAAACATAAAATTATTTAAAATCAAATAGGGGAATGGGTTTTGAGGAAGGGTACTCTGGGAGATTTAATTATGTCTATGCTATTTCATTTCTTGGTGGTTAGGAGCAAAGATGAAAAAAATATTAAGGTTTGGCCAGGTGCAGTGGCTCACACCTGTAATCCCAGCACTTTGGGAGGCCGAGGTGGGCGGATCACGAGGTCAGGAGTTCGAGACCAGCCTGGCCAACATGGCGAAACTCCGTCTCTACCAAAAATACAAAAAAAAAAAAAAAAAAAAAAAAATTAGCTGGCTGTAGTGGTGCACGCCTGTAATCCCAGCTACTTGGGAGGCTGAGGCAGGAGAATTGCTGAACCTGGGAGGCAGAGGTTGCAGTGAGCCAAGATCAGGCCACTGCATTACAGTCTGGGTGACAGAGCAAGACTCTGTCTCAAAAAAAATATAAATATATATTAAGCTTTAACGAAGATGGGTGTTTAGTAAGTTTATCTTGTGTGCTTGAAATGGTTCATTAAAGTCTTATGATTATATTCACACTAATGAAGATACATTATTATGTGTGCTGTGGTTCTCCAGAGGGATGGAACCAATAAGATACATGGGAGTTTTTTTAGGGAGAATTGCAGAGTGATTACAAGGCAAAGTCCCATGATAGGCCATCTGCAAGCTGGGGAAAGAGAGAAGCTGATGCTGATAGTGGCTCAGTGGCTTAGTCCAAGTCCAAAAGCCTGCAAACCAGGGAAGCTGATAGTGCAGCCTTTGTCTGTTGCCAAAGGCCTGAGAGTTCCCTGGGAAGCTGCTGGTACAAGCCCTAGAGTCCAAAGGCCAAAAAACCTGGAGTCTCTTGTCCTGGAGTCTGATGTCCAAGGGCAGGAGGAGTGGAAGCAAGCATCTGGCATAGGAAGGAGAGCGAGCCAAAGACCCAGCAAGCAAACTTATCCTACCTTCTTCCGCCTGTTTTGTCATAGCTGCACTGGCAGCTGATCGGGTGGTGCCCACCAACACTGAAGATGGGTCTTCCTCTCCTGGTTCACTGACTCAAATGTCAGTCTCCTCTGGCAACACCCTCACAGACACACCCAGAAACAGTACCAGTCATCTAGGCATTCCTCAATCTAATCAAGCTGACACCTAATATTAAGTTAATTAATTTAAACTTAGCTAATTTAAACTTTTAATTGAGTATAATTTGGAGTTTAGTGCTCTTAAATCCACTAAGTAGATGATAACAGATTATAGGCCATACTAGGAATGTAAGTGCAAGGTTCTTAAAAGTTCTGGTAAGATGTATCAGTGTGCTCCAAAGACCACCAGGAACACACCTGTAGTTGAATGAAGTTGCGTTTACTGACTTACTGCAGCAAGGGAGAATGAATACCACGGAGAACAACAGGATGTCTTACAAGTATGTTAGAAAAGGATTTTTTTGTTGGGCTTGGGTTTGTGTTAGCTGATTTTGGATGAGGTTCAAGGAGGTAGAGCTTTGCTCTGCATTGGATGCTCTCAGGAAGTAGAGATGATTCTGTGTTTGGGTGTCTTATCATATCTTGTCTAGAAGGTGAGAGGAATGAGTCTTACTAAATCTTATCTGGAAGGTGAGAGGAATGAATCGAGGCTAAAGCTGCAGTTGGTAAATTAGTAGCAGTCACTCATATTAGCCAAGATAAAAGGTTTGGTCGTTTTTCTGGTGTGGTCAGTGTTCTTGTTTTTGTCTGAGTTTTGGCATGGTTATGGGCTGTTGATCTATCACAGATGATAGTCTTGTGTGATGTTGGTGTTCTTTGAAATATTTGTGTTCAACGGGAGAACACCACAGCCTACCTGTGAGTGCCAGGCCAGCTTCCAGCAACACTAAGGCCTGTCTTACTGCACCAGACCAGTTTCTGGCTGCTAGGAGCTGTTTTTCTCATCAAATATTGGAGAAAAAACAGTAATACCAAGTGAAAACCAATAATTAATTGACGTAGGCAGGAGATTGTGTTGAACTTCATAGCTATGCAGGGAGTATATGAATTACTGCGGAGTTTTCTTCTAAAAGCTTATAATTGGTGGTTTGATTTTGAAACATGTTTAACAAAGAATCACCGTGAACTTTTATTTTCACATAGATGTCCTTTTCTAATTAGGTGCTTCAGGAGTTTGTATGTATGTATACTGGCAATGCGCAAAGCATTTTAGTTTAATTTTTGAACTCCTGTCTTGGGGTTTGCAATCAGAGCCTTGTGTCACTTTTGTTTCTTTTCTTTTTAAAAATAACCTGAGTGGTGACAGTGTTTGTTGCTGAATGAAGGATTTCATTTTTTTCAGTCAACTGAAAATCATTTGGACAAAATGAATAATAAGTGAAGTAATGTTGCTTTCATTAAAAAATCACAACCAGAGATTACCGAGTAATCTCTGGCATTTTGTGGCTTATATACTGTTTCTGGAAGTAACTGCTTTGAAGGACAGTCATGATGTAGATAAGTTCTGCATATATTTTTAAATTTATATTTATTTTTTAAAATTTTTTGAGACAAGGTCTCCCTCTGTCATCCAGGCTGGAGTGCAGTGGAGTGATCTCGGCCAACTGGACTTCCCCTCCTGGGATCAAGCAATCCTCCCACCCCAGCCTCCTGAGTAGCTGGGACTACAGGCATGTGCCGCCACACTTGGCTAATTTTTTAAGGTTTTTGTAGAGATGAAGTCTCACTGTATTGCCGAGGTTGGTCTTGAACTCCTGGGCTCAAGCAGTTCTCCCACCTTGGCCTCCCAAAGTGGTGGGATTACAGGTGTGAGCCACCATGCCTGGCCCTGCATATATTTTTTTTTAACGATTTCTTTTAAAATCAGCTATTTTAGTTAGCTGTTTTTTTTTTTTTCAAGACAGTTATGCAAGAGGGATAACAGACCTATCAGTCATGTTATATCTTTAAACATGTATAGAGTAAGGTATTTTTGTATTATTTTAAGAATAGCATGAAATAAAATGAGCTTTTTAAGTTATATAATTTTTATTTAATAATTTCTATTAAATTTAATAAATTATATTATTTTAAGAACAGCATGAAATAAAATGAGCTTTTGAAGTTATGATTTTTATTAAATTTAATCATTTCTATTAAAAAGTAGAGCTCGGATTTTCCTACTAAACCTTTTTACTAGTAAGGTCATAGGCTATAGGTCTGGCATCAAGAAAGACTGATGAATGCTGCTTTTTTTCCAAAATAAGTTATTAGCCATAGAGAATTTTTTTTTTGTTAAAGTTACTCCATTACCTCGATATCTTGTTTTTGTTTTTTTAAGGGAATTGTATTTATTTTTCCTTGTTGCATATTATTAGTATACTTATTCATGAACTTCTAATTTTAAGCAAATAAATGTTTTTATTTCAGTTAATGGCCAACCAAGACCCCTTGAATCAAGTCAGGTGAAATACCTCCGTCGAGAACTGATAGAACTTCGAAATAAAGTGAATCGTTTATTGGATAGCTTGGAACCACCTGGAGAACCAGGACCTTCCACCAATATTCCAGAAAGTGGTAAACCCTGAATCCATTGTATTCTGTTTATTGTTCTTAGTCTTTTTGGAGGTTTTAAAAAACTCTTTTTAAGTAGGAGAAGGATGGCACCCCCAGTGTCACTCTTGTTTCTTCCTGTGCCTCTCTACTAGTATTTATGTCGGTGTTCCTAAACTTTGCTGTTCATCAAGATTAGTAGGAGGTTTCGTTATACCAATTCCTGGATCTCATCATAGACCTACTGGAGTGTAGCACCTGGAAATCCCATTTTTAAAGTGTTTTCTGGGTGATTCTTTTGCAACTAGTCTTAGACTTTTGGATTTATTACACAGGTCAGTTTTCAAATCCTTTTGACACATGAACCCTTTTTAGTATAATAGATAAGTAATGAACCTTGGGAATTGAAAATCATTTCATGAATATTATATAGTGTTGGAAGTATTTTCAACTAAAAATCACTTAGATTAGTAATATTCATTAAAAATGGTATGTTACAAAGTTGAAACACAGTTTTTAATAATAATATTTAAAGAAAAACTGATTTTTTCCCCCATTTTATAGATGACATGTACTGTTTGTGTTAAGATAAAGCAAAATGTATCAACATTTGGAAATGACAATTTTGGGACCAAATGTATTTTAAAATGTGGACTGAACTTTAAGTATGTGTTATGACTTGACAGTGGAGTTAAAAAACTGCTTTCTTCTTTTAAGATTCTTAGATGTTGCATTTAAAGAAAACTCTTATTTATTTATTTTTTTTTTTACAAATTCTTTGTTTGCTTATAATTTTCTTATGTTTAAAACTGTCCATATTGTGAAATAGTAATTTAAAAAAAATCTAGTCTGGATGACTGCATATAAAGGGCTTAACATGAGATAATTTTTGTGGATAAATGGCATGTATTCTATTTTTGGCCACTAAATAATTTGGGAGTTTTTGTTTTCTATTTTTCTTTTAGTTACAGTTTAAATAAAGATGTATTTTCCATCATTTCTCTCTTCCTGTTTTCTAATAGTCATGTGGAATTATGTCAATGATAGATGTTTAATATATATTTGGTGATTGATTATTTCTAGTTCCACTTCTATTTCAGAACATAGTGGAGATTTGCTGAATACTATAATGAGATCCTCTTGGTCACTTTATGATGAAACTTTTATGTTTCAGGTCAAAGAAGGTTGCCTATTCTGAGCCCTACCTCTCTAAACAAAGATTTCCAATTTTAGATCAAGAATCAATGAAAAAGTTAGACAATTTTTCCAGAAGAATTCATAGATGCTGACACAACATTTGCATATAATTTCAGGGGATTTAACCATCTGCAGAATATTAAGAAATGTAGATGAGAATTTAACCAGTATAGCCAGTACTGTTCAGAAATTAGCTACAGTGGCCCACATTCTACTCTAAGGAATGGATTTATGAGTTTTTTGCTTTAGGTGAAACTTTTCCTCACCTGTTTCTTGCTACTGTTTATACTTTATTCTTTGTTTCTATATTTTTTATACGTATTATTGTTAGCTTTTTACCTATGTTAATCTAAAAGATGTTAAAATTGGTTTCTTCTCTGCATCTTGGAAATCATGCCATTATGTTGTTTTCTTGTGTGGCCATCTTCTAGTTACTGTGTCCTGTCTGACATATCTGATGATAAGATGATATAAGAATAATACAATCTACATTTTATTTTTAGAGATAGTTATAATGTTTTAAAAAAATAAACAAAAACAAAAAAACCTACATCAGAAACTGAAATCTAGTCCACAAAATGAAATTGCCAATCAGCTATCAATGCTATTTAGAACCTGTGGCTTACCCTCACCAAGAAATGTGGCCACCTGTGGTCTTCAGCTCTCTGTTACAGCGGTTCTTGGATGCTTGTTTTCCTTTAAGAGGCAAATGATGTTAAACTACCTTAGATAGAAGACTGACCTGTTGGAGTATCTCCAGCAGCTAATGGAGCAGGTGGTAGGACATATAGTGTGTTTCCTGATGGTTTTAGTTTGTGATAAGTGAAAAGAGGCATAGGTAGTGAGATGTGAGGGGAAACAATTTGTAAGACTGACGTGGTATGCTCTTGGGATTAGAGGAGGGAAGTTGGTAGGGAAGATAGATAACTGGTAGACATGTTTTAAAGGAATACTTCTAGTAGTTTTCTTTTTCCAAACATTTAGAAAATATTAGGGTAGCGTGGAATGGTATGTTAGGAATGAATGAGCTGCCAGCCAGTGTGTGCTGTGGGTACTTATATTCCGTTTAGCACTTACATTTTTTTCAGAAGATACATTTTGTCTTGATTACAGGGGTGATCTAAGAACTGATGTTCATTTACTTGCTTGGTAACAAAAGTGATAATCATTGTCCCTTAATTGAGTAAATGGTTAGCAACAGTCTTTTTGTTTACTTGTTCGTGTTTTTTGTTTGTTTCTTTTGATGTCTTTTGTATCTTGGACTTGGATTCCTATTTGTAAAATGTAGGTTATTCTTGAACTCTTTTTCTTTCACAAGACAGTAGTATAAAGGCCTGTGGAATATCTTAGTATCCTTAGAAGAAAAGCATGATTTTAAATTTAACCTACTCATAATATTTGACATTTTGTTTTTCTATTGTTGTTTTAAACATTTTATTATAGAAAAGTTTAAGTATATAAGAAAGTAGACATTATAATGAATCCCAGAAACCCACATCCAATTTCAACAGTTACCAACTTATAGTATCATATAATTACACTATACACACTTCCACCCCTCCTGTTACCCAGACTGGAGTGCAGTGGTACGGTCTCAGCTCACTACAAACTTTGCCTCCCGGGTTCAAGTGATTCTCATGACTCAGCCTCCTGAGTAGCTGGGATTACAGGCATGCATCACTGTGCCTGGCTAATTTTTGTATTTTTGGTAGAGGTGGGGTTTTGCCAGGCTGGTCTTGAGCTCCTGTGATCTACCCACTTTGGCCTGTCAAAGTGCTGGGATTACAGGCATGAGCTGTTGCACCCCGCTCCCCTCCTGTATTATTTTGATGCAGATCCCATATACATCATTTCATCTGTAAGCATTTTAATAAGTAATACATATTAAAATAGAAGGTAGCAAATTCAAAAATGTTTTTAGTGTGCTATTGGAAGATTATGAATTAATTATGGTTGGCTTGATTTCCATGTAATTTAATAGTGGACCAGTAGACAGTAGAAATAAAATGTAAAATTTGAGATTATAACCTTAGAAGTTTCTTTTTATAAAATAAAGCCTTAGTTCCTATAATTGTTATTTCCAGAGTGCCCAGTGGGTATCTGATACTAGGATATAGGTTATTTGGCTCCAAAAAGTCCCAAAAAAGTAAAATGTTTCTCTTTATCAAGGAGCTTGTATTTTTTTCATCTAATATTTCTTACGAAAGGAGGTAAATAATTTTTTTGGAAAAGCTGTTCATCTTCTGTTTCTTTTTGACCTCCCTGTTACTAGAAGTAAAAATACAAAAAAAATTATAAAGGAATTAAAATGATCTATAAGCCTATATTCCGACATACTTAACATTCCAGACTATCATTATACACCTACATTATTTCCCTATCTTGTACGTTTAGGCCTTACTGAGTATAGATAAAAAGGAAACAAGTTTTTGTTTATTATTCTATTTTTACAGATACTGTGGATGGTAGGGAAGAAAAGCCTGCTTCTGATTCTTCTGGAAAACAGTCTACTCAGGTTATGGCAGCAAGTATGTCTGCTTTTGATCCTTTAAAAAATCAAGATGAAATCAATAAAAATGTTATGTCAGCGTTTGGCTTAACCGATGATCAGGTTTCAGGTAAGTTAGTTTCCAACTCCTTTACACCCTTCGTTTCCTTCCTCTTTCCTTTCTTCCCTTCTTTCTTTAATTGAAGAATAACTTGGATATGGTGAAGTGCACAAATCTTAAGGGTTCTGTTTAACAGATTTTTACATATGTGTACACTTATGTAAAACACTAACTAGATTAAGATGTGGATGATTTCCAGCACCTCAGAAAGCTTTCTTATGTCCTCTCCCCAAGAGTAGCACTCTCCCTGTTAAAGAATAACCACTGTTGGGTTCAAGTAAATTTTTGAAAGTAAAATTTAGAAAGTTTTAAAAAATCTGAACTACTTTATAATTTGATTAGTTGCAGTATTCGAATTATATTTGATTTGTCTTTTCTCATCTTAGAGAAATTGAAAATTAAATGTAGATTTTCTGGTTAAATTGCTTGAGTATACAGTGGGCTTCTATATAAATAAGTTTTTAACCTTAAAGCAGTACCTATATTATTTTATTCTTTTTAACTTTTGGTTATAATTTCTTCATTATTTTTTCCCGCTTCTTTTTCTCTTTTCGGATTCTAATAACACATACATTGGAGAGCTTGATACTGTCTCATGGGTCATTAAGGTTCATTTTTCTTCAGTCTTCTCTCTGTTCTTCAGGTTGGGTGATTTCTACTGAACTCTTCAAGGTCGCTGTGATTTCTAATATGCTGTGGAACCTTTCTAGTGAATTGTTTAATTGTGTTTTCAGCCCTAGAATTTCCATTGGGTTTTTATAGTTTCTATTTTTCTCTTGAGATTCTTTATTTTACATTCATTAAGACTATATTTTCCTTTAATTGTTTGAATGTATTTATGTTTGAGTCTTTAAAAATATTTAGAATAGCTGCTTTAAAATGTTTATCTGCAACATCTAATACTTGGACCCATTTGGAGTCAGTTTTTATTGACTGGCTTCCTCTCCCCCACACACACTCCCCTCAACTCCAGTAGGGTCATGTTTTTCTGTTTCTTTGCCTGTCTGATAGTGTTTGGTTGAAAACTAGACATTCTGGTTAATATGTTGTAGTGACTTGGGACTCTTTATATTCTTTTGAGGATTTTCTGTTATTGTTGATCTAGCAGGGAGTTGATTTGTATGGACTTAACATAAATAACAAACAGAAAAGCGCTCTCTAAAAGAAAAAGGTATTTGGGGATAGAGCATTGCATTGAAAATATGCATGCCGTAGTAAACTATGCATATTCAGTGAGGTAAAGGCAGACAAAGGTTTTTAAAGGAAAAAATGAGGAGAATATATAATTGTTTTGAAATAATTATTGTTGGCTACAAAGATCATTAGCAAGAGTGATGCCAGTCTGAGGTCGGACAGGCAGTTTCTGGGCAGATGTCCTCACAGTCACAGAAGTTTTTTTTTTTTTTTTTTTGCAAAGTTGTGATGGCCTTTGTGTAGGCTTGTGGTTTTTGAACTCTTTTGTGATAGTTTTTGCAAGAATCTTCTCTTCATGGCCTTATCGGAGTTTTTAATATTTTTTTTAACATTAATGACTTCATTTTGGTTTTGATAACTTTCACGTACTCAAAACTGCTCCTCCTTTCTCCCTATGGTGTGTAGCAGCTGATATGGATGCTCAGTCCTTTCAGCTTGCTCTAGGTGCTGCATTTTCTCTGAGCCTTCTTGAGATATCCTCCTCTGCTCTCCCAGCCCTACAGTCAGCTGGGGATTTGGGCAGAGTATATATACCTAGATTTTGGGTCTTACCCTTTCAGTAGCAGCCTCACTTCCGGGATTTTCCTCCTAAATCTTTAGCTGCTTGTCCAGCCATAAGGTTGTTAACACTGTGGTTTTCTGCCATTGGAGCTGCAGAGGGCAGCGCTTTTAATTCTTATCCATTCTAATTTTATTGGGGTAAACTCCTCTGGTTTCTGATTGACTTTCAGTTATTTCACATAGTTTCTTTTGCTCATGTTTTTAGTTGTTAACCTGGGGGAGAGTTTATCTGACGGATTTACTTTGCATTTATCAGTAGTTGGAAATGTATACAGTCTATTCATTTTATATTTCTTAGAGACTTTCATGGAATTACAAAAGAGAATTGTGTGAAATTTTGATGAGGTCAGACTTTTAAATTTTGATTTAAATGTAGTATATTCCAGACTAGAATAATATTAATATGATTTACATTATTTGAAGAGCATTTTTCTCACAGCTTTGTATGTTGAATTATAGTAGGAAAAACTGTATGCATAGCTAGGATACTTTTGTGGTTCTTCAGGTGTGATGTGGTAAAAATATGGCTTATTACAATAATGAATGTGGCAATGGGAAGGAGGGATAAAATATTACAAACATGGAATGAACATTAATGTAATAAATTACATATAAGGGAGGAAAGAGGAGCCAAAGTAACAAATATATATATTTAGGCTAATAACATAGTGTCTTTTGTAGGAAGAATGTGTGTATTTATCTACATAGATATAAATTTAAGTAAAATGGTGGTAGATAGAAACCATCATCCATTTTATTTTGGCAATCATCAGTCTCTCTTGCAGTACCACTATTATATCCTAGTTTAGGTTCTTATTAATACTTGGACTGTCAGCTGCCAACTGTGCCTAATACTGTGGTAAGGTCTAGGGCTACATCAGAGCAGAAGATAGAGGTTTGCCCTTAGAGAAATTAGTCTGCTGATAATAGCAAGTACTTATATGGAACTTTCTGAGTAGTAGTCACTTTCATAAGCTTTTGCTGTATAATTCCTTTTATAAGCCCATGCTGTAAGATCTTGTTAACTCATAATCCTCACAGTAACCTAGGAATTAGTATATCCTTTGTACAGATGAGGAAACTGAGGCACAGAAAGAGATTATGTAACATGTCCAGAGTTACACAGCTAGTGAGTGACAGCACTAGGATTTGAACCTGGGTAGTCTAGCTCCAAAACCTATGCTTTTAACCATTCTTTCTGCATTGCCAAAGCAGAAAGAATTTAAAGCAATAAGACATATTTACATTGTCCTCAGAATATCTTTTTTGACTGTCACAGCATTAGAACTGTAGTACATTCTCTCCATTCATTTCTGTGTTCATTATTTTGGAAGAATTATAGTGGCTCCATATGTAAGTTAGAGTGCTAGGCCTTGTTAGGCAGACAAAAAGAATCAACGGTCAGGAGCCCCGCCAAAAGAGTGCAGAGCCTTTAAGAGGGAAAGTGAGAGCTGTTCAGAAATGCAAAGTAGAAGTCAGTATGGGTTAACAAAAGTAAACTTAGATAGAAGTTCACTAGTGGAAAAATATTCATGAGTCAAGAAGGCTTACTAAAAGTGTGGAATTATAATTGGATTTTAAATAATGTTATATTTAAATATGTGAATGTTATATTTAAATATATGGAATATAGTGGTAGAGAACAGAGATAAATGAAATAGAGGTCAAAAAAATATTAGCTATATTATGGGAGTAGGGAGAAGGTTAGTTTAGCTGAAAGGGAGGCATGTGAGAAGAGAAATTGTGAGAAATAATGTTTGGACCCTTAATGCCAAACTAGGAGGTTGAACTTAATTTATGGGCAGTGAAGACCCCTTGAAGAATGAAGTGACAATTTTGGTTCATGTGCAGAATACATTGCTTGGAGTAGGGGGATATTGGCATTGCAGACATGAGTTTTGATTTTTGCAGGGAGAGATTAAGACTCAGGAATATAGTACTCTACAGTTTATAAGGAAGGATTTCCAGTTGTAGCTTTGGATTAAGAGACTGGAGCAAAGGAAAAAAATAAAGTACATACATTTAATGTAAAAAGCCGTATTCGTGGTTATATACTTATTCTATAGTACTTTTAGTATCTTTTAACCAAACTTATTCCTTGAGCTTGCTGGGGGAAGGCCTTGTGTTGGATACTAAACTGACTTTTTTGACTATCCAGGGCCACCCAGTGCTCCTGCAGAAGATCGTTCAGGAACACCCGACAGCATTGCTTCCTCCTCCTCAGCAGCTCACCCACCAGGCATTCAGCCACAGCAGCCACCATATACAGGAGCTCAGACCCAAGCAGGTCAGATTGAAGGTAAAATAGAGATTAGAACACATGTTTGGGAAAGCACATGTGTAGAAGTGTTTATTGCAGCATTGTTGTAAACACTTCAGGTATTTAGTCATGCCTTAAACACAGGAAAAATTTTGATTTACTGATATGATTCGATGTTAAAAAACCAAATATAACAATATGTCAGGTATGTTTCCAATTATTGGAATGAAAAAAATACCTTAAAAAAGTGTTTCTGTGAATATAGATACAGAGTGAAAGACCAGTCATTAGTCAGTGGTGACCCTTGGGGAGGATAGTGAAGTTCAGACTGGTGATTTCACACTTTATTTTGTGTTATAGATGCTGTTTTATCTCCCTCCTTTCTTCAGCATCTGTGCATGATTTTTGTAATTTAAAAAGATTTCTAAATAGAGGTAAAGTTGTAGTGGGTTTTTTTGGTAAGATTAATAGCCTTTTATAATTTTGTAAATTTAGCAATATGTCTTTAATGGAAAAAAAAAAGCAGTGTATTTTAAGTCACTTTCTTCTGAAATAGTCTGTCCTTGGATATGCAGTTTAGTCTCTCTGGGTTTTGATATTCTTTCACTGTAAAATGTGAAAACTGGACTAAACCCAGTGGTTTCAAAAGAATGTCTTTAGTTCTGAATAAATATAAAGCTTTGTATTTAAAATAGAGGATTGACGGGCAACAGACTTCAGACAGCAGGCACTAAGGTGCCTCATTGAGAACCTTGGAGTTCTGCAGAATGTGACTAAGTACTTAACTAATCTCTAGGGTGCCTTCCAGATAATGAAGTGTGATTTTTGTATTGCCTATGCGTGTTGAGACCTTTAAAGCCACATTCCACTTCAAAACAAACACCAGGTGGTGCTCTAACTATTTGTTTAATGGGTCAGATAGTGGTATAATGTATTTCCAGCCCCAGAAGCAAGTGATTAAGGTTATCAATCACATTAAAACAAAAACAAAACGTAGGCTAAAATGAACTGACCACTTTTGGAATAGAATCCTATCATCCTGTGGTTTCAGAGTTACCTGGCTAGGTGTGGTGGATCACGCCTATAATCCCAGCACTTTGGGAGGCCAAGCCAGGAGGATCACTTGAGCCTAGGAGTTTGAGACTAGGCTGGGTGACATAGTGAGACCCTGTCCCTACAAAATAAAAAAAGATTTAAAAAAATTAGCCGGGCGCTATGGCATGTGCCTATAGTTCCAGCTACTTGGGAAGCTGAAGTGGGAGGATTGTTTGCTTTTTGAATTGAAGCGGTCTAGGCTGCAGTGAGCTGTATCACTCCAGCGTGGGCAACAGAACGAGACCCTGTCTCAAAAACAAACAAAGTAAAAAAAAAAAAAAAAATCCAGAGTTGTCTGTTGGATGAACACCAGTCATTATGGACTAGCGGGTGACATTTTGCTGATGAATCAGTGGTTTGCAAAGAATTTCTTATTGCTTAAGCCTTTTCTCAACCAACTTTAGTTAATTCCTCCTCTGCACCAAAATGCTACTGCCAAAACTAGAACAAACTAGAACTAAAGCAGATGTCAGCTGAAATGGACAAAAGCAGAGTATAGGTATGATGAGAGTTTAATGCCTACATCAAGTGAACTAAAGATTTGTTTTTAAATAAATCCCATTTTAAGCAGTGTATACTGTGATACAATGACAGTTGGAAGGATCATTGTACCAAATAATGTTTGCTGTTTATGTATAAATAAATGGGAATTAAGGTACTACTAGCAATATGTAAACATTCTATGGAGTGTTTGTTTTAATTGAGCATTTTCAAATAAGTAAAATTCTAAAAATGTGAAAGGACATACAGTGAAAATTCTCTCTCCCACCTCTGTCCACAGCAACCAAATTCTTTTTCCAGAGATAGCAGATTAACACTGTTTATATGCATTTAATTTTTAGAGTAGTATTGTATGCCTTGCTACAATTAACTGTTAGCTTACATTAAAATATACAGTATGAAAATTGTACAGTTAATATGTGACATCATTTAGACTATTAATAACTGATCTAATTCTAGATCAGTGCTGTCCAAAAGAATTACGATAGAAGCCACATGTTATTTTTCTATTTAGCAGCATTAGAAAAATGTTTAAGAAAAGGTAAAATTAATTTTGTTTAGCCTAATGTATCCAACGTGTACTCACTATTAAAAAGTTAACTTTTTTGGTACTGTGTATTGGAAGTCTGATTTGGAACACTTCAAACAACAAACAACATATCACAATTCAAACAAGCCACATTTCAGGTGCTCAATAGCCACATGTGGCTAGTGATTATTTTAAGAGCACAGCTTTAGGTAAATATATTCATTATTTATAGATTCCCAGCATGAATTATAGGCTACTTTTACTTTTTGATGTATAATGGGTCTTTGACATTGTCAGTTATTTAGATCAACTACTGGTTGTAATTTGAGCAGAATTACCAACAAAAAATGTATTACTTATAATTTGTTAACATAGCAATTCTTACAGTGTGTTAATAGTCCAAACTAAAATTAAGAATTCTGAGTTGTTACTTAACTCCCATAAAAGGGACTTTGGAACTGTGAATTTTATTCCAAATAAATGTAGTCTTAATATGTTATTCAGTTAAAAGGATCAACAAGATATTGAGCATCATTAAAAAAACCAAAAGGGATAATGTTACTCTTCTTCATATAAAGCCAGTGCCTGTTACAGGAAGACTATGTGATGTTGCCACAAATGTAACTGGTAAGGAGAAGAACGCTAAAAATCATCAGAGATCGGGAGATACTGCTGTTTGACAACCTAAAAAAATGAAAAAGCATATAATTAAAATCTGTAAAATCATATGCCAATATAATGAAAAGCCGAGTAGACTTTATTATGTAAATATTGAAACATACATAGAATAATCAACTCTTCATGTAGTCATGTGGCTTCAACACTTACCAATATTTTGGCATTCTTTTTTCATCATTTTTTCCCCACTGCACCCCTTTTAATTTGCTGGAGTAGTTTAAATCAAATTATGAACAGCTTATTATACTCAGCTATTTCAGTATGTATGTCTAACTGATAATCTTCTTTTTAATATAACCACCATGCTGTTATTTAACAGTAATTTTTTTTTTTATTTTTAGTTGAGACAGGGTGTCACTCTGTTGCCCAGGTTGGAGTGCACTGGCTTGATTACAGCTCACCTGCAACCTCAACAGTGATTCTTAATGTCAACATGTGTTTGTCTATATTTGAATTTCCCTAATTGTTTCAAGATTAGTTTGTTAAATTGACTTGTTCAAATTAGGGGCCTAACAAGTTTCACACTTTGCATTGTTAATGTGTCTCGAGTCGTTTTTTCTAATAGCTATCATCCCTTACATGTTTCTAAAATCAAAACTATGTATATTATCTATTACTGTGTAACTATTATCCCAAAACATAGATGCTTAGACAACAAAAGTTAATTATCTCATACAGTTTTAGACAGATATCCCGGAATGGTTTAGCTGGGTGATTTTGGCTCAGCATCTCTCATTAGGTTGCAGTTAAAAATGGCTGCTGGGGTTATAGTCATCTGAAGCTTAACCAGAGCTGGAGGATTCAGTTCTTTACCATTTGGACTTCTCCATGGGGCTGCTTGGGTGACCTCACGACATGACAGCTTCACCAGAATGAGTAATCAGAAGAGAGCGAGGTAGAAGATACCTGTCTTTTATAGCCTGTCCTCAGAAGTGTCACTGTCATTTCTGCAATATTCTCTTGGTATACAGGTCAGCCCTATTCAGTATGTGAGGGACTACACAAGGGAGCAGATACTCATGTGCTTGTTGCTTATTCTTTGGTCATTTTTGTATTGTGGAGTTAAATATTTCTAATTTCTAAGAATATAAACGATACCAACCCATTGTCATAAATGCTATACATGTGCAGAAGCCATTGAGGGTCATGATAGAGGTTGGCTATTCTGTGTAATAAATAATTTCCAGAAGTCTTACCATTACTCTTAGCTTCATCCTGTTCTCTTTTTCCCCTTAATTTTTTTTATTACTTTTTACTTTATTCTGTCATTGATTCTTTTTGAAAATATGCATAAAACATAGCTTATATATAGTCATGCACTGTATAACAACCTTTCAGTCAACAGTGGACTGCATATATGATGGTGGTCTCATAAGATTATAATGGAGCTGAAAAATTTCTATTGCCTAGTGATGTGTAGCCATCATGATGTAGCGCAAGGCATTACTTATGTGTTTGTGGTGATTCTGGTGTAAACAGACTTACTGCCAGTCATATAAAAGTGTAGCTCACATAATTATGGGTAGTACCTAATACTCGATAATGATAATAGGTGACTCTCTTACTCATTTGTGTATTTACTATATTTTTAAATCATTAGAGTGTACTCCTACTTATTTAAGAAAAAAAACAAAGCTGTAGAACCAGGCTCAGATACGTCCTTCAGAAGGTATTCCGGAAGAAGGCATTGTTATCATAGGAGGTGACAGCTCCATGGATGTTCTTGACCCTGAAAACCCTCCAGTGGGACAGGATATGGAGGTGGAAAATAGTGATATCAATGATCCTGATGCTGTATAGGCCTAGGCTAATGTGTATGTTTGTGTCATAATTTTTTTCTAAATGTTTAAAAAAGTAAAAGAAAATTTAAAATTAAAAGAATAGAAAAATGCTTATAGAATAAGGATATAAAGAATAAATATTTTTGTATAGCAGCACAATGTATTTTAAGCTAAAGTATTTAAAAAGTTAAAAAGTTAAGAAGTTTATAAAGTAAAAACATTACAGTAAACCAATGTTAATTTATTGAAGAAATGGAATTTTAAAAAATAAATGTAGTATAGCCTAAGTGTATAGCATTTGTAAATCTTTAGTAGTGCACAGTAATGTCCTTGGCATTCACATTCACTCAACACAAGTACCTCACTCGGAGCAGCTTTTAATCCTACAAGCTCCAGTCGTGGTAAGTGCCCTAGACAGGCGTACCATTTTTAAATCTTTTTTGCCACATTTTCACTGTACCTTTTTTATGTTTTGGTGTGTTTAGATACACAAATAATTACCATGTGTTAGAATTGCCTAAGTATTCAGTACAGGAACATGCTCTACAGGTTTGTAGTCTGCTCTGTACCATATAGCCTAGCTACGTAGTAGGCTATATATATCTAGGTTCGTGTAAGTATACTACATGATGTTTGTACAGTGACACAATTCTCAGAACCTACTCTTGTCATTAAGCAATGCATGACCATATTTTTTATTACTCAAAACGTTGCTCACTATAAACAATGTCTGCATGTTGCTTTCTTCATATATCCTATAGATCTCTCAAGTATGTGAAGAAGTTCATCCTTTTTCTTTTTTTAAACAATTAAACAGACTTCTTAATTAATTTTCAGAATACTGTGACAGTCCCATTTGGACTTGAATGAGGTGGGTTTAAAGTAAGTACCGTAAATCCTCACTTAACATTGTTGATAGGTTCTTGGAAACTGTAACTTTTAAGTGAGACGATGTATGAGGAAATCAGTTCATAGGCTAATTGATATGAGTAAGTTGAGTTCCTACAGCATATTTCTGATCACAAAAATACCCCCAGACTTCTAGATAAAGACTAAAAACAAATGTGAGTTATAGATACATTGAAGAAAGATTAATAAAAACAAATAACATAAATAACTTGGACTTTGCAGATAAAAAAAATAAAATAAAATAAAAACAAATAAGATAATGATTTATGCAGTTATTCCAGTTCAGGGTTGTGGGTGGCTGAAATCTATTCCATCAGCTCAGTAGCAAAGTGGGGACCAACCCTGACAGGATGCTATTCCATTGCAGGGTGCACTTGCAACCACACACACACCCATAGTCGCTCAGACTGAGATCATTTAGGCATGCTAAGTGATGGGATGTGGGAGGAAATTGAAGCACCCAGAGAAAACCCACACAGACTTGGGGAGAACGTGCAAACTCCACACAGAACAGTAACCCCAACTGGGAATAATTTTTTTTTTCCTTCTCAGTGTTTTAACGAAACAATGTCGAACAAAAGATGTTATTTGAGGATCTGCTGTAAAAGGAATATTGCGTAGAGATATAATAAGCCTCTGAAATTTTTAACTCTAGGGATGTTTTTCAAAATCAATTTATAGCAGTTTATGAAAACATGCAAAAAAAAAAACTTTATGAAGAGTTGTACCCTATAAATTTTTATTGAGGGGAATAACTACGGTTTTGACCAGGAGTTCCTTACTCATTGATGACCACAGTCTACTGCTACATGGAGCCTTAATCTCAGCCTTTTTTGATGATGCCCAAGTTAATATTTATATTATTTTGTTCATGGGATAATATATGCAAAATGACTTTATAAACTAAAGCTTTGGAGTTATGCCTGAGTTCCAGTGATGGTTCCTAGCTCTTGATGGTTCTAATCTTAGCTATTGACTGTAGGTAAGTTGCTTAATTTTTCTGTATCTGAGATAGGGAGTAGTAATTTGGTTGAATTTTTAAAAATGTGTTTATTGCCTGTTTGCTTATTTTTTTACTGTGGAGTTAAGCCTTCTAATTTTCAAGAAGTAAGAGTTCATTGTTATGTGCTATACATATTTATTCCCCTTGATTATATTTCTGTACCTACTTACCTTTTTATTTTAGATTCTGGTCACTTCTATTCCGAAAGTTAGTTATGAAGTATAATCCAGGATTAAGGTGACATCTAAATTTGGTTAATTTCTGTGCTACCTTTTATGCTATTAGTCTAAATCATTAAGAAAGTATTTAAGAAACTTTTGTGAGCGTTTCTGTTTTTTTTTCTTGTCATATTTGGGAATAGGATCAATAGCTTAAAAT
Organism: Nomascus leucogenys; assembly: GCF_006542625.1. NCBI lineage: Eukaryota > Metazoa > Chordata > Mammalia > Primates > Hylobatidae > Nomascus > Nomascus leucogenys. The sequence continues at coordinate 20,519,076 of NC_044401.1, read as the reverse complement.
AGTTGAGCTGATTTTTATTTTTATTCTGTTTTTATTATAAAGAAACATTTGCTAGGAAATAAGCTGGATATAAACATAGTTGTATCTCCTTTAGTGCTACCCAGTGGACAGCACTTAGACACGCTTAGGGCTGAGCAGCTAGTATAATAGAGTGGGCTCCGTCTCATTTTCTAAGCCTGTGAGTCCTAGCTGCCTACTGCAGCTCGATTTGAGTGGCAGTTGATATAATGTCTTTTTTTTTCTCACTTCTGCAGTAAGTATCTGGTTTGCTCATAGTCTTGATTAATAGGTAGTTTGAATATTTTTCAAAGAATCAGCCAACATGTGATTATTTTAAAGATTTAAATACCAGATAGATATTAAAATGCAAGATTATTGCTGCTAGATAATACATCTAGTTAAATCAACCATTGTGAAACAATTGAGAAGTAGAGATAATAAAGACAAACCAATAAATCTTTGCTTGAAAAATCACAGGTATGGGAACAGATTGTGAGGACAGAAAAATAAAAAGTAAAAAGAAAAATCATAGGTAATAAGTGTCTAAAAGGTTTCTTCATAGGAACAGTGATTGTTGGCCCCAAATAGGACACCCATGTTCAGAACACATCACCATTGTTAAAAAGGTATGCCATTATTAAATAGTGCAGTGAAGAACCCTTTAGGCTTTATTAGAGTCCACATTATTGGTGAAAGATGTTGGATATTCATAGAAAATCAAACTTGACAAATTCCAAAAGTGTCTTTCAGCCCTGGAACAAAAGATGTCATGTAGTTCCTTGCTACCAAAGAGTTTGTTCATATGGTAATAGAGGCCCAAACCTTTAGAGGGCAAATACAGTGCTTTAGGAAGGGACTTAGATGATATAAATGGTATTTGTCCCTTTTCTCATTTTTATTTACTGATTTTCAAGTCACTTGGCTTTTTAATGAACATTAGTGTTACTTATCTGTTGGCAGCTGGGTTGGAAAACATTTGTTTTTCTAGACTTTATGAAATGGTAGCCACTGGTGTTGCACTTAATGTTTATTGCCAGTGAGTTCTCTGCAGTTAATCCACAGCAGAGGAATCACACTTCTAAAATGGTTCATTCTCTTCTTCATAGACATTTAAAGTTAAACAAATACTTTCTTGTATATTGTTACTCTGTTTGGATGGGGAGAGAATGTATATGTAGCTTAAAAATATTTCTCTTTGCCACATTAGACATGCCTTTTTTTCTTGTGTGTGTGTGTGTGTGTGTGTTTTTTCAGGTCAGATGTACCAACAGTACCAGCAACAGGCCGGCTATGGTGCGCAGCAGCCGCAGGCTCCACCTCAGCAGCCTCAACAGTATGGTATTCAGTATTCAGGTGAGCAGGTGTTGAAAGGGAGTTGGCTCATGGTTTTTGTTTCTATACTCATTAAACTTTAAGCTCTTCTTAATTCCTTGATTTGTAGTACATTGATGTAATAGGTATTAAGTTTTTATTAGGGGAAACATTTGTTTTATTTTTAAATATTTTATGTTAATATTATAAATCAACATTTCAGTTTTCTGGTGGGCAGATAAAACTTACAGTAGATGATTCTGCAGTAACTTGTCGTATAAAAAGTTTTTAATACAAAGCTGTCTTACTAATGTGATCAGTTTATGTCTTAGGCGACTTAGTGCAAGTTTTCCCCCTTCCCTCCACGTCTCCATTTATATGTAAACACGTAATTCCAGTGTACTCTTAGTACCTGTAGAAATATGAAGAGTTTACTCGTACATGGAAAGGTGATCTTATTGAAAAGCTAAATTAAGCTACTTAGATTTTAAAATCTCTTCCAGGTATGTAGGAATACCAGAAACAGGCCATAAAAATAAAATTGTATAAAATGTAATTCAGGCAACTAAGAACATTGTTTAGTTGTTTTAAATAAGCATCCTGAGTATTTTGTTTCTATTTTACCATCTGTCCACTGAAGATTATATGTATTTAAGTATGATAAATATTATTAATGTAACTTTGGCTATAATTCCAGGATTTTTTACAGTTATGTCAGAGAGTTTGTGTCCAGCTCCTGTTTTACAGCCAGACTGAAGTATCAGAATTTCAACTGTAATTAGAAATAATTTATGCAAGTTGAATCTAGCCTAAATTCTATTTTATAGAGTTTTGTGGTATCAGCTAGAGCAGGAGTCAGTAAAGTATAGCCTACAGGCCAAATCTGGACTGTTGCCTGTTTTTTTGAATAAAGTTTTATTGGAACACACTTCTACTTTTATATTCTCTACTGCTACTTGGGCACTAGAATGGCAGAGTTGAGTAGTTGCAACAGAAGACCATGTGGCCCACAAAGCCTGTACTATCTGGCTCTTTACAGAAAAGTTTGCTGACTCCTGACCTAGACCATAACATTCTGTCATTAATTAACATTTGAAATATTTTAACACAATTTTATTTAGATTGTATTTGCTGTAGAGTGACAACTTGTAGCTACTTGTTTTTAATTGTATAAAATACATAGAACTTAAGTTTGGATTATATCAGGAGAAAGGTTATTTTTAGGATGCAGTTCTTTTAAAAAAAATCAGTGTTACAAACTATGTTATTTATAGAAAGAATAGCAGAGCTGAAGAGATTTAGTCGTCATTTAGTCTCGGGATTTCGGTTCTCACTATGCTTTAGAATCACCTGGGGGAGGCTATGTGGGGGGGCCCCATTCCCAGAGATTTTGAATTTCATTTGATTGGGTGTGGGACTCAGGCTTTTGCATTTTATAAATGAGGCAACTAGTTTTCAAAGAGATTGTGACTTGTCAAAGCACATAGAACCATTCAGTAGAGGGAGCTGGATCAGTTCAGTATTTCCCTGTATCATTCTGCATTCTACAACCTAGACTGGAGTTGGCAGACTTATTCCATAAAAGGCTAGATGTCCTATGTATTAAAAAAAAAAAGAAACCCACATAATTTCCGTATTTCCTTTTTTTTTTTTTTTTTTTTTTTTTTTTTTTTTTTTTTTTTTTTTTTTTTTTTTTTTTTTTGCTATTTCTGATGTTATTCACCTAAAGTTACTTATTATTTTGGAGGGACGGAAGGGAGACTATATATATATATACACACACGATAGAAGCATTGCCACATTATGTTCAAGAGACTGGTGGGCTGCTAATGAAATCTTCAGCCCGTAGGGTTATTCCCTTCTCTAAGCAATAATTAAGGATGAGATTACTTCCAGGCCCAGTTAAAAAAAAAAATTCAGATTTCAGCTGCCAGGATGAAAAGGCATTTTTCTTTTTTCTCACAGTCTTAAAATGAATAGGCATTTTCAGTAGAAAGCTGAATCCGTCTGTTTCTCCAAAACCTTATAGTGAAAATTTGAGTTTTATATAGAGGACAGGAGAAATTGTGTGACATTCAGAATTTTTTATGAGTTGTTTTCAGGTCAGTATTTAGATGCTACCGTGGGTTAATGCATTAAAGATACTTGATTTACTTATTAAGAACTAAGCTTGCTCTTAATAAATTTAGTCAGGGTCTTCACTCTGAGTAAAATTTAGTTTTTTCAAATTATTATCTTTGTATTTCTGATCCTACTAGTCTATTAACTTGAATTTGATTGAGAGATATGGAAATAGTCAACTAAATACTCTGCTTGGAGACTAAGAGGTGGTGGTGCTAACATTGGACCATCTTTGACACTGTTGGTTTGCCAGTTTCCCTCTGACCTTTTCCAGTTTTGTTCATGGACTATGTCATAAAGGTTTCTTTCATGAGTAAATTTTGAACCCAGGTTCAAGGTGAGTTCAGAATATACTCAAATTCATTCAATCCTTTTTTTTTTTTAATGCAGGGTTGTACATATTTTAATAATTTTCTTATGTATCTGGTATTTAATGCTGACAGGATTCCAGTCAATGGAGAGGTTTCATTGCAAGTAGCTGCAGGTGTGTTTCATGGTAGAGATAAAAGTTTTCAGTGAAGCAGACTTTCATTGTAAAAAAAATTACATCCTAGTAAATAATGAATATAGATGTTGCTTTTTATGGGGCAATATGGTATGCTTTTTATGTGTTGTGCTGTACTGCTAAGTAAAAATTTTGAGTTGTAAAGGCAAAAAAACATCAGATACCAAATCTAAAAGGAATGAAAGATTTTAAAGATTGTGAAAATGGTACTTTGTATTTATTCGCAAAATTTAAAGCACCTAATTAGTACAAGATGTATTTATAGTATTATTTCATATAAAAATGTTCATTCTCTGCAACGTGTTTTTATTTGATACTGTTAAGTAGGTCTCCCCTGAAAACCTGGTTAATGACTTATTTAGCTTTCCCATTTTTGGTCTTCCTAGAAAGTATAATAATTCTTTCATTTATCATTTGAGCATCTGTTCTAGGAATTATGCTGTGGCAGGAATTTGCTCTCAGGGATTATGTCTCAGAGGGTTTAAAAAGTTGTAGAGAATGCCTCTTTGGTAACTACTTGGTCTTGAAATATTATGTGATGGAGTCTACCACTCTGCTTGTTACGTACATATTTATTAAATTTCTCACCATTTTTGATCCACCTAACAGTAAGACTAATTCTTTGGAAAAGTAGTTTTACTAAAAGATAAGATACATGTTATTTATTTTGCCTTTTCAGCAAGCTATAGTCAGCAGACTGGACCCCAACAACCTCAGCAGTTCCAGGGATATGGCCAGCAACCAACTTCCCAGGCACCAGCTCCTGCCTTTTCTGGTCAGCCTCAACAACTGCCTGCTCAGCCGCCACAGCAGTACCAGGCGAGCAATTATCCTGCACAAACTTACACTGCCCAAACTTCTCAGCCTGCTAATTATACTGTGGCTCCTGCCTCTCAACCTGGAATGGCTCCAAGCCAACCTGGGGCCTATCAACCAAGACCAGGTTTTACTTCACTTCCTGGAAGTACCATGACCCCTCCTCCAAGTGGGCCTAATCCTTATGCGCGTAACCGTCCTCCCTTTGGTCAGGGCTATACCCAACCTGGACCTGGTTATCGATAAGGAGGCTCCTCTACACCAATTAATGTAGCTGCTAGCTATTGGCCTCCCAAAAGACTCCAGTACTATTTTAATTTGTATTGAAGTTCAGAAATTTAAAAAGCAGAGCATTTTTTTATGATATCATTGTTGCTGTTAATTGAAAGTATAATTTGCTGGAACACAAAGACCAAAATGAAAGTTTTTTCCTCCCTGCTTAAAAATGTAGCAGCTTCTTAGTTACTTTGGAACACTACTCTTACATGTATAAAGTGATTGACTTTCTAGCTTCCCTTGTCTGGAGGATATTAAAATGCTAGGGTGAGGTTTAGCCATCTTACTTGGCTTTTTACTATTAACATGATGTACTAAAGTAGAGCCCTTTGAGAATACAAGATAGATATTATGTATAAAATGTAACACTGATAGGTTAATAAAGATGATTGAATCCATTAGTGGTCTTGAAATTTTAATTTAGTCATTAACATTATATGAAAAAAGGAACAATTTTTCAGAAGTCCTTATTTGTGTTTGGTCTTTAAATGAAGTATAAACAAACATTTTAACTAACTTACAGATTTCCATTCAGAGAAAACAGTGCAATTTGGTTTTTATCCTTCCTTTGAAAAAAATGCATTTGGTAATCGTTGGTTTAAAATGAACTTTATTACTTCATAGGATGAAAGGTTAATTTAGGACATAAACAATAGATATAATGGGGGTTGGTAGAGCCTGGATAACTTCGTGATTTTCCTTCTAGATAAAAGGTATAGTTAACATACTGATGAACCATTCAGAAATAACAAAAACTCAGTCTTAAAAAAAACTACATCTCTTTATTGCAGAATTTATACTTGTTTGAAAAATACAAAATGTAGCATTGATAAGATTGAAGCATGTTGAAAGGTAAGTAAGTACAGGGAAAGGTCCTTTCAGAATGACTGCAGCAGTGCAGCAAGGATTCCCATTCCCCGCCTAAAGGACAATACCTTTTTAATAGAAATGAGTCCGATTCTTATTACAGATTGAATTAAACAGTTACAAAGCCATTCTCTGATACATTCATTCATAGAGGTCTTAATGTATAAATACATAGTAAATATCCTATAAAATGGTAGGCGATCTCATCGTGCATTATCTTTTTGTGCTCAGACTTCACATTCAGTCTCTACATACAGCTTGATTAGAATCATAAAAACAATATGAAGATGACTGCATAAAGGGATAGTTTGACAAAGCATATTCAGATACTGTAACATTTATGGTGGGTAAAAATGTATCTTTTGAAACAATGTATTAGACTCCATTTTTAGCTGAAATGAAATTTACTGATTCAATCTTTTAAAGAATTTGTGCATGTTTAAAGGAAATGTATATTAGCATGAATGTGTAACTATTAAACTCCTCCGCAAAGCTATTTAGCTGTTGCTAAAAAAATTGAAGTTTAAATATAAATGTGAAAATTCGGACCTTTTTTCCCCAGATCTATATGCTGAAGATAATTTGATCCAATAAGTTAAACTAAGTAGAGATTTATGGAATTAACTCATCAATAGGAAGAGTACACATCAATAAAAGTAAATAGTTTTAAAAAGTATATACCTTTTTTGATGTTAATTTTGTTATAAAAGTATCTCAAAACATCATTACAACAGTGTGATAAATAATATACAAACGATCTCTTAAAATACCATGAATAGGGAGCCAGCTTCCCCAAAAATGTTATTCTGTTAACATCAATATCTTGCTTTTTTAAAATGACTTTGTAAAACCTGATAAATACTCTCAGCAATCTTTTCTAATAATAAACATCTAGTATTGCTATTAATTAGATTGTAGACTTTTATACATAGTAAACAAAATAAATGAATGTGACATAGTATTTTCAATGATTTTTGTTTGCCATGATGAAACAGAAGGTAACTTTGTGCAGCATCTACCATTTTCCAGGAATTGTAGTCCCACATTCATACCACTGAACATAATTGATTTGGGTGTGACCACCTATTTCTCCAAATTGGACAGGTTCCTGGCGAACTGCTCTGAAATAACCTGAGGGAGAAAATAGTTTCATTTTAATAGCTGCTGTATTATATTTCTGCCCTCATAGCTCATAGATGATTGAAGGATGTCGTTGAATAGCTGAAGGCCAATCTTAGTGAAGCGAGGTAATTTAGAAAACTGAGAGCAAGAAGCTCTGGTCTTTTTTCCTGAGGTGTAGTCATGGTTGGCTAAAATGGGCACCTGAAAAATTGTTGACATTTGCCGTGTCAAGTTAGGAGGGGATGGTTGGTAGTGACAGTTTCACTGCCCATTAATGTGATCACAAAACTTAGTAGGCCATCTTTCAGTATTGTTGGTATTTTTAAGTGCCCGTGAACAAAATGTGTTACTGAAAAATCGAATCAAATAGTTTATTTAGAGAACCTCCAGGTGATTCCGGACTAATAGGAACAATTAATTTACCCCCTTCTGCACTGCTTAGACAAGGATTAATTTTCAGTCTTATTCAGTCCTCATTACACAGCTTGGTGCCAATGGGTCTTTAGCAATTTACAGAGGTTATTCATTTCCCACAGAATTATTCTATTTTAATTATATTTATACAGTTACTTGCAAGGTAAGTACTATTTTTTCCATTTATGGTAGCAGTAGTTAAAATTTTTTTTTTCTTAAGGAAATAAAGATAATGCAAGTACACTCAGTATGACAAAACCCATAACATTAATAAATGAGTGATTTAAGTTTGGGAAACTGCTTTTTTATAGCTGTTTTTGCAAGTTTAGATTTTCTTGAAGCAGAATGCATTTATATTATGTCTGTAATTTCCCTTGGCTCCAAGTTTCTAAGCTGAGAAACTTACATTGAAGTCTTCATTTTTTCCTAGATATGTGATATGTGGAGCAGTAGTACTATAGAATTCTTTTTAAATTGATTGCTTTCCTCAGCTTGATTTCTTTCTGGGTTAACCTGTAAAACTCTGTTGCTTACTAGGAGGATCAGAAAACATACCTTCTTTGATTGGTAACTGGTCAGAAGTGAGTTGCTGCCCAGTGCGTCCATCTAAAAATGAATCCACAAACTGGCAGTGATCTTCTCCATGGCCCCTCTGATCACCTATGTTATAAAATTTTCCTGAAGAACCAGAAATTAAAAGGATAAAGTTTACTTTCTTACTTTGAAATGTGACAATTTTGAAGTCATCATTACTGTTCTTGTACCTTCTCCCCTCATTCTCTGTTACCCTAGTTCAAACCAACAATGTCTCTTGCCTACCTGTATTCTTCCTCCCCTCCCTTTATCAGGGATTAGTGATCTTTTAAAAATGCATGTCAGATAATGTTCTCTCCATAAATGTCTCCAGCAGTCTCCCATTATACTCAGAATCAAATCCAAAGTTCTTACCTGATTTCAGAGCTCCACATGATTTCACACCTGCCTGCCCCTCCACTTACTGAGTCTGGGCCATACTGGTGGAACTGGCAGGTGTATTCTGCCTTAGGCCTTTGAGCGTCTCTTTCCTCTAGACCTTTGTGTGGTTAGTTCCTTCTCAATTTTCTCCTTAGCTAGTGCTAACTTTTTAGAGAGGCCTTCACCTTTTTGAAAATGTTCTTTAAAGTACCTCTATGAAATGTTTACTTATTTACGTGTTGTCTGTCTATCTATCTCTTCTTACTAAGGAAAGGAAGGAGAGGTAAGCTATAGGAAAGTAGGAAATATCTTTTATGCTGCTTTGTATTCAGCACTTAGAAGAGTTGAATGACTGAAAAAATACCTACCTTTTAATGTTAGGGCCAGGCCTATTCATTAAAAATTTTTACTCTGTAAATATAGAAAATTACAACCTATTGGGCATGGAGCAGGGGGTTATAGCTCTTCTAGCATCTTGAAGATGTTATATTCGTTCTATGGTTATTGTTAGATTTAGTCACTTTATTGTCAATAGGCTTTTTATCCCTGGATGGTTGTAAGAAAATGGAGTTTGACCATGGTTAGTGAATGTACATTCCAGTTTGCCATGATGGCACTGTTTTATAATTGCATTTTTATTATTTACCTTCTAATAGCATGTCTTAAATCCTTGCTTTCTAGGAATGATAACCGTTTCCGTAACATTTTGCTCAGAGGAAAACTTGCATTTACAGCACCCATTAGTGCCTGAACCTCTTAAGAAAAGGCCAAGTTGTACAATGCTGCAAAACATTCCCATAAGTTAAGGGCTGAAAACAGAGCTGGTAGCTCTGCTTACCTGTGAGGGAGTCGCTCAAGTAAATCTTGTATCTGAGAGAGTTGCACAGCTGCACTCCTACAAATTTTTTATACCATGTCCTTTTAACATATTGTTTGCCCTTACACTCTGAGTAAGAGTCTGAATTAAAGGGTCTTTCAGTCCAGATGGCATCTCTTCCTGCTACATAAGGAAAACAGTTTGAGTTTAGTATCTGACTCTTGGGTCAGATACTTTAAGAAATCAGTTTACAAAATTTGTCATCTTGCTGATACCTTTTTTTTCCCCCATGCTAAATACTGGAGCCAAAAATATTAGAAGGATTTAAACAAGTAAACCCCAGAATAAGTTTCTGTCAATAGGATAAATCTGACAGCAGTATGTTAAGGTGTTCAGGTGTTGAATAGCCTCTGCAGAGCTAGATGTAGACAGTGTCATTTAGGAGCAAATTTAGGTTTCTTTTTTGTAACATGTTATAAAATTTAGACAACTGCTTTAGTATGACGTGTTATTAAAAGTGGCAATGAGGGTGTTATATCTTTTTTTTTTTTTGAGACAGGATCTCACTCCGTTGCCCAAGCTGGATCATGGCTCACTGTACCATTAACCTCCTGGGCTCAAGCGAACATCCCACCTCAGCCTCCCAAGTAGCTAGGACCACAGGTGTGCATCATCATGCCTAGCTGATTTTTTATTTTTAAATTTTTTGTAGAGAGAGAGTCTCATTACGTTGCCAGGCTGGTCTCCAGCAATCCTCCCACCTCAGCCTCTCAAGAGTGCTGGGATTACACTGGCTATTTTATTAAACAGTAATAAGCCTGGTGCATGAGTGAAAGCAAATTTCAAAATGTCCAACTTGTTCCCAGAACATCATGGGTCCTCAGTGTTGTACAATGTGTAGGTAAACATTCACACCTGTTTGGTATTATAAGAAGACTAAGTGGAAAAACGCAAAATCATGATTCATTGAATAAATTTAGAAAAGCATGTAGTTGTGTCTCATTGAGACAGGTACTTACCAGAAACTGGCTCGCTCACTCTTGGGTCCGCTGAGGAGAAATAAATACAAAAGTCAGACCTTACTAGGTAAAACCCCAACATTCCAGTGGCATGGTGAAGATGATGGGTGCTTACACTTGTTAAGAAGTCTTATTTGCAAAATGGTACTCTTGCTAAGGATTGAATTTGAAAGTTTGCTTTGTTTTGGAAATTGATTGAATAATCTCCTGCCTGGTAGGTATTCAGCTGTATCTGTTACATGTAATTTGAGTAGTTACGAACATTTGTCGCTGTTCCAGCTTTCACTTGAATTTCAAAAGCTGCTGCTTTTAGTTTGATAGAAAAACTTCATGGTAAAAATCACCAAGATGCCATGAACTACCGTTGGTATAAAAATTATGCAAATATTAATGCTGTATGTGCAGATGTATCTCATTAAGGAATTGGAGCTTGTAAGGTCTAATT